>NW_004797317.1:1366921-1417826 GCF_000002075.1 Aplysia californica | reverse complement strand
CTTCCCTTGGAGCTCTTTTGCGTTGGTGGGTAGATCTAGCTGTGTTCGAGTGCTCGGTGTTGTGCGTTCGCCTCTCTGTCCCTAAATATATCCAAAAATGACCCCAATCTACCCCCTGTCATCTTTCCTAAGGGAGAGCAAAATGAAGTGACACTGAAAATCTGCGAATCTGGAACAAAACATGTAATACTATCACGAGAGAGAGAGAGAGAACGAGACTCAGAAAACAGAGAGAGGGAGAGGGAGAGGAAGGAAGAGAGAGAAAGAGAGAAAGAGAATTTAAAAAGTATATGCTCTTGATATGGTCATACAAAGGACAATGAAACAAGGGGATCCTTGATTATCACCCATCCAATGAAACGCAGACCTTTTGGTTAAAAAAACATGGCTTACTAGGTATGAGTATGACGGATCCCTATTCCGTACAGGGCTTGCACCAATGCACGCTTTTCCGTAGCAGGAAGCTCTAGTAATAATCAAAATTTTAAATACTAAAATTTGCTTCCAAGTTCAGTTTTTGTCATCCGATGTTGCCTTCAACCCCACCCCTCCCCCCGGCTGTACCTTTTCAAAAAATCAATAATCCCCCTATTCCGGAGCCCTATACTTCGCACAGCGCACACGTTGAATGAACTTTGGTGACCCCATGCGATCACTGGTACTCACATTGTGATGCGAAAGTACATGTTCCTTGACCGGTCACGATGTCGAGCCCGACAAGCGCTTGTATAACTTTTTTTTTTTCCGCAAGTGAAAGCACAGGACAATGATTTATTTTCCTGGCGACACAGCGTTTGTAAAGCACAACCTGTATGTTACACATGTTGCTTTAATCAGACTGCTTTAGCTGGGTGCCAAAGAAAGCGAAAGTAGATCGAGCTTCGGTAACACGCATACACTTACACTTGCCGCCAGAGCGCCCTGTTCATACCTAAAACTATCTTTTGTTTTCGAAAGAGTTAGCACTTGCAACAAAATAAGTTTATATAAGTGCCGAAGATTAGAGGTGTTAGTGTTATAAGAGAGTAACAAACACAAAAAGAAGGAAGAGAAAGATATAAGGATGATAGATGTTGAATAGGAGAGAAGGAGCAGACCACACCAGAGCACCCACCAACCACCCATTAATACTATCTTTACACACACCACACTTACAATCACACACAAAAATACATAAACAGAGAGGGAGAGAGAGAGAGAGAGAGAGAGAGAGAGAGAGAGGGGGGGAGGGGAGAGAGAGAGAGAGAGAGAGAGGGAGACACACACGCACACACACACACACACACATATCATACATATACACGTGTGAATAGCCTCTAAATATATTTAATACTTAGCATGTTACACGCACACAAATTACACAACATACACATTGGATAAAACGATATGAGGAAATCTTTATCGGTTGAGTTTGTCAGAAGTAGACTTGACTACATGTAGTTACATTATAAACAAAAATCTCCACAGCCTCACAATGATATTCTCTCTGTCTCTAAACACACACAAATCACACAACATACACATTGGATAAAACAATATGAAAGCTAAAAGAGCAAATAAAAAATGAATGACCCAGGACATATTAAAACTAGAGAAGGCAGTCAAAATAAAACATGGAAAAGTACATCTTTAGCTATGGTCAACACCCAAAAGCTATAGTATTTGGTCTAATGCTTGCTTTTATGCACCAAAGGGTGTGACATCATAGCATTTTGAAAACCCATTTAATCTTATTTAAATCACATGGGTCTCAACTCAGAATTCTAAAAAAGGAGGAACTTTCCGGGTGATCGCCACAGAAGATCATTTTCGCGAAACACCCATTATTATTATACTGTTGAACCCTAGAATGCTGAAATGAAAACCATCAATTTATCAAAGCAAGGTTATTTCACACCAATTTGAGGGTTTGGAAGACAATTTAAAGTAAGAGTCACGCACCAAATTTACAATCTTGATTACGTACAGAAAATGGTGGCGCCTGGGGTCTTGTACGACTTATTAATATTTTCCCTTCATCATATTCGCCTGTATATATATAAACTACGTATAAAAATGAATCTTGCTTTGAGCCTAGAACCAGAATATCGACTGTCATGATTCATATCATAAAAAGGCCTATATAATAAACGTGAAAGACAAAAATTAATGCTCTAACTCAAAGTACAGTAGAATAGCCCAAGTAGACCTATTCAGTGTGAGAGGTGTAAGAACTGTTGGAGGGCAAGATGCAGTGGTACTGAAAATCTGCGAATCTTGTACAGAAAGCTTAAATATGCTGCCACCAATCCAATGAAACGCGAACACTTAGGCCGTTTTCACACAAGGCCTGCACCCACGCACACTTTACTTAGCAGAGAGCTGTAGTAGTTATCAAAATTCTAAACATTAAACGTATTTGCTTCCAGTTTCAGTTTTTTTTTTGGTCCACTGGTGTTGCGTCCAGCCCTTCCCCTATCCCCGAGTGCGTAGAGGTCTTTAAAAAAAATCAATAATCCCCCCCCCCCTCCCCATTCCAGAGTCCTGTACCTCGCAGCGCTCAGAACACGCGCAGGTTCATTGACCGGCCACAATGGCGAGCCTGACAAGACGCTTGTATAACTTTCTTTTCTTCATGCTGCCCCTATAACTATAAGTGATGACACAGTGACAAATATTGATTTACTTTCATGGCGACACCTCATTTGTAATGCCGAACCTGCATGTTACAATAATTGTTGCGTTATCAGACAATTACTGACAAATTTCTGGGTGGTAACGAAAGCGAAAGTAAAGGCTTACTGGACGCTCTGTTATGAAATTTAGTGGGTATCATGCTGGACTATAGAGCGGTTGACCCTCTTCGAAAAAGCGCGAACTTTAGAATCTACCCTACTTGTGTGAAAAACAATAATAGTGACACTCTTTTTGGCTGAGTCACAGAATTCTACACTTAAGTGTATAATTCTGTGGGCTGAGTGATCTATCTCTTGAACCTTCCGGTTACCGTGTACGTAGACCCTGAGACTACGTGCCTGGTTACCGTGTACGTAGACCCTGAGGCTACGCGCCCGGTTACCGTGTACGTAGACCCTCCGTTTTGTCAATTGCCACCGCGTCACTCGGTGGCAATTGACACTACCCTTATTTTTTAGGCGGGCTCTGGGAAAAAAAACTTTGAACTCTATTTCTCCGAAGTCGAGGCGAATGGTTTCCATTCTCGAGATTTGTTGATAATAAGCGAATGGAGTGGCCTGTGTGTGTGTGTGTGAGTGTGCATGTGTGTGTGTATCGATGTGTGTGTAAGGTGTGAACGAGAAGGGGGGGGGGGGGGGGGGCGTGGAGGGATTTTTTTTAAACACTATTATATATCTTAAAAAGGATTTTAGTTTTTGCTGGGTGACTAAATGCAAAATAGATTACTCTGCCAAGGTCAAGCAGTCTTATTTTCTCGCTGTACTTTTTGAAGGTATTTTCAAATGAAGTGTGCTATAGTCCGGGAACGTTGCCGCAACCACAACTGAAGTGTATCTGAATATTCAGATATTTTGACATGAGGTGCTGAGATTGCATCACAACAGTCAATGTGTGGTAGTCTGTCTTTTGGCACTGGTTGCCATGTGAGATGTGGATGTGAATGGAATGCCCCGACATGCTTTGTTTAATTGATTCAATTTTCCACTGAGAGTGTAAGCGATGTCAATCATGTTTTGTTTGTGAGTGTTTTCTACTGTTTCTTTTACAGTAGATGCAGTGAGGTCTTTATAAACACGACTCATGATGTATTTGTGACAGTGATTGCCAATGAAAGAGTGGCCGTTATATATGCCTGCGGTGTGATGTTGTGTGAGTCAAGTATGCTGTCTAAATGAGAATAGATAGGGCCAGTCCTAGGTCTAAGGGTTTCATACTCTAACTCAGACAACCTGTCTTCTTTCTCTGTCAATTGTTCTTGAAAGTTAATTCTCTCTTCTTCAGATTCAGAAAATACTACGCAACCTTCTAAATGTCTAATCTTTGCATTTAATTCCTCCCCACAACTCCAGTTTTTGTGTAATGACAGCTGAACTCCTTTACAGTCTTCCTCTGATTGCATTTACTGTGCCTTCTGCTTGCCTGACTGACAGTGTTCGGCCACCTCAAGTTCTGCAAAGTTCATGCAGCTTTTCAAAATGCAAATCCTCTGTGTTCTCTGTTTCTCAACTGGGCTAAAATATTTTTTTTAATGGATAAGAGAAATGTTGGGAAAATAACACAATTCTAGATTCTGGAAGAGAAATGAAAGATCATGTCCGAGCGAATCATTGGAAAGGGGGTACCCTTTTAAAAAAAAATCATATAAAATCACATGTTCTTTTTGCACAAATAATGCTTACTCACACAGTTCAAGTATTGCTGTCTGAAGTGAAGCATAGAAATTTCTTGAAAATCGTGGGTTTGGTTTTTGAGATATAATAAACTCCAAAATGGAATATAATTTAAAACACAACGTTAGATGAACAAAACACTTTTACTGCAAAGTGAAATGCTCTAACACCTGTGAGATTTCTGAAGCGAACTTGATAGTCTTGAGATGATCTTTAAAATGAGATGTTAAACAGGCTTCTAGGTTTGTCAGATTGGGAGAAATAATGAGGGAAAGTGATACGAAAATTTCCGGAATTGAGTTACGCTGTCACGGCGGTGGGCATCGCTATCGTTACGGTTGTTAAGCGTAATAAGAGTGAGAGTGGCCGACAGTCACTGATTTATTACCTCCACGTGGGAACGTGGGAGATCAGACCGGGGCTCAGTCACCAAATAAAGCACCACTTTTCGTGGGATTTTAACAGCGTTAAGTATAATATTTCATCGAAATAGGCTACTCATTTAAAAACAAAATTAATTCTCATCTTACTATGATGCCCTTTGTTGTGTAACACCCTTGATCAGAATTTCATTAAAGGAAGAAACCCCATCCAACAAATTCTGATTGAAATCCCTCACACTCCAAGAGATGAAATGAGATAAAGTCTTCTAGTTGCTTCCCTGGCTACCCCTTCCCCTCTCCCTCCCACTTTCCCTCTTCTTTCCCCTTTCCCTGTCACTCCTCTTTTCCCTCCCCACCCCACCACTGTTATTTCTGTTTAAAAATTAAAGGCTGCTATATTCTGTCTAGATATCATTATCATTACTGATTGTCTTCCTTAATTTTTTTTATTTAAAAAATGACACAGTTGAGAGAGACCATCTTCCAATTTGCTCAGAAAGAACTGGCCCCGAAAGCTGAACAGATTGACAAGGAAAATGATTTTAAGGACATGAAGGTGAGCCTTATTTTACTGTCTTTTTTGTTTCGATGTGTCTATCATGTTTGTCCCCCACCCCCTCGTTTGCTCTCTGCCAACTTGACCGTAAAAGTCATCATTATAAGTCACAAAGTAAAATGTTCACTGGAAGCAATCATGTTAAAATTATAAACAAAAGGAGACTA
Organism: Aplysia californica; assembly: GCF_000002075.1. Classification (NCBI taxonomy): domain Eukaryota; kingdom Metazoa; phylum Mollusca; class Gastropoda; order Aplysiida; family Aplysiidae; genus Aplysia; species Aplysia californica. The sequence goes on along the minus strand of NW_004797317.1, from coordinate 1,412,374 downwards.
TAAAATTAGGCTTGAGGTATGAAGCTCAGAGCATGTTCTCTTCTTGTTCCTCCCTGACCCTGGAAAAAATCTTTTTGTAGGGCACATTTAGAATGCGACATGATGTGGCATCTAAGGATTAGAGACTTGGACTGTTGCTTAAATATTTTTGCTATCTCCTGTAGACATTGATGATTGAATTCCGCAAGCTTATTTGGCCAAGCACAGTCCAGCGATTCAGCTAGAGGATCGATTGGTGAAATCTTCTGTGTACTGTGTGCCTACAAGAAGATGTTTATGAGAGAAAGAGGGAGAGTTGTATCTTTACAGTGATTTTTGACGCAATGCTGACTTTCTTGTCCATGAATTTATACAATATCCTGTTTATGTGCTATATATGCTGGTGTTTGCCTTGTGCCTATAGGAATATGTATGAGTGTGAGAGGGAGAGTGGTGTCTTTAAAGTGATCTTTTGTTTTGAAGTGATGGAGGCTTTCTTGTCCCTGAATTGATACAGATTTAATCCTGTTGTTTCAGCAATTTTGGCTGGACTGTGGCAATATGGGTCTGCTGGGAATCACAGCTCCAAGTAAGAGAATCTCTTTCCTTGTTTAGCGTCAATTCATGTTTTTTTTTCTTTCTAATAGACACCTGTCAATTTTTAAATAAAATATTTATATATAGAATAAAGTATAGAGGAGGGAAAATATTTTTTAGTAAAGATTTCAAGTATTTAATGTGACTTGAGTCAAGATTTCCGGAGAATTAGAGAAAGAGATATTGTTTGAAAGCATTGTTGTCTTTTTGCATAGTTAAAATTTCGACTGCAATCCAGCTTTCCTGACACAGTTGATTATAAACTTGACTAGCATACAGGAGTTTGAGGTCCAAATTGAAGTTTGGTTGGAATTTTGCCTGTCCCTCCTGGAATTTTCCTTTTCAGAGCTGTGATTGTCAGGGATGTTATGTTTTGTCTTCAGAAATTCTTTTCAGTGTATGTAGCATGGTTTGCTTGATGGACCACCACATGACAGTTGTGTATTCTGTTGTTAGTACATGAGTTACAATTCTCTCACTGTTAACAAAATTTCTCTTTGCGAGTCTTGTTTTTCTCTATATATGAGGCATCGTGTTGAAATCAGGCGCTCGTCAAAATAATGAAATCGAAGAAACTGACATTTTTTAAAATGGTTTCGCAATTTTTATGAAATTTTTATTTTTTGGCTCAACATCTTTTATGTCCATTTAAAAACACATTTCTATGTGGATTTTACTGAAAAATGTTGATTAAAGAGCATGCAAATGTAAATCTTTATAGTGTCCAAGGACTCAAGCTATGAAAGCCACCAAACTTTGGTGGCCATTTTTTCAGTAATTTTGCGGCTGATACCAGACAACCCCCGCCTCCTTCAATTTCCTTCCTTTTTTTAATCGGGAGCAAGACAAGTGAACAAACTTTAACTTATACTGATATCTCTGTAGGCCCAAAAATTAATGAGCGCCTGATGATTGATTCCACTGCATCGTGACACATTACTTATTTGTAACAGCCAATAAAATTTGAAATAAAGGTGTAATCAAGCGTTGTTTCATTAATCCCTTGTTCTCTGTATTTCATTTATCTTGTAAATGGACCCTGCTGTAATATTGTAGCCGTCTAAATGGTGTTGTCACAAGAAGAAAAATGTTTATGTTCATAGGTTTCTTTAGATGCAATCTTTCTTACCCTATGTACTACTGTTGTGCATTTAGGGTGGAAAATGTAATTGCTTACTGAATCTTGGTGTGAGTGTGTTATAACTATAAAAAACATAAAGATATATTATTGTGGAAGGTACATAAATTTAGTGGAAAATGCTGACATTTAAAGTGAGTCTTTGTTATCATGAATATGTTTTATATTTATTTAAGGGAGTTAGTTTTAAGGTGGAAGTGGTTTCTGTCATATTTTTTAAAGTCTTTTTTCTATAATAGTGTTCTCTGTTAATTTTTTTCCTTGTGTTGGCCTTCCCAGGCAAGTATGGGGGATCAGAGATGAGCTATTTAGATCATTGCCTTGTGATGGAGGAACTTTCCAGAGCATCTGCCTCTGTGGCTCTCAGTTATGGTGCTCATTCAAACTTGTGTGTCAACCAGATTGTGCGCAATGGAAATGAGGAACAGAAAATGAAGTACCTGCCGAAGGTGAGATTTTATCTTTTGTGCCTGGATTTTGGTGTACAAAAATTACTTAAATTTTATAATTTTTTTGTCCATATCTAGAAGACCCAGAATTCTTCACACTTTGATGGTCTTGCCTGTTCTAGTAATTATCTCAGTTCCCTTTGGGACGTACAATTAAGCAGTTTGTTCGCAGTTTACTGATTTTTGTTCCTTTAATTTAATGTAGTGTTTCTGTCAGTTATCAACTGCTCTATTTCAGGCAGTTGAATGGAGGAAAATGGAGTACATTATTCCTGTGAAGTTTCGGTGAACACTGGAACTGAATTAATTCCTGAATTGAATATGAACTGCCAGTGGAATGCTATGTCATACAGATGTTAAAATATCATTTTGAAAATTTGGCTTTTTATTGAAACTTCAGTTACAGTGGCCAGCAATTGTGTAAACACCCTATCCATATGCCCTGCAGTCACTTTGTACCCCCGGGGTTGTATTCTTCACATTTTAGAATACTTCTAGTGCGAAGATTTCCTTGAGACTTTCAGTATTTCTCAAAAAATCATTTTGACCGACTGCTGTGCAAAGCGTACGGATCGGATTAACGAGTAAAATTCCACTTTGGAAAGTGGTGACACAGAGTTCCCCACATCATATATAGGTACGATAGTAAGACATGACTGACGTACGGATATGGTTAATGAATTTAGGGGAATTTTTTATTTTATGTGAATGAAAATATGCACCAATGTAAAGTAAATATCATTTTGTCTTTCTTGTTCTGTTCTCATTTCATTTTCTCTTTCCTTCCTTGTTTTAATTCTTTCTTTCTTACTTACTTTCTTTCAGACTTCCAGGCTTAAAAGCTTGTTTCCACTCTTGCTTGTAGATTGATTCTTTCTGTTCAGTTTGAACTTAGAGGCTGGTGGTGTCAGCAACACCCTAATTGTTTGTGTTTAAACTATAAACATGCTTCTACAGTCCTTAAAAAGCAATTTCCAGATTAACAGCATAGTGCTACTGTTTTGCTACTCAGTTTTGACACCTTTAAATGTGACAGTAGTGAGTTTTCACTATAGTGTACTTTACACATGCTGACCGCGATGGCCTTGCCATGAAGATAAAGACTGCTATTAAACACCTGTGTTCAGGTACTTAATGAGTCAGTTAATCAGACCATGTAAGTGGGTGGTTAGCAGGTGCTCTGGTGTAGTTTGCTTCTTTTTTCCTATCAAACATCTATTGTCCTCATCTCCCCTCTATTCTGTTTATGTCAGTCTCTTGTAACTCCTCTGATCTTTGGCACTTATTCACCCTAATTGTGTTGCAAATGCTGTAAAACTCTTACCAAAATTAAAGACCATGTTGCTGTCATTATCTTGGGTCCCTAACCTTATTCTCACCAATTTGTTGCAGCTTATATCAGGAGAGCATGTTGGCGCCCTTGCAATGAGTGAGGCCGGTGCTGGGTCAGATGTTGTGTCCATGAAACTCACAGCAGTGAAAAAAGGTAAGATATGATAATGATAATGCAGGTAATTTCCATAGCACCCACTCCTGTAAAATACAGCTCTAGGCCTTAATACTTTCAACTTAGCACAAATTACATGTGCATAAACTTGCATACATACACTCTTCAGATTAACACTGACACGTAAGCAGACATTCATTCTATGACAGCACAGTTGATGATGATATGCACATCACATTTTCATTTAAGAGTACTGTGAATAAGAAAACTAAATATCAAGAATGCATCTCGAATGTATATTTTTCAATGATATATTGATTCAGAGGGATATGAAATATTCTTTTTGCTCTGAATGGAAGAAAAGAGTTTACAGTTTCACTTTTTCGTTACTTCTATGTAGAAATTATATTGTCAGACTTAAATTGTATATTTTGCTGCTTTCTGGAGTCATAAAACAACAACTTGTATAAGAAGCTGCTTCAAAGCTGCATCTATGAGGAAGAAGTTAAGACGGTTTATAAAAAGAAACTTTTGTAAATGATCTCCTTCTCATTATGAAAGTTCTCCACTAGGGGTGAAAAAATTAAGGCTGGTCACTGTCGCTAATCTCTTTGTTTCCTGTCCCACTTCTTCAGTCCCTGTATTCTTTGGGTGTTGTAACAAGAGTGCTACCGCACGGGTGGTGCTATGGACTGAAGTGTCTTTAGACCATTCCCAAAGGGGGTACATCAATATGTTATTATGCACAGATGGGCTGATTCATCAATGTCATGCTTGTAATTGTGCCTGAACAGCAACAGGGAACTGCTGCTTTTTCATTCCTAATCCTTACTATCGTCATTTTTTCCTCTACTTCTTTTGCATTTTTGTTACACTCTTGTGACCCGCTATTTCCGGGGTCCATTGATAGTCGAAGCAGACTTTGTGCTTTTGAAGCTCGAGAGGTGAGCAGAGTATTCCCGATTCCCTGTAAAGACTTCTCTGTTGACATCCATCCCTTGGTTTTCATATGGCCTTAGGCAGTTGGGAGTGCCGTAAAACCTCTACTAAAAATAAAGCAAGAGTGCTCCTGATGTATGAACCTGAGATGGTTGGTGGTTGGCGGATGTTCTGGTGTGGTCTGCTCCTTTACTATCAAACATCTATCGCTCCTTTTTTTTGGTGTATGTTACTCCCCTTTAAGGCCTCTATTCTTCCCCACTTATATGACTTTATTGTATTACAAGTGCCGTAAAGCACTGTCTAAAACTGAAACTGAACCTGAGATGGTCTCTATTTTTTTTTTAGTTATCTCTAATGGACTGCATTTGCTTTCTTGTATCCTTAAGGTGATGAGTATGTATTGAACGGCTCAAAGTTTTGGATCACAAATGGCCCAGATGCTGACACCTTGGTTGTGTACGCCAAAACAGACCCGCAGAACCCCAAGCCTCAGCATGGAATCACAGCTTTCATCATACAAAAGGTGGACTGTCTCTGTTTCATTAATTTTTATTTTTATTTTTGAGTCCTCTATAAAGGTTGTATGTGCTTTGGCTTGAGTCCACAAATTTTTTTCATATTTTGTCGTTTTATAATTTGTCTTTATGTAGAAGGATGTAGATGGAAAATATGTTTGTGCTTGAGAATATGAGTACATGTAGTTGTAGGAATATAGATATGCATGTTTCTACATGTGTATAGGAGTACAGTGAATTGGGAGCAGAAAGCATAAGAATCTGGTGGTTGGGGGGGGGGGGGTAGTAAAATGAAAAGTAAATTACTTAAATAGTTTTCAATTAAGATTTCTTTTGCGGTATATTAGCTTAGGAAAGTCAAGACAGCATAATTAAACTTTTGTTAGCAAACTTTTTTACCAAGATTAGTATATCGCTCCTTTTACCTCACCCATGGCATTATTTGGAAAGGTATTATTTGCCATTTATTCAATGAATTTGCCTTCATTCTTAACTCTTTATTTCCGGCAAGCCGCTCCCAGTGGCTCGGGGTTGGAACCACTCTACCTGTGAGCCACTGGCAGCGGCTTGGGCACATTTCTTTACAAGGACTTTGACATCAAATTACTGGTCTCTTTTATGGGGATAGATGAAGATCTATAAAAATAGGTTGATTTGTTTTGATTTAATGACCAATTCAGTGACGTTTTTGTCATTTTTAGGTTTATTACCAAAAAAGGGCCCCTGGGTTTACCCCCCCCCCCCTCCCCCCTGCGGAGATAAGAGTTAAAGGTTGTGTATATTGTGAGATACATTTTTTCTTCCTGAAAAGTACTTCTATGTGACTTTGGGCCGGCCCTGCTCCATGATGAATATACTTGCGGTTCCTTAATATTTTCTCACTGTAATCTAAAGAACAATGTCTTTGAACAGAGCATCTCCTTATGATCATCATCATAATCATCGTCAAATTCATTGCTGACTGACTTTAGGAGTCATGGTCCTCGATTTTTCTCTACCCTTGGTCCAACACTGTAGAGTTTCTGATGGTTTAGTTTTATGGATTTTTCTCCCTCCGTGGATGGTTGGAATTTGCTTCTGGTAGATCTTATATTTGTCTGTCGTACTGTTCTCCCTCTCTAGTAACCGTTGTTTGTGTGTTCATTTTCAAATCAAAGAATTGTAGTCTTTTTGTAGTGCTCAACTTTTTTTCACAATAATATATTAATTTTTATGTACATATATATACATGTAATTAGAAGTTTTTTAAATATTCTTTTATTTTTCTCAATAGGGAATGAAAGGGTTTTCTGCAAGTCCTAAGCTGGATAAGCTTGGAATGCGAGGTTCGAACACGAGTGAGCTGGTTTTTGAAGACTGTGTTGTGCCTGGTGAGTCAATCAGTTTCTTTTGGGCAGAAATATGGACTGGTTGCTATGGTGTGGTCGGGGACATATATTTTTTTGTTCATTCTTCTTGGAATATTTCCTTTCAGACTAGTGTCCCGGCAGGGAGCAAGTGTTGTTCCTTGCACGTGACCTGAGTTAATGAGGCTTTAATCTTCAACACAACAGTGAAGCTTCAGAGCTGGAATAATGTACTGATAGGAGGAGGACTGTTTCAATAAAATCTTCCTTCTTTTCTTTTTGCCTTTAGTTTCTTTCTTTCTTTTTTTTCCCCATTTTACTTTTGTTTACTTTTTTATTTGTGAGGGGGTGGGAGGGGGGGGGGCAAGACACTGTGGATGTGTAGTGCCTTCTGTGTTGCGAAAGTTGTATTATAGAGGCAACGGTATTACAGATTAAAATAGGCAATTAATGTGTATCAACGATCCTTCAGTTTTCAGTCATGAGGATTGTGAAAACTTTCTCCCATGATAATGTGTGATCAGTGTCAATTCTTTACTACAGCATTGTTCTTATGATGTATATCTGATAAGTGGTGTGAAAAATTGTTTGTGTTATGGAGTACCAAGTTAATTTTCCCTTGAGTTCTGATAATGCCACAACTGAGATTTGCTAGCTGATTTAAATTGTAATTTTTAATAACTGTTTACTGTGGTGTTAATTGTAAAGGGGGAATTGTAACTGAAATGAGAGCGGACTTATTTTTTTGATTGTCTTTTCTTCGGTAACTTTGTGGCCTTTGCTCCTCATTCCTAGCCTCAAATGTTTTGGGAGGAGTGGGCCAGGGTGTCTTTGTTCTTATGTCAGGGCTGGACATTGAACGTGGGGTGGTCGCTGCTATGCCCGTTGGCTAAGGAAATGATGCTAAATTGTAGGATGTCCCTCCCTACCCTCACATTTTCTCCTGTGTTGATTGTGCCTAGTTAATTTTCCTTTGAGTTCTGATAATGCCACAACTGAGATTTGCTAGCTGATCTTAGTCGTAATTTTTAACAACTGTTTTCTGAGGTGTTAATTGTAAATGGCGAATTGTAACTCAAATGAGAGAGGACTGCCTTCAGAGAGTCCCTAAGCTCATAGACTTCTACTTCGTACAACTTGCATCAGAGCATGTTTAAAGCAGCAAAATTGTTACAGTGCTCAGGCGGGTTGTAAAAGAAAGGTCATCCTGTTACAAGCAAGTTTTTGATCACGAAATGTTTGTTTTGCCACACCTGTTCAGTCTTGTTGCCATCTTGTGTTTTCCTAAATTCAGTGAAAATACCTGCTCTACCTCAACCCCAGGCCTGTACTCATATAGTCCTATTTACTGATAATAAATAGTAAATCACTTTTGGATAGTGCAAATTCCCTATCAAAAGCTAGCTCCATGTGCTTTTCAATCTATATTAGAATCCCAGCAGATCTGACAGTGTAAACTGCCATTTTAAAGGCACTGAAATGCTAGCATACTGACAAGATCTTTTGCTTTCTATGGTCGAAAACCCATTGACAACTGAATGAAGTGAGGAAAATAAATGTCAAGTGCCTTTCTCAAGGGCACCTTGGGCCAAGCTGAGCCTGAAATCCTTGAACCTGCGACTCACAACTATTGGGTCTGGTATAAATATATATTGCATCCCAAGCAAGGCAATGAAGGGGTTGAGGTCACAGACATTTTATATCTATAGCAAGTGAGGTATGTTCTTAGCGACTTGATTTTCAGTTTAAAGGAAAGGCTTTGGGTTTAGTCTTATCTTCAAGCAAAAATGTTTTCAATCTCTCATATAATATATTTTCCATAGTAAAAGGCAATTTTAACTCTTTGTTTCATTTGGGTTTTAAAAAATCTACATCCCCTCTTTATAACATGTGTTTTTGATTCTCGTTGTGTGTAGCGAGCAATGTGTTAAGAGGAGAAGGCCAAGGTGTCTATATTCTCATGTCGGGGTTGGACATTGAGAGAGGTTTAGGTGCTGCTGCACCTGTTGGGTGAGGACAAAAGAATGTTTTGTCAGCTTCAGTTGTCAATCCTGGATGACATCTTTTCCTCACTCTTAAAATGTTAAAATGTACCAGACTCATTTCCTATATTTGGGAACATTTCAGACTTTGTTCAGTTTCAGTCGAGAATCGTAAGCATTTCCCTTTTTTGCTGACAGCATTTGAACCTTTTATTTATGATGAAATTAAAATGACTCACAAAACTGTTCAGTTTTCTTCAGAGGATTCCAATATGACAGTGTCTGTTCATTCAAGGATCTATGAAAACATTTGTTTGTGAATCTGAGATGACATCCTTCCACATTTAAGAACAAATAGAAGAGCTTGTTTCTGTTAGTAGCCCCTAGATTTATATTCGATTTTATGTTTTCCATACTTTGTAAAAAGAGTAAAACAGTGCAGTTCAATTGTGAATCTCATGTAAGAAAACGTATGTTTGTGGGGAAAGGGGAGAGGGGGGATTGTTACTGGGGAAAAAAAACCTTTGGTTAGTATCTTAAAACTTATTTTGCTAATAACAACTTGAATGTCATAATGTATAAATAAGTTTGAAATGTTTACCTGTGTAAAGTTGCTTAATTGTCTCTGGACGGCCATCTTTTTTATCAACATTTTTGGGGGGTTTAAATAGATTAGGAATACAGTTCTTTACTGTCATTCCTTTTATTTGCAATCCCCTAGTAACCCTGGTACTTTTTGGATGTTTCAAAAGCAATTAAAGTAGGAATTAATCGATCTTTTGTATAATGGACTGAAATTTGGCATGTCCCCATATCTCACATAATTTTTTCCTGTTGCTGTTCTTTATTTTGTAGCAACCAATGTTCTGGGTGGGGAGTGCAAAGGTGTATATGTCCTAATGTCAGGACTGGATTTTGAAAGAGTTGTGTTAAGCAGTGGTCCGATAGGGTAAGGCAGTATCTATTGACTTAATCATGTTTTCTTGGCCTGCAAAGCTTGAAAAGATATCACACTGAAATGCCAGCCCATTGTCCCCTGCTTCCAAAGCTTTGGTTATGCCATCATCCACAAGCAGGTTTTTTTTTTATTGATATGGTGTGCCATCTATGTCTATAAAGGCACTGTTGTGGTTCCCAAAAATGTGATTTGTAGATTTGGAAAATTTTGTGGATGGAGTTCTTTGTTACTTGCACAATGTACAAAGGAGGAATAAAGGAACAGCAGGACTTCATTGAGGGGCGTTCTCTTGATTTACACGGGAGGATAGCATCTTAAAAATGAATAGGACTCATCTGTATATCCTTCCCTTAAATCAAAATCAACCCAAATCTGACAAATATTTTGTCAGTATTTTTTTGAAAGTATCCTGTTAAACAAAAGGTTCTTAATTTTTGTTAATGTTATTGTCTCTGATTAGCCTAAGAAAATAAAATAAAAAGATGTAAGGATTTAATGGTTGACATTATAAATAAGGTGATCTAAACCTTCATTGAGGTATGGTTTTATAGACATTTATTTAGTCAAAAGAGCTTTGTTCATCAGAGACAAAGAGATATATTAACTTAATTAAGTAATGAACAAAAGAGAGAAATTTGATGTGATTGAAATGGTGAAATAAGTTTGGTGTAAACATCTGAAGTCTGAAATCTGTCTTTTAAAAAACCCCTTATAAATTGAAAATTTCCGTGAGGCATTAAAGACCAAAGATGTCATCAAGGATTTTGTTCTTAAACAGAGAACCACGTTTGCAGTGCAATATGGAATAGCAAAATATTATATTAGTCGAAGCAAAACAAATCCGTTTAGCATGGTTCCTTTTACCACATCATATGTATTAGATTGTGAATCTCACCTGAAGCTGATAAAATGTCTCCTTTATGAAATTTTAAAGTCTTTATGGATCCTCTGGCATCAACAAGTCATGTCTGAGAAAGGCCAGTGACTTCCATTCTCTCTAAGGAGTACAGTTTTTGCTGCCAGTTTTGAAAGCAGTTTGCCATCATGGTTCTCTGTACAAGTATATAACCCCTTTTCTCTCTTTCCAACCTGTGTGAATACTCTTAGCTGAGCAAAATCTGTGTTTTGTTTTTAATTAGTTAAAGGCATATGTTTTTTGTTGTCACTTTTCGCCTGGTTTGCATAATTGACTAATGTCTTATTATACTTATGTTACACTTGGCAACCACCAGCTTCCCACGTCATGGGGGATATAGGTAGAGGAGTCTATGTCCTAATGAGTGGATTGGATATAGAGCGATGTGTTCTGGCTGCAGGCCCTCTTGGGTATGTAACAAGAAGCTGGGTTTCCAAGAGAAATGGATTTGATGGAGTGGCCTTCTTTGTATTTTTTCTTTTTTTTTAGTTTTGTAGCTTCTGCAGGCTATGGGTAGTGATGTGTGCTGAAAGATTCTATGATCTTAGACTGTCTAACTGAACATTTTGGTGTGGTTTGATTAAAAATTGTTTCGTTTAACTACAGCATGGAAATAAGTATATCCAAATTATCGTTACCAAGCAGTTTGATACTGATAAGCAGCCATTATGCATGCTTTGTATTTATCATTCACTTTGTTTTTACCTATACTGCAAAATTAGTTGATTTGAACCTTCTCTTTCCTTCGCACACGATTTTGAACAAATTTTCCTCTGTTAGGATCAATTGGAGGTTCCAAAGTTTGTTTTTTGCTTTAAAAAAACAAACTATGTCGAAGAGGGCATCTCTAGATTATAGAATCTTTAGAGTTTCATAAGTTAATGCATGTTGTAGCGCTAACTGTGTTTACATACGTACTTCAAACTGCATGGTGTGGATTGACAAAGCCTTAATTCTTCTATTTTTCTTTGGTGCACATAATTTGTTTTTGAGCTCTCTTATGGTATTCAGTTCTCTTCTACTCTACATGCTTCAGTGGTGCCATAACATTGATCTTTAATTCATTTCCTTAAAAAATTATCTTCTATTTTAACTTGAGAGTTTATAATGTCCTCATCATATGTGTCACGGCGCGGGGGAATCAGGCGCTCGTCAATTTTTAGGCATATGGAGTTTTTGGTATCATCTTAGAGCCTGTTCATTTGCCTTGCTTTGATGAAAAAAATACTCTTCTATCTTGAAAAGAAGTCGGAACATTTGCGGATGAAGAAGGTTGGGGTCGCCTGGTTTCAAAAATAAAATTTGCAAGAAAATGGCCGCCAAAGTTTGGTGACTTCCATGGCTTGTGAGTCCTTGGAAACGGCAAATGTACTTTTCTTGTGCCTTAAAGCAACGTTTTTCCATAAAATCCACACTCAAAAGTGTTATTGAATGGACATACAAGGTGTTGAGACAAAAAACAAAAACTCAGAAAAAATTTACAAACTGGTAGAAAAATGCCCGTTTCTCCATTTTCGTCTTTTTGACGAGCGCCTGATTTCACCATGCTGCCTCACATATATCTTCCACTGATGAGAGACACCTGATCAGTTTCATCCTCTATTTACACTGCTATTTGAATTTTTTATATTCACTGCTGGCAAAGTTTCATTTTTATTTCTACTTTTTATCTAAATGAAATAAGACGTTGAAAGGATATGGTATCATAGCAAATATATGTGTAGAAAAGTAAGGACGTGAGGCACAGACACACACACACACACACGCACACACACACACACACACACACACACACATACACTCACTCGCACACACATACTCACAAATACTCCCCCACCCCTCCTTCTCCACACGCACACGCACACACACAAGTGCTCACGGTTTCACACACACAAGTGCAACATTATTTGAATTGCACATTCATCTCTCACTGCCGTCATTTTGAAAAAAAATACAGTTTATACAGTTTTTACAATTTTACAGAAGAGCCGAAAAATTGAATGTTGTTACCAACAAAACATTTGCTTTAAAGATAGTAAGGAAGTTATTATCAAAATTGTATTCTCTGATATATTGACTTCAGATGTTTGCGAAGAGTTTGTTTTCTTGGCAACAATATTCAGTTTTTTGGCTGTCCCGTAAAATTGTAGAAATTGCATATATTGGATATTTAAAAAATGACAGCAGCACAGGGTGAACCATCTTCTCTAGAATGTTACTCTGTATCTAGAACCTTGTAGATGTCACTTCTTACATTTCAGCAAGCAGTGTATCTTACAAACTTTTTTTTATATGGCTAAAGTTTAAGGTCTTAACAATACCCAGGACTGATGATACCTGTTTCAGATGCTAACAACTGGTGTCCCTTTTGCTATATAGTATATGTCATGTGTGTATGGATGGTTGCGCTAATTTTTGAATCAGTATTTTACTTGTATTATTTTTCCATATATGCTTGAAGTTCTTTATTTCTAAAAAATGACTAATGGTCTTCTTGCTGATGTTTAAAATATTTTTGAGAGTCAAGAACTGATTGTAATTTTTCCTGCCTTGGGAAAAATGAGAATGAAGAAAGATGGATTAAAAAAAAATTTTTTTTGCTCTTAGGTTTTATACGACACAGATTTTGTCAGCTTTTTGCTCTCCATTTCTTTTTATGTGTTGCCATCTTTGCTTTTAAAGTGCACGCTTGTATATATGCAATGGTCCTTTCTTTCACCACTTCAAGCCCTTGCTGGCATAGACCTATGTGTGTCATCATTGTGAAATTGGGCACTACATTCTTTCGCCTTATGGGCAGTTTTTTATTTATTTATTTATTTTTTGGCTCAACATCTTTTATGTCTACTTAACACCATAATTCTTTGTGGGTTTTACTGAAAAATGTAGATCAAATGCACTAAAATATACATTTACACTTTTCAAGGACACTAGCTTTTGAAGTGACCAGACTTTGGTGGCCATTTGTTTACTAATGTTACTTCAGACACCTGGCGAACCCCATCTCCTTCAATCGCAAATATCTCAACTTCTTATGGAGTATTTGGAGATGGGGGGGGTCATCAAAAGACGGGCAAATAAAGAGGCTTTTAAGATTATATCAATAACGCCAAATGCGCAATACTTGACGGGTGCCTGATTCCTCTGTGTTGTGACACATATTACTGTAGCATCTGTACTTGTTTTTGGACTACTCCTTTGTTTCTAGTTGACACATGTGAATATAACCCTGTCACACTTGTACTCTACTTTTTGTTGTATTCAAAACATGGAAATGAAAATTTTCCTGCCCTTTGACTGATGATAATCATAAAAATGAGAGTCACAAGATTTTTTAAGAGTACCTATTTTTGAAAGACGTGGTACTTATTATAAAAATGTTTGTGCACAAGTGATTTTAATGTTAACACACATTATATCTATAAGACTATGCTATCCTCTAAACTATGAGTTCATTTTTGCATCCCATTGTTTTAAAGATTTGAAGGTTCCAGATTTTGTCAACCATAAGCATAATGTTGTGTCTGTTGTTTTGTCACAATTAAAAAAAATTCAGTCCTATAATTTTCTTTTCAAATTTATACTAGAGAGCCCTTTTGAGAAGTAGGCGGTAGACATACTTTTTAGTGTATATAGTGAGGGTATATTGAAAGAGTTTAATTGTTAGACCTGAAAACTGAAGTAAGCATCTATTTCTAAGGAAATTTCACTAAATTAAAAATCATGAGTGGACTATGTAGTAGAAGGGAGGTTTTACTCTTTATAATTTTTTAGATGATTTTCATGCAAGTAGGCTCCTTTGTTCAGCTTAGTATGAAATCTCTGCTTTCAGAAGTGCCTGACTTATTTTGACATAGATATGTATGTACTATGCTCTGGCACTTGTAACAAATTTTGTAAACTTAATTAGTATTTACCCTTGCAATCGACAGAATTATGCAAGCTTGCTGTGATGTTACGTACGAGTATGCACACTTGAGAGAGTGCTTTGGAGAGAAGATTGGACATTTTCAGGTTTGTATTTGAGCAATAAGTAGAATATGGTGGTCTCTTTTGGTTTGTGTGCAATTGGTTCCCTCTCCAACACCCCCCCCCCCCCCCCTTCTTCCTTGTCTTTTTTTGGGGTCATAATGTGAAAGTTTTGTGATGTTCACGATATATTGTTTACATTGTGAAAAAAAGCACTGAAATGAATTACCTTCTTTTTATCTAGGGTTTGAAATTGATGCTTTATTATCTGCAAAGGGATTTAAATATGTCTGATATGTTTATACGATGAAAGGGGCACAGAAGTTAGTAAAATATCTTTTGTTTCTCTGCTCTCCAGATGATCCAGAGTAAGATGGCTGACATGTATGTAGCACTGAACGCCACAAGATCCTATGTGTACAATGTGGCCAGAGCTTTGGACAGGGGAGAGAGGCATCCGAATGTAAGTTCAGGGGAACCCGGTTATAATAATGAGTTTGTTTTAACGCTCTTGCCTGGATTGACATTCTTGTCTGTGAAATTTCTGGTTACCTTCAGGCTGAATGCTGCTTATGTGCAGCACAAATCTACTCTTTACTTGATAATAACTCACTCCAATTTTATCTCCATGTGTGTTGCGTTCGGTTCAAGAAGTAAACATGCTTCTTGTGAGATATTTATTACAAGCTTTGATTTTATAGTTGTTTGTCATTTATAAAACTTTCTTTACTCCAGGGGAAAAGAGTCTGGAAATACTTGGCCCTCAAAAATGTTTTTCTGATGTGCTCAGAAAAGAAGTTAAAAACAAGCATTTTACTTTACAACTTTTCAAAGGAGGAGAGTCTGGGGAAGACCTGGAGAAGGCTTTATGGTATTCTGACAGTGGTCACGAATTTTTGTACAGCAATGGCAGAGTAAGCTCAAGGGATGATTAGAATGACTCATGAGGGATTAAGTTTTGCTGGAGATCTAGACCAAAAAATGCGAGAGGGAAAATAAATATTTTTTTGTAATTACCCTAAAACTTAACGTTTTTGCTTAAAAAGGGCTGGACCATTTTTACTGAAGAGATATTTTGTTTGTACTCTAATGTATGGGAAATTTATTTTTTGCTGTTGATATGGCACAAGAAACTGAATTGGAATTGAAGATAAGTCAGTAATAAAGATGTTTACTTTGCTTTTTTGTGGATTCTACGAAGTGTGCTCAATTTCAAATGTTTTTCTTTATTGCAGGACTGTGCGGGAGTGATTCTGTATGCTGCAGAAGCTGCTACAAAAATGGCTTTGGATTCAATTCAAATTTTAGGTAAGGAAATTGCTGTTTCTGGGGTTGGTACCTCTACTTCAAGTGTTGTCTCGCTCTGTTACCTGCATCTTTGGTGTAGTGGCTAAGTGCTTTGCTATCACTATCACACACAGGAGATCTGAGTTTGATTCCCAATAGCGAATAATTTATATTGAGTATCTCGGTCTTTCTGCTGTAATGTTGTATCCCTCTCTGCCTGGGTTGGTCCTTACAGGCCAGGTCAAAGCCTGTGTCCTAAATACTTGAGATAGTGTCAATGGGGGCATAAATACACTGTACATTTTTTTAAAGATTTAATTTCTCTCCCCTTTAGCATTGTGATATGATGTCCTTCTGCTGGCAAAAATCCACATGTCCCCAACTACACTTGAGACCATGGGCTTTTGCCACTGCTGGCCCGAGCTCCTCTCGCTTAAAAGCAGTCATGCTAGTGATCAAGGAATTATACTAATGTAGTCTCCTATTGCTCCTTTTATGAAACCAGCCTGGTCACTGTAGGAGCATTTAAAGTGGAGTCCTCTAAAATCAAACTCGCATAAATCACGAACGACGCTAAACCAAAAGAAAATAAAGTCCTGATATTATTTCCCCTCTATTTCAGTAACCTCTCTACACTGAAAACTTGACAAATTTCAGTTTACACAGACTTTGCTGTATATCCCCCCCCCCCTTCCACCCATTCTTTCTGCTTTGTCTGCAAAAATCACTAGCCACATTTATTTATTTATTAGATTGTGGCATCCCTGGCACTGTTTTATGCTCGTAAGTCTGCAGAAATGTTGGAAATCAGCAGATATGGAGGGAGGGTGATAGTGTTGCATTCCCACATTGCCATGCCAACCACCCCTCTTCTTCTCATCTTTCCTCACTAGGTACTTTCTTGGACATTACAACATTACAGGTTTTTCGTGCTTTGAAACAGGGCGTCAAGAAAATTTTAATTCTCTCCCAGTTTGAATAGTGTTGTGGAATAAATTGAAGCTTTTTTTGCATTGTTTTTCAATTACTTCTCTTTTCACACACAGGAGGTAATGGTTATATCAACGACTATCCAACTGGGCGTCTTCTGAGAGATGCGAAACTGTATGAGATTGGGGCTGGAACCAGTGAGGTCCGTCGTCTTATCATTGCCAGGGCAATCAACGCTCACTATCGATAAAATTTGGATGGCTGCATCCGTCGTAGGGTGATTTTTATTGTTTTAAAGAAGGACAGGAACAAATGTGTTTCAGAGTACTTCTTTGTGGTCACTCCATGAGATTACACACTGTCATTTAGCTTTGAAAATACAGGTTTGCATATACTGGATGATTATGACAGGTAACTTTAATGTGTATGCTTTTGGGGTGGAGGAGAGACCCAGAGTGTGTGTTTTACTATATTCTGAGTGTTTCGGTTTCGAGGGATGCATAAAGCTTTTATTCATAATGATTGTATAGGCATTGATGATGATTGTATAGTATCTTTGTACAGTATATTTTCATTGTATCAGAATTAATTCACTTTGTCGAAAAAACCTTCTTTGGTCCTTTAATTTGGAAACCATTAGTTTCTTGGTGATAAATGTAAATTTTTAATGCTCCACATCAGCAGTGAACTGTTTATTTTCCCCCCAAGTCCTTAGAATAAATGAGTACGGATTTTTATAAAGATCATGTTTTATGAGCTGTTGTAGGTGACTTTTCTTATGGTTGTTTGATGTGAAGACAGGTAGTCTTTGACTGCTGAATTTTTGTTTGTTTTCCGTGTGCTTTTTAGAGGAAGTGCTCAATTGCAAAGAAGTGTTTTTTCTAACTGACTATTTACATTGATGATCAATCAAGTGTATGTTCCAATACCAGATAGATTCCTTCTCAATGTCTCTTTTCACATACACCTGATAGGCTTTTATTTTTGGCCCAGGCATGTTTTTATTTTTCTTTGTAAGGGGGATACTGTAAATATCCTCTCAGAATGGAAACACTGTATATATACAATATTACAAGAAAACAGATTCAAATTGAATAACAGAACAGAAGGGAAATCAAAGTTTGCCTACACTTTTTATAGGATTTAAATTTAAAAATGTGAACTTGACATGATGTTCAGTGAAATGGAAGGAAGATGAACGCCCCCTACGTCGTGTACATAAAGAGCTCTAATGATAAAATTACCGAGTGATAGTGTTGTGAATTGTGATACGGGTATCGGTAGTTATTGCATGGTGCTCTTACCATATTTACCTCTTGGCATTTCTTTTTCTCATATGTTTGTCAGTTTTTCCCTACAGGCTAGGAAGTGAGATCGTCAATGATATTATTATTAATGGTCTTCATGATATTTGAACAAGTGTGCGTTGTTTATGACTGAAAATGCTACCCTGAAATACTACTGATACAATTTTGCCGTAGGTTTGCTTGCGATATTTGCTGATGACTTGGTATATATCTGACTTAATAATCCTTTTCACAGTGAGGGTATCTCAGACAAGTGTGAGGTGTGAACTGAATGTAAAGTCAACTGGTAGCTGCTAGCTTCATTTATTTGTTGTTGTTTTTTAGCCCCAAAAACTGCTAACCATTGTGAGTAATGTGAGTTCCTGATGGATGGCATTCTCAAATTCCCAGTTTGCACTCCAAGAAGGAACGTCTAAAATTATCAATATAATATTAATAAATAAGACCAAAAAATGTGTTGATGCCGGAAGTGAAGATGCAAGCAAGCAAGAGTGATTTTAAAAATGTATCCTAATATATGCACCACAAAAACCCACTCTTTTATTGAGCGCTATATTTCATATGATGATGAGATAGATATTTATCTAAAATTAAAGTTGAATTATTTTTTTAAAATCTACCAGTACAGTCAAACTGGAATTACGTCTGTGTATGGGCTAAGAGAAATAAAAATGAAATGTTTGTTTCTGTCTCTCCGTGATTTAAAAATGAAACAGCTACAGTGGGGCACAGTGAACTTGGAACTTTAAGTTATGAACTGATTGTTCAATGTATATTTGTATATTGCCATTCCCTGACTGAACTGGTATTTTTTCTTTGTATTGGCAACATTATTGTTTTTTTTAAAAACCTGTATGGATTTGTTGAACATCTTGTCTGGAAAAACCTGATTAAAGTCTTTCCTCTTGATTGTCTCAATTTCAAATCACCCTGTGCACACCATGGAAAGCAACACACCCATCTTCTTAAAGGGTATCAGGTGACAGGTTACTTCATCGTGGAGATAACCTTTTGAAAAGCCAGTATTGGATGTCAACATGATGGAAAGCAAGTGTGCTTTGCAAAATATGAGAACAATCGAGCAGGCATTGTTCCTGCAAGTGCAGGCATGTGTCATGTCTCTTCCTTTCGTTTGTCCCTTCCTGGTGTTAGTTAAAGGCAGAAGAAATCACAAAGGAACTTAGCCTTAATTTCACATGTAACAAATGGTAGATTTCCTTCAACTACTCTCGAATTTTGTATTTCATCGTTTGCAGGAAATAAGGATGTGTGGAATACTACATTAGTCAATCCCAACATGTTCGATTTTTTCGTGCTCGAGTGTTGTTGATGCAGAAATGGTTTCGGTTTTTGTTCATGTTCATGCGAACTTGCTGCCTCATGGCCATCTTGACAAATAATTAAAGAGATAACTACATGTTAGTTACAGCTGGCTCAATGACTCGATGCCCATCCTTGTGGAATCTGCTGGCCATATGTGGTTGATACAGATTTAGTACATTTACAAAGTTTTTCAGCACTAAAGGAATTTGGCTCAGTTTTCTCTCCTAGAAGAATACTCCAGAACAAAGGAAAGACAACTTTTTCAAATCTCTGCTAATGACTAATGTAAAAAAGATTTGTTGGGGTTTTGTTTTGTTTATGGCATCCATTAAAGTAAGTCTTGGCAAAAGTTTGCACGAAGTACTTATTAAAAATATTTTGTTGTCTCTAGCAAAACTATTGTCACATTATTGTGTTAAAAATCAGTGGCCATATTGCAGTGTTTTCCAGTTGTTTTCCTATGATTTTGGAATGTCATGGAATAATAAAGTTTAGACACCAGAAGGAATCAATGTTTTCATTTTCATCTTACTAAGTAAATTCAAAGAGAGGTTCACCACCATGTGTTGCTTTAGCCCCCTTCTAGTGGTGAAAAATCTGCAGGATGAGGGGGGGGGGGAGAGAGAAGGAGATGGGGGGGGGGGGGACTAATACAAAAGGGATAAGTATGATTTGTTAACTTTTGGGCCTGGATGAGGGCTCAGAGGGAAGGAGTCACTGTACTCAGATTCAATGAGGTCGCAGGGCTAGACCTAAAATCTCGTTGAATCCGAGTGTTCGTTATAGCAAACATGACGTTTTGTGTAGATAATTACAGGCTTTGAGCAAGTAATGTGCAAAGAGAAGTCACAAGTAGTGCCTGAAATGCCTGCATATTATGAGCTGTGTAAAAAAACGACAGATTCGTTCAAATGCACGCCTGTGTCATCTTGATTGTTTACCAAAAAGCTGTGTTGCTGTGTAGAGCCTAGCATTCGACAACTTTAAATTCCATAGACCAGCGCACAATTCATTACGTAGATCTACGTCAAGACTAGCTTATCATTGTAATAATGATCAGTTGCAGAGGGGGGAAAAAGACTGACGCGTTTGTATCTGCAACATTCAACGCCGGGACCGCTATTGCCCCCCTCCCCCCTCCCCGCCACGCATGCAGGCCGCCCATCCGACCCCGACACACGCCAGAGTAGACACGTGCACGTGTCAACAACGCATGTGTTAGTATGAAAAAAGGCCGCTGATTGGTCGTTTGCAATCGGCTAAGTGAATAATGGTTCACGATGCAGGTGGGATGGTTTCCGGGAATCCGGGAATAGATAAAGTTCGTTCTGGGAGAAAAATTAGCGAAGCCACGTCTGCAGGGGCTGTTCACGCATATTATGAGCTGTGTAAAAAAAACGACAGATTCGTTCAAATGCACGCCTGTGTCCAGGGGCGAAGGCTGACTTGTTTGACAGGGTAATCAAAGTGAAACGGGACTAGATATGGCCTGGGGATATCACACAAGAACCTTGCTCGAGGCGGCAACTCAGAGTTGTGAATGAAATTAAATCCGGAATTCATTATTGTATGTTCAACCGCCAAAATAATCGGGAAAGTATCTCATTAAATATCAATTCCAACTAAATTTAAATTTAACTTTAGATGTGAATACACAAACACAAAGCAAAGAAGCAGAGATGTCAGTACTAGATCTATATGTTATAGATCTACCAGGGAGTCTAACTCCTTGGTAGAACATGACAATTATAATTTTTTAAATTTCACATTTGGCTGTTTTTTTGTCTAGCCTTTCGCGGCCACGAGCCTGTGTCATAATCCTGTCCCCGTAGAATTATGCGAATTTAGATGGCCAAATTATGCCCAAAAAAAGCCAAATTATGCAAAAATTATGCAAGTTACCGTAACACCTTTCGTGACATGTTTTGCACTTACAAATTTTCATGACTTTTATGTTTTAAGTACAGAAAATTTTTTAAACAGAACATATCAGTATCAGTAATTTGTAGTGTATTTGGAAAGAAAACAATACACATCTGTAAAAAAAACAAAAAACCTAAAAAATATAATCTCTGTAACTTTCAGCTGTAGATCTAGATCTAATATATCTCTAGATCTAGATCTGGAAAAGAAAAATGTAAAAAAAAAAAGAAAAGAAGGACATCTGGACCTCTGATGCTGGCACATTACTAAAACCAGGAACACCTGTCAAACATGAAGCATCAGCAGACATGAGAACAACTTTTGATGGATTGAAACATTGAACATGCTCAAGGAACAAAATCCCAAACCATAACCAAGATCTTCTACCAAGGGAAATAACCAACTTTTCACTTAAATAAGACTTATTACGGTGATTATTTCCCTTTAGTCACATGACGAGGCGTTAATTAATAAAATTAATTGTGTTTTTAAAAAAAAGGAAAAAAAAAACGTGGGGAATCCAAAATTATGCAAATGTGCAGAATTACGCGGAAAAAAACCGGCCGCACAATCGCATAATCCTACGGGGACAGATAATCGAGGTCACGATCTGATTATAGGGCAGTAAAAAGTAGAGGAAAAAAAAACAAGCACTCGAAGCAGTCGAGAGATTACTAGGAGTTACTTCCCCTCACATCTGTGTGGTAGACTCGACCAGTGTAATAGTTAGCTTACCTAATCAGTTCTTTGAGACTGATTATAACTGTGGCCCGAAAGGGGTGAACAGGGTATATGTGGCAATGAAACAGTTTCGACTGCTATGCACATGTTCCCTTCAACTCTGTTGGTAGACTCTTCCAGTCTCACTTTAAGCTTACTTAATCAAAGCTTGTGACTGCTTATGGAGTGGCCCAAGAGGGGTGAACAGGCTATTTCTGTGGCAATGAAACCGTTTAAAATGTTAGGCATACTGTTCATTATTGATTATGAACGTCTTTTTACATTTAATTTATGAAGTTTTCGTTTTATGGGTGAATTTGACTGCGACAAGGTTTCAAAATTAGGAAGGGAAGCAGTGATTATTTGATTATATAGACGCTTCGCCCTCTGCCTGTGTCATCTTGATTGTTTACCATAAAGTTGTGTTGCTGTGTAGAGCCTAGCATACGACAACTTTTTATTCCATAGACCAGCGCACAATTCATTACGTAGATCTACGTCAAGACTAGCTTATCAATGTAATAATGATCAGTTGCCGAGGGGGAAAAAAGACTGACGCGTTTGTATCTGCAACGTTCAACGCCGGGACCGCTATTGCCCCCCCCCCCCTTCCCCGCCACGCATGCAGGCCGCCCATCCAACCCCGACACACGCCAGAGTAGACACGTGCACGTGCCAACAACGCATGTGTTGGTATGAAAAAAGGCCGCTGATTGGTCGTTTGCAATCGGCTAAGTGAATAATGGTTCACGATGCAGGTGGGATGGTTTCCGGGAATCTGGGAATAGATAAAGTTCATTCTGGGAGAAAAATTAGCGAAGCCACGTCTGCAGGGGCTGTTCACCCTGGAAGCGACCTCGTTGAATCCGAGCTCGCTAATTTAAGTGCTCGTTGAATCCGGGCTATTTTTATTGATTTTAAAGAAGAAAAAAAACGGGGAATCTATCTCATTTCGTTGAATCCAAGTTCTCGTTGAATCCGAGCTCGTTGAATCCGAGTTCCACTGTATTAGATTACTCTGCTGTTTTATTGCTGTTGTTTAAGTTTTATGCATTACGAGACACTAGGACTGTAAGTCATTTCACTCCTTATCTCCGGCAAGGGACTCGTGGTCGGAACGACTGTGCTGGTGAGCTGCTGGCAGAGGATTGGGCACATTCCTTTGTGACGACTTCGACATCACATTACAGATCTCTTTTACTTGGGAGTTCATTCATTATATGAAGAACTATGAAAAAAGATAAATTTGTTTTGATTTAATTACCAATTTTATATTGAGTGACGTATGTCTCTTTTAGATTTTGTACCAAAAGACGGCTAAGAGCTGCACTTATTCCCCTGACTCTTTTGTTTAAAATAATTGCTGTTCTCAACAGTAGTCAGTAAAAGTTTTGTTTACTTTGAAAAAATGAAAAC
Organism: Aplysia californica; assembly: GCF_000002075.1. NCBI lineage: Eukaryota > Metazoa > Mollusca > Gastropoda > Aplysiida > Aplysiidae > Aplysia > Aplysia californica. The sequence continues at coordinate 1,389,230 of NW_004797317.1, read as the reverse complement.
TGAATTCACTACCACATCTAATTGCACAAGTCTTTTTGATATTTAATTAATATTTCCATTTAATTTTATCATTAAGTTAAGCCTGACTGCCTTTTGTACTGTGTCTTTTCAATCGATAAGTTAAACACTTGCATTTCATTTTTAAAAAGATAGGCCTTTAATTTAAATTATTCATGAGAGTGGCCTCTATCAACTCTCTAAATTGGGAGAGCAGAGGCACACATATGCAGTATTTCACTTGAACTGGAATAAATTCCTAACCCGGTAGTAACCTCCATTATTTCTGATTTTAAAAAGTCTTGGAGGGGGGGGGGGGGGTGTTTCCCCAGGTACTTTTGGGGAGAATTTTGGGTGGTTATGTCTAGCATCCCTTTCAAGATAGACTTCATTTGTGAAGATCTTTTGATTAAAACAAGTGTCTGCCGTAACTTGCAAGAAGACTGAACAAATACCATTAGGTTTTGAAAATTTCCATATTATAAAAAAACCCTGCCTTGATTTCAAGATTATGATTTATGAGAATCAACCACAACGAGTTGAGCCCAAAGGCCTCATGCACAATAGCACTAGTAAAATCTACACTTGTTGCACCGCTGCAAAATCTCACTTGATGGTGAAGAGAGAAAAACGGGCAAAAATTGCCTTGTTTGATACTCACAAGTCGCAGCCGAGTGAGGAGTGGAATTTATCTGGGAGTGCGCAGGGGGCCTTAGGCAGATGGCAAGTTTTTTTAAAGAGACTCTATGAAAGGCTCTGTCCAACAACTTATATTACTTAAAATATTACCTATACAGTATACAGAAGAACATGACTATAGCGGCACCCGCTACAACCGGAATCTCCTTTTTTTTGTCTATGTCAACCCAATTTACATCTACCTGTGCTCAGGTTTAACGGGGCAAGGAAAGGCCTGAACTTGGGTACAGCGGGAGAGATCGAGCGAGCTCTAGCTCAACTAGCTGGGGGGAAGGGGGGTGGGGTGGGGCTGTAGGCGGGGTCGAAACAGGCAGTCAGAGGGTCGGAGTTGTAATTGGTCAGTTCAGTGATGAGTGAGATGGGGCAGGTGGCAGAGAGAGATGGTGCGGAGAAATGCTTTACATGAGCCACTCCAAAAGTGATGTGCCATAGCCTTAAGTCTGGTTTACGCAGGGCCAAAAAGACAGTAAAAGAAGAGGAAACCATGTAGCAAGTGAATTTTCGGTAATTCCCCTTTGCATTCCTTAGCGGGAACTTGCCTACAGTGGGATGGTTTTTCTGGAACTAAAAGTCCCGCTATAACTATAACCATGTTCTACTGTATTATATTATATTGACAAATCTGGTAACTTTTCAAAACCAAATTACAGACTCTACCCACGCAGCAGGTTAAGATGGTGGGCACTGGACAAGTGCTGCCACTTTCCAAACTTTTCACACCACACACACTTTTCTGCATTCAATAAAGTCAAGCTATTCAATGTTGAACTGCAACGATAAAGTCCGAAATGTTCAGTAAGAATATCTCCAAAAGACTTATGGGCTTCGTTCTCATTAACATTTGCAAATCCAGTCTTGAAAGTTCATCATTTTTCGTCAGCATCTGTATCAGTATCTCCTTGTGGAGCAATACTACAAAAAAGACAATGCGTATTTTCCGCAGCAAAAACGTACGTTTTTTATGTACTGGTTGGCAGCAATGTACTCTTAGATCATCAACACAGCTTACTGATTGTTCACTACAAAGAAACAAACAGCTGTCTACCCAGCATAGAGAAAATACTAACAGACACAACAAGACAGCTAAAGAAATAATCATAAGTAGTTTAATAAAAACACTGTTCAAGTCAACGCGTAAATCATTTGACCTGCACAAAGAAATGAACACACAGAGTTTTGCAAACTGAAAAGTAAAAACATGATGACGAAAATACGCATATATATATAACAGTGGATGGCTATTATAATAAAGATCATAACTAAAGGCTAAGGCCTCTTTAAAATCAATAGCCAATAAAGCTTCAGTGGGTGATTATTAAAGACCTGGATTCCATGTAATATCATCAAATGACCTATCAGAACAGAATTCTTAATCGGTGTAGTAAAAGGAGCCACTAATACTAACACTAACAGCTTTCAGAGGATGAGTCCAGATTTTGTGTCGTCTGCATCTCCCTTCTAATATGATACATGCAACCAAATATACAGTACATGTCTGAAACAGAACTTCACTCCTGTGACTGTGCACTGAACTGAGAGAGCAATGTGTCCTGGCCTATTAAATCACTCCGTGTTGATTCTGATTATATCTTAAAGCTTTTCTTTTGCTACATGACAAGAAAAAAAGATGCTTAATTGGGAGAGACCTTACCATGTGATTTGACTACAGACCATACATTCTTTCGACTGTATTGCAATTGTAAATAAATGTAACAACAACAACAAATAGGCAACTGTGCTACAGTAGGCCCATGTAAGTTCAAGGTAATAAAGTAATACTAGAAAATGCCCCAAAAAGTTTCTAAGAAGGTTGATCAGGGAAATAAAAAATCTGACAGTGCACTGAGACAGTTAAAAGTGCTGACAGTTTCCAAGAGCTTAAAGTACAAAGAAGAAAGAAAATAGAACACTGACTAGCACAAAAATACACATAGTTTTTGATACACCTAAAAGATATGATAAAAATATGGAAAACTGCAGAACACTTAATGGCTTTGATTACAAAACTGGACATTTATAAAAAGAGATTCCACCTCATAACAACTATGTCGTAAGATAAAATTATATTGGATGTATTACTTGGTTGTATGTCAGCACTGTTCAAGCCCAAAGGTAGAGGCAAGAATCCTGAACAAAGTGGGGGCATTGTCTGGAGGAAAAGGCTGGGTACCTACTTATAACTTTCACTAGAAAAACTAGAGAACTTATTTCTGGGGAAAAGCTTGATAAAAAGCAGCTTTCAGCAGATCAATAAGATAGACAAAATATTGTGAATAATCTCAATGTGTAGAAATAAAACAATATTCATACATATACACACATGATGAGCAGTAACAGACATGCAAAAATTAAAAACTTTTAAAGCATGAGAATAATGAATCCAAGGGGTAAAAGGCTGGAATTTATAATATCAAACTTGCTTTTTGAATGACAACTTTTCTCTGTATTTCAATGTCCTCAAACTATACTGATCCCACTTCTCACTTACTTTTTAACCATCGGATGTAAAAATAGGCAACAGTACAAGACAAGTTTAAACAAATGAATCCTCAGATAGTACTCACAAGAGTAACAGAATGACTTTGCCACTCAAAGAAGTGACCTTCCATCTTATGTACAAAACAGCTCCTTTTCCATTTTGGCCAATGGAGAGCGGGTTTTTCTTTCAATTGTTAAAAATTTTCACTTTATAACTATTTCTCAGATTTTCATTGTTATGCAAATAAGATGCATAAATTCCACAATTAGGAAGCGGATCCTTTAAAAACCATTAACAATAAGTAACTGCAAAAAAAAAAAAAAAGGAAAAGAAGGTACATGTATAGTATATATACATCTTAATTTAAAAATACACTATAACACGGTTCATTTTGAATAGCCTATAGTAATAGATAGTAATCTGTGTCAGTTTAGCTGAAATCACAGCATGAGGACAAGTTTAGGTTTCAATGCTGACAAGTCTTGCACACAGTGAATTAAGGAATCCTGACAGGTGCTGACCAGAGAAGAAAGAGACACAGAGAAAAATCAGAATGGCATTCCATAGTGCCTTAAATGGATGGACATGGCAGTTCCTAAATATAAGACATAGTACAGGGAACCTTGTATTGAATTACGTAAGAATCAATGACATCTTAGATTCAACAAAGGGAAAAATTTAAGAACCCCTTCCTTTTCAACAACACAGCTAAATTTGAAATGTCCTGAAACAATGAACCACTGACTGACTGTCCCCGCATAATTTAGAAAAATTTGATTATTTTTTGCACAATTTCTGATTATTTTCCTTTATCATTCTTTATTAAAATTAACAGAACCGCATTATTACACATTTTTGGGCTCAGCTTGCATAATTTCAGAATTTTTTTTGCATAAAACGATGGGGACAGGACTGAGGAAAACGCAGGTTATTTTCATTTCCTACAGCTTATTTAAATAGGCAAGGACAGTTGGCAGAGGTACAAAAACATCGTCGTCAACATAATGTTATGGTGCTGCCACCACGGCTTAAGTCAGATTGGGTCATAAAGGAATGAAACCATTTTGTTACTCCCCTAGTCACGGTGCATCATTTAGTATTAAAATTTTTCAAAAAGGTGGTTCGTTATCCTATATTTAGACATATCAATTTCAAAAGTAAAAAGTACAGTTGAGTCCAATTGAAAAAAAATCTGTCAGAGGGCTTGATTTCTTCAGTTTGGCTGGGTTTTCGCTTTAGAGGGGTTGCTCAAATAGAAAAAAAAAATCAGGGATTTAATTTTCTTGTGGTTTACCGACGTTTTCAGAGTAATCATGTTCAGGTTAACCTGACTCCACTGCATATATTATAAAATAACAAATTGGTTTTTTCTCAATCTCAAACAAGAGCAAAAAAATGAGTTAGGCCATATTGGCTACACCATGACAATAAGTAAAAACCCCAGGCACTGAATCGTAATTGAGACACTGTATTGCACCCAGGTCTGTTGTGAAAAATATTTCTCTATCAAGATTGAGAGAAAGACAATTCTGAAACTGAAAAATTTATTGGATGTGATGATCACATTGTACACAAGTAAACCATGAACTACACAATTTGTTACACAATTTATGAGCTACTTTATGAAAAAAACAAGAACAGATTTGTAAATTATTCTGATACTTCACCAGGTGAAAAAATACCTACCTGACTATTAATTAAGTACAACCTACGGTTTGATCATGCTGAGGCCATAATAAATAATATTACTTCTATTACAAAAGTCACTCATAAGACCCTATCATTTCACTTTATACAGCATTAAACTGCACCTCACACAGAACGCTTTCTTTTGACAAATAACTCGCTCCCCTTGCTCACTCAGTCCAGTTCTGAGCAGGAACTGTCCACATGCTGTAGGTAGTCCTGTGCTGCATAGAGGAGAGCGCCCCCCGACAGGAGGCCACAAACGGAGCGGAGGGCTGGGGACTGCGGCAGGATAGAACGCCCCCAACCCCACAGCAGCAGGGAGCCAAAGTTAAAGAGAATGGATCCGAACATGCTGTAAAAAATGCCTCTGGACACAGGGTGGACCTTTCTGATGTGTCGTCTTGAATAGAGGTACAGGCCAGCCCCCATGTGTGCATGGAACCACACTATGTTCTTGACCATACTCTCAGAGTTTCCAAATGCTCTAGGGATAAAAAACATTACGAAAAATTAATGACACGTATTTTCAAAACTTCTGACATAACATCATAGCTACCTCATAACATATAATTCTCTAATTTACAAACTACACACTGCCAATCCACAACCTGCCATAGCAACAAACCGTTCATCCTTAATTAGATAACGAACGTAGCTGAAAATAGATTAGCACTTGTTGGGATGGTGTCATTTGGTTTGAGTTTGCCATAATTGAAGTTAATACCGTATTTTGCACTGACATGGTGCTAAAAAATTCAGAAACAATTGCTTCAAGTCCTGAGCCTTTAAATTAAAATAAAAGCTTTATTAACACGCCAAGTTAATATCTTTCGATTCTCAGTCATAGTTCCCAAATTAAAATAACTATTCACATGATCTGTGCCTCAGCTTCAGTGTCGATTAACTGACAATGTAGGGGCATGCAGTCCCAGATGACAAATTCCATATATATATCATTTGACCTGCTTGTCCACCCTTGTTGTTATAACGCAAAACAATTTTTTCCCCTCACTTCACATCAAACTGAAAGCAACCTAATCATGATGATGTAACCAACACTGGTCATAGCATGCATGCCCCCAATCTCTCCATCTTATGACGGACAACAGAGCCGAGGGCAAAATGGCATTATAAATATAATGTAATCTGTGTAATCATTTCCCGATCCATATTTTCATGTCCAAACGAACAAACACACACACACACACATGTGCGCGTGCACACACATGTACACACACACACACTATGCACACAAACATTATTCACACATAATACAGCCCAGTGCAGCGCCACAAGGTAATGTGCGATATCAATGTATCTTCTTAATTCCATCAGTGCACTGTGTAGTATCAGGTTGTGCAGTGGCAAGCCTGGTAGGATCTGGTAGCCTGACACTTTCAATGACAATGGATGTGTTGTTTTCCATCGTGCGCGCACGACGATTTGGAATTTGAAAACATTGAGAGGAAAAATTTGATCAGTTTTTTCGAGACAATCCGTTTGACAAATATCTGTACCCGGTACAGATGTTTGAGAAAACAGTGTAAATGTTGCCCATACAAAGAAAATGTATATATGGTGGTTTAGTTGGGAAATAGCAAACGAACTATCAGTTATTCCAGGTGTTTGTGTTTTCTGTGTACAAAACCACCAAAATATACAGTCGACTCCACTTGTGTTGAACTCGCTTAAGTTGATCTTCGTTTCAGTAGATCTTTTTCTTGGGTGTTGAGTAGTAGTTGAAGTGCTTTTTTATCCCCAGTTGCAAGTATGCAACGCCTGAATAGAATTTTTTGCATTTATACAGTGGAATCCTGTTATAACGAGAGGGAGGGGACTGGTACGAAATATTCGTTATAGCAGGATTCTCGTTATAAGGGATCCAGTAATATATTCAAAGGAAATTAATAATAAAGTAGGCCTAATCTATGAGTACGTTGTTCTGTTTGCAGTGTAAACCATACCCGGTATATAACAGGCCCTGTAATAACAGGCATCCGGTAATAACAGGCATCCGGTAATAACAGGGATGTTTAAAATCCCCGTTTTTTTTCCTACTCTTTGTCTCTATTACAAAAAAGTTATCTCGGCAATAACAGGACCTCATCGGAGCCCAGCAGGTTATAGTAGGGACAAAAGCTCGTTAACAATGTGTAAAAAGTGTGTGTGTGAGAGAGAGAGAGAGAGAGAGAGAGAGAGAGAGAGAGAGAGAGAGAGAGAGGGAGAGAGAGAAAGAGAGAGGACGACCGGTCGGATTAGATCTAAGCCTACTTCTTTCATTATGGTCACCAACGATGTCAAGCACAAGAGAAAATGCCTTTCAATTGACAAAAAATATGAAATAATTCAGACCGTTGACAAAAAGCAAGCTCCACTGGCAGAGACTTGTTGTCAGTTCGACATTCCACAAGGGTCGATTCCCACCATTATCAAGGATAGAGAGAAGATAGTGGCAGCACTCCAATGAAAAGTTTGCTCTGGATCGAAAGAAGATGAGACTACCAGATGTAGATGCTGTGGACCAAGCTCTTCTGATGTGGTTTAAGGACGCAAGGAAAAAGTTGGTACCAAAACCCCTGTTCGTGGGTACTTGTGGCAAGGGAAATACCCATGAATAAGTACAGCTAGATTTGTCCACAAATGCTCTCTTTCCTTGCATTTCGGATTTAACAGGGATCGGATATAACAGGACTTTTTCTCTACTCCCACTACCCCTGTTATATCAGGTTTCCACTGTATTTCTTTTTGTTATCGCCCCTGATGATGATTTTGCCCAACATGACCTCTTGACCTTACTTGATCAAAAATCGAATCAGGTTTCTTTCTCTAGAGCTAACAATGTTTAAATTCGGCGTTGGCGATCAGAAAGAAAGTTCTGTGGGCTAACTCGTCCGTTGTGTTGTCCCCACCCCACCACACCCTGTGGTGTGTTCTGTCTGCTTGCGCACGTCATACATTTGCTCCGTCCATAACAGCACTATGGCCTCTCTATTCCCCCATTGGAGAAATGAAAGGCATGTTAGGCCTAGATAATCTAGACTAGGTTGGCCTATCATGCAATGCGTTCTGCTTCACAACTGCTTGTCTGCCGCGCACTGCGCATGAAACACCCTCCCCACTCATTCGCTCCAGCCTTCATAGTTGGCACACGTGGGCTCCCCCATTCTTTGTTTCGCTAGATCACCAACAAGTATCTCAACTGGCGAGGTTTTACGTATGGTATAAATGGCCTAAGCGCTGTGCACAGCAGCAGCACTATTCTGCTATAACCCACTCACGTATTTGTCTGATTGCGCTATAGCAGTATTTTATTTACAAAGATTTAGGGAAAAAAAACGGGGCTTTAGAATAGTGTCTTTATAACAGACCTTTCATTATTTCTGGACTCGTTATAAGTGGACTCCACTGTATATGGTCAGATTTTGAGTTTCGCATCATCAGTTTTTACGCGAGTGATGAGATACTTATCATAAAAATGCAGTCGCACTTGTGTAAGGCAGCCACCGATTGTCAAGGAAAAAAGTGGCCGTCTTAGGCAGGACTGATGAAAATGAAGTAAACAAACTATTCCCTTCTGAGGTCATAACCGGATGTCGCTACAGGATGAGAACTGCTGTTAGGCTAATTAATAAATATAATGGTTTGTTTCGTTTTTTGGAAAGGGGGTTGGGGGGGGGGGTGTTGGAATGTTTTTGTTGTTGTTGTTGCTGGATTTTTTTAGTCTCTTTGTTTTTGTTTTGGGGGGGGGGGGGGTGTTTAGGGAAAGGGGGTTGTTATTGTTTTTATTTTAATCAGAATCATTCCCTTCTGAGTTTCCAACTGGGGATGGTTGCAGGCTCAGGACATTGGTTACTTTTCTACATTGATGTCCCCATTAACAGAGCATGGATTTATCTGAATGTGTGGTGAAACATTTTTGTTAACACAGAACACAGAGAGATGAAGCCTCGCAACTGCTGTGATGTGTTAAATTCTACAGAGTGTATCAAAAGATGAAGACAGTGTAAAAGGGTGAACCAAATCGAAAAATATCAGACGAGGAAGAAAAGGTAACATAAACAAAAGGGTCACCACCTATCGGAGAATGAGCAACGCTCCTGTCGCAAGTTCATGCTCACGTCCATTGTCACAGACCGGGTAAACAGTTAAAACAGTGATAGTACTGATAGGTCACCTCACACAATTTCTATGGAGTTAAGCCGAGACCACTTCTTTTGAAGAGTGCCGGAGTCTGCATAAAAACCAAACATGGTATACCTAGATATAGATCAAGTGGTAAATCGAAAAAAACCAAAAATCCCATTTGTTTTTCTTCTTTGGAGCAACCTCTCTCTCTTAACTGAATTTTATTAGGCCAGTTCTATTCGGACTTGAGTCCGATTAGATTTTTTATCTATTCAGACTGTCTGAGCATGAGTGTAATCTATTACTATTACGGCTACGGACTTTAAAAAAATTCAGACTCGCATTGTAAGTGAGAGTAAGGAGGTTAAATTTAATAATTGTCGCCACGGGATTTTACATAAAACAAGAATTAGAACTAACTAGAACTACCTAATAGGACTGTGTAATTGTGTTAAAAGTCATATAAGACTACTCTCATGGCCCAATGGCAGTGTCTAAGTACACGGAAACCGATGACTCAGGATCTTTCCGCCACCACTACAGCATAATCATTATTTCCACCACCATTTGTCATTCCACTTCATTTTGTTGAGTGTAATAGTTATAGATCTAGAGATCTAGTTTTTCTGTAATTAATTTTTTTTTTAAAGCAAGTGGCTATTCTCCGGCGTCACGCCGGTCAATAGATTGGAAGCTATTCCCATAACTTCACCACTTTGTGCCACTTCCATTGATACAGACGATAGGTTTTCTGAGACAAAACTGCCTCAATTTCTCCAATTCAGAATTATCTGTCCCCATTGTTTATGAAAGATAAATTTCAGTGAAATTAGAGGCGAACTGAGCCCAAAAACGTGAAATTATGCGAATCTGTTTATTTCAACAAAGAGACAGACAACAAGAAAGCACTGAGGTCGCAAAATATCATCGAAAATTACAGTAACAAGAAAAAAGTTAAACTTTAGATCTACATCAAATTGTTTAAATTTAAAAGCCTGCTGTGCAGATTCTAGATGTCTACCAGGTCAGGACTTACCGGCTAAACCATTGTGGATCCATAACAGACAAAGAAAAATATTCATAGCATACTGCTCCTATTGCTGGTGTGATCTTAAAGCACACATCGCTGGCCCTTATTTGGAACTCTGGGAACATTCGCCAGAAATTATCAATGGAACTGTCCCCATCCGAATCTCCTTTGGCATCGTCGTCGTAGTTTCTGTTGTAGGGATACCGGCGCATCTGAATTTCGTCTTCGTCAGCGAGTGATGAAAATGCAAAGAAGTCTGTTATAGGTGGGGGTTCATTGTAGATCTTTTCTTGATCACCACTACTGGAACTTTGTGCAGCATCAGGGACATTTTCTGCATCAACCGATCTTTCATCAGCGGGCTCACCAACATTCAAGGTTGTGGGGGTCGCCATGATGAATGTTTCCAATGCAAGAATGACGTTCACTGGGATGGGATGGGAACCAAAAAGATTGAACGGAACCCCTTTCTCCAATCTACTTAGGCCTAAATCTTCCTTCATAGCAGAGTGCGTATTTTAAATTCAATGCAATCTACTTGTGGTAAAGAATTGGCAGTTTTCATTTCAAACGAAGATCTGCTTTGTTTATTTTAGCGTTCTAATGGACAATAAAAAGATGAAAGTGAGCAAGAGTTTATTTTGAAGTGACCCCCTCCAGAGTCCAGAGCTCAATCTGTCATTTTAGTATGATTTTAGATCTAATCGGATTTTCCCGATTGAGAGTTGGTTTTAGCTGAATAGTCTCCCTTTGAAACCAAGTCTCACTTTGTCTCCCTTTCGCCCCTTCCTACTTTTCTCCCGAAGGATGTGTCATCCAATATGGCGACTTATATGGATGTCAATTTAGTGAAGTATCTGTGTTCGTGCGGCAAAAAGTTCCCAATATGCCGCCTTTATCTTTGCAAGCATTGCCTCAAACCTAGATGCATTGACTGTGTGCAACATGAGGTAATTTAGTTATAGATTCTAGATCTAGTCTTTGGAGTTTTTACTTTTAGTTTTAGTCCATTTTCTGCGAGACCGAATTACGAATTGACAGACTGCTGTCTGTCTGCTGTGCAGCACACTGTCGATGACTGTTGATTGACAATGATTGTTTTTTGTTACTTCTTCTATATAGGCTACTCAAAGACCTCTAGGCCTATAGACATCACTGCACTACTAGACACTAGACAACAGTTTCCTGGGGTGGGTTTTGCTCCTGTCCTTTAACATTAATTAACGAAGTGGCTAGCCGTACACTTAACCCTAGAAGCGCTCAGCGTTTCACCAGAAGTAACCCGCCAAAAATGCCCCGCCGCCACGGCCGATCAGTTGTAAACATGGGGGTTTGGCGGGGGGGGGGAAACAGCTGAGATACCCGAAATGTATGCTACTGAAAAATGACCATTTACAGCTCAACGGATGATAGAAAGCATAGATCTAGATCTAGATCTAGATCTATGACTATATATTATAAGCCAAAAGCATATTATAAGCTGATAGAATGAGCCATTCAAATATGATCAGCGATCAAATAAATACAAACAAAGCCGAGAACGCGATAGACTCACAGGGCTTGAAATAGACCGCGGCAATTTGCCTTTTGGTGCCTTTACAATTTGCCGTAATGCCCTTAAAATCAAAGGGTTAACCGTGGCAATTTTTGCTGTGCCCTTGTTTTTTTGTTTTTAAAAAATGTACCACCATGAAAATAAATCAATATTTGTCCAGTGCTGTCACTTTTGGAAAAAAAAGAAAAGAAAGTTATACAAGCGTCTTGTCGGGTTCGCCGCCGTGGCAGGTCAGTGAACCTTAGTCACAAGGTACCACATCGTGTGAGTGTGAGCACCGGTTGTTGGGGTCTCCAAAGTTCATTCAAAGTCTGAACGCCGCGAAGTATGGGACACCGGAATGGGGGGTGGGGGGGCATTATTGATTATTTTTAATTTTTAAGATACACACGTGGGAGAGAGAGAGAGAGAGAGAGTATGAAGACATCCTGTTTGACTTGTCTGAAATCTCATCAAAGCTTCAGTCAGACTCTGCTCAGCTTGACCATTGGGTCCATTTTGTCATGGCTAGCGCAAACACACTCACATTAACCAAACCTCAGCAGTGTCTGAAAAAAGATCTGATGAAAAAGAAGACTGTAGATGTGAGAGAAAGTGCAAGTGTGATGATTACAAACATAAAAGATGTGTTGGATAAACTGGTGCCGTGCTTGGAAGAAAGATTTTCAGGCACATCAAAAGATAAAGTTTTGAAGAGTGCAGGGATATTTGACAGGACAAATGTGTCTGAAACTGACAAATTGATGAGTTAAAAGAATATGATGAGACACAGATGGATGACTTGATAGCTCATTATGAGACTGTGCTTCAACACCAAGGATGCTCAACACTGAAAATAAAGAAAGAGTGGCTCATGTTTCTCTCCGAAAGTCAGGGCTTCAGTCTTGAAAAAAGCAAGGAAATTTCCCAATCTGTCTCATTTGGCTCTCATATAATCCCTGTTTTCTTTGAAGAGGCGCATCCTCGGTGACTGAAGGCATTTGCTTTCCAGAGATATGCTTGAAAAGATGATATCATGCCTATATTAATTATATGTCCCAATGGTCCTGAGATCAAAGAATTCAACCCAGAACCTTACATTGCCAAGTGGCAAGAAATGCGTCTCTCACAAATAGACATCCTGATAAAACAGCACTATTCCCTGAAATCATCTTCCATTGAAAAGGGTCAACCCTGGAAGCGCGCAGGCCCTATATAAAGGGCGTGAGCCGGGCTACCTGGGAAGCGCGCACGCCCTATATATAGGGCTGACTTACTTCGACCGGGAAGCGTGCAGGCCCTATATAAAGGGCATAGACGCTGACCCTTTTCAATGGAAAATTCCAGTGTTCCTTATATGGAAAATGACGTAGTCAATTACAGGCCAAAGTAATAAATAGTGACCAATGACTTTGCAAGTTATCTTGGCCTCGTAGAGCGTCTCTTGGCCGAGATATCGATCGATAAAGTGACGCGGTCCCGCTGAGCAACTACACGCTATGTGTTATAACTTGTTTCGCCGTGCTCATGTACTAATTGTTGAGTCTATCCCGTTCTCGGCTTTGTTTGTATTTATTTGATCGCTGATCATTTTTGAATGGCTCATCATTCTATCAGCTTAATGAAAATATATATGCTTTTATGCTTTTTATCATCCGTTGAGTCGTAAATGGTCATTTTTCAGTAGCAGGTATACATTTATGGTATCTCAGCTGTTTCTCCCCGCCAAACCCCCATGTTTACAACTGATCGTCCGTGGCAGCGGGGCATTTTTGGCGGGTTACTTCCGGTGAAACGCTGAGCGCTTCTAGGGTTAAGTACGGCTAGACTGAGAGTCTAGCCGTACTTGCCAGTCTAGCCGTACTTAAATCTAGGCTTGGCCCTATCGACTCAAGCCTGTTAAGTACACAGGTCTCATTAGATCTAGATTCTAGTAATTATTCAGGTTCAAATACATGCAAGTCAGTAAGGCACCTTTTGGTTTTGTCTGAAATACAAATACTTTAGGCATTGCAAACTAAACATTTCATTTACAATTCAGCCATCAATGTAAAGTACGGCTAGCCTGACAGTCTAGCCGTCCTTAAGTACGGCTAGCCAGGCTGTCTACCCGTACTTAAGTACGGCTAGACTGCGTACGGCTAGACTGCCAGGCTAGCCGTACTTATCTTAGGCCCTATTAACATTAGAAAACAGGAGGTTTAAAATACAAGCACTGTCCTTAAGGCACCTGGTTTCGTCTCAAATACAAATACTTTAGGTACTGCACACTAATAATTTATTACACTACAATTCAGTAGGCCTATTTTTTTTAAATGGTCAGTCTAGCCATCATATTTAAAATAAGTACGGCTAGACTGCCAGTCTAGCCGTCAGTCCTTAGGGGGCCTTAGATTCTATCCATTCACTGGACCTGAGCTTTTTTTCACCCAACAACACTTGAACCTGCAATCAAATACGGGGTGCCCATTACGACTGAATCTGGCCGATCACCTGCCTCGGTCGCCTGAAACTGAAAACAAACACGTTTGTGTTTTGAGGCAACCGAGTCGGACGATCATTCTCTTCTAAAAAGACATTCCACACTTCCTCTTTGGGGTTATTTTGTCTACGCTGTGGTGGGCTCACTTTGCTGCATAGCGCTTGATGGGCTATGTCACTAGGCGACGCGAGGTTGGTTTCATCGCCGGCTGCTTGGGGTTTGTGTGTGTGTGTGTCTGTGTATAAATCTAGATCTATATGTGTGTAGCCTCCTATGTGTTTGTGCGCGCACGTGTGTGTACAACTTGGCCACGGCTGTTTGGAGTCCCCACTTCAGTACAACTTTGTTTGGGGAGGAAAGAGGAGGTACAGAATGGTACCGGTTAAAAATCTATGGAACGAGAATTGCTGAGATTGAAAGATTTATAACAAAAATCAACTCACAAAAACAATTTAAGAACAAAAAGGAAAAATAAAGGGTTGGGGTTGGGAGGGTGGATTTGAAGGAAGAAAAGAAAACTGAAAATCAACAAACAAAAACGAGGAAAATTATTTAATGATTTTAAGCAGCAAGATGTTCACCGATCAAACTCATAAAGTTTGCTGTCAAGTCATTTCATATCGCAAGGATGGTTAAGATTGGTCTCAGTGTCGTAGTTAGTCTAGCTCGTTGTCCTTGGTCGACATCATATTAATTACATAATTACCAGACAATATAATGACATTACGTGCAATGAGAGTAAATTATTTCTTTGTCCAACTTAAGAAGTGAATATATTGTGGCAACACTGTAATGCAGTCTTGCTTTACAGTTTCTGCAAGACTTGATGTTACGATCTCTTATAACAATGTCTGGCAGATTCAAACTGTCTTTGCCTCTTCTTAGTGATATCAAACAACTACTAGTTGTTTCCCCATCATCTGGGTCCTTGAAATACGACGACTGGTGCTGTGTAAAGAGAGTCACATTACTTCTCTCGAGAGGGAGCGTTTTCGATATATATATTAGGGAAAGTAAAAATAAACTCGCTTCCGAAGAGGATACACCTCAAAGAAATCTCATGGAGACCAAGCCTTGATTCCGAAAAAACAGTATTAAATCTTGGTTGAAAACATGTTCTTGAACAGCACATCTGATTTGGACATTGGCGACAGTGATGTATATATATATTTATTATTATTCAATATTTTGGCCTGCTTCAAGTGTTCCACCCCATGAGATGAAGGAAAGCGAAGCGGGCTTACAGAATAAACTCGTTCTGGATGTATCGCCGATATATTGGCGCGAGTCCACACTCCTTACGGACGTTTCGCCAATATATCGGCTATAATGGGGTGCCTCAGTTTTGTTTCATTTTAACATTATCCATTATTTATAAGTAATTTTATTTTTATTGAAAACTTGGAGGGTTTAGGAAATGAAAATATCCAAATTTCACTTTGTCAAAGCGTCGGTCTGGCGAAAAACGAGGGAATTAGATCTTGCAGTCTTGCGTCAAAAAAATGATCTAACGGGACTCAGTATATATCATAACTCAAACAAAAATATTGCATTCAAATAAAAAGCTGCACAGTCAAAAATTTATGGAGTCTGCTCTTGGCCTGTATAGGATAAGATAGAGCTATCTATGCTGATTTGCTTTCACATGTTTAGTGTGTGTAATTTTTTCTGTCAAAATGTATTTTTCTCACCACCATCGCCATTTCTAACCCTTGTAATGCATACTTATGTTCAAAATTAATCCTTGTTTCATGTTGGAATGTATTCCTTATTCAATTTCCTTCAATTTGTTTGATATACATGGCATATATGTTACGTTTTGAGTGATGGACCTGTGTAGCCGAATTAAGTCACTAGGTATTTACGTCTAGACCCCAAAACAACTACGTCAGGAAAGAGTTAAAATTGGGATATGGGATATGAAAAATTGGATACGGTACATGGGAAACAAAGATGAGAGATAGGAAACAATGTGGGATTCAGAAGATGGAACTGGTCATATATTAATGTGTACAATAATGACTGTATAGCACTGGGTCAGCCTGAAAACCGACACAGAGAGAAAATGACAAGAAACAATAATTCTTATTATAATAACAAACTCCTCTCTCTCTCTCTGTCGTTCTTTCTTCCCCCCTCCCCTTCTCTGTCTCTCCCTCCCTCTCTTTTTCTCCCCCCCCCCTTCTCTCTCTCTCTCTCCCTCTTTCTAGCCCCCCCCCCCCCCATCTCTCCCTCTCTCACTCTCTCTCTCTCCCTCCCCCCCCCCCTCTCTCTCTCTCACTGCCCGCAGACAAATTGCACACGTTCAACTCAAGAGCGCTGGAACGTTTGTTTACTTTGGTATCACGGGCCATAACGCACTAGCACAAGGGAGCACCCACGTCTCGCACGGACACGAGATAGGGCAATTGAAACATCTTGGTACAAACACGATCTTTGCTGCAATTTCCTGCAGGCAGCCAGACAGTTTTGGGGTAGATCTAGCCATATATAATGTATTGAATCGTTAACCCCACAAAGACTGTGAAAGCTCTCATATTTATTTTTTAAAGCCAAAGAATGAAATGCTCTCACAGAAAAAAGAAAACTGCTTCTAATTTGTGCGAATAGATTTGATTTTATAAATAATTTGAAACTGGAAGGCTAGCAGTACTTAATGATGGCTAGACTGACAAAAAGCAAAAAAAGTACTGATTTGCAAATAAAATTTTAGTTTGTAATTAATACTTCCATTTTGAAATGGCAAGACAATGTCCGGGGGTTACGCAATTTGTAATAAAATCATCTTGATCTATCGCAATGCAGGGGTGACTTACTTAGTCCGCTACAGCTAAAAAAGGATCTCACAAAACTTTACCAAATTTTAAAGGAAACGAAACAAGTGGGTCACCTGTTGGCTTTCTATTACTGGCAGCTTGTAACCGAAAAACATCGGAGTTATTCGATCGATAAAGTGCTTCCTTAATAAATACACGGGATTTGGCTGCTGGGCCAGTGGTGCGTGCTGTATATACTCAGGAATAGGCTCAAGTAAGTTAAAATTATAGGCCAGGGAAGATGTTTACCTATTTACCACTCTCTGGAATCTGTTCTAACCCCTGGGCATATTTGTGAATGGTCAGCCAGGGGCCAGGTCAGCCTGAAACTGAAAACCCTTGAGAATTAGACTGATCATTTAGCTTGGTCTTCGACAGATTCAGTCAGGCTCCGAAGGAATCTGTGACAAAATTAGGCCTAAATCAAATAGAAAAAGATTTAGATAAGTACAGTCATGTCACAATGTGGCATTCTTCCAGTTTGGAATGTTATTTTTGCTGGATTTAGCAAAAGTAAGAAAGTAAGGGGAAGGATTGAGAACTAATTTCTTAACCTTTATAACTGCTTTAATAATGGACCGTGCCGTCCAAAGAATAGATTTGGGGTTAATAAGGGTTAGGTTTTAGGGCTACCCCTCTAGTAACTTATAAAAGGATCCCATTAGTGTTCAGTAGCAAAGCTGATCCCAATCAAAATGGTAGCTTTTGTTCTTCCTTGAAGGAAAATGTGGCTGTCCTCAAATGTATTGACAAACCATATCAAATCTAAATTTAGTGATAATATGGAACTTATTGTAGTGTACACTGTGTATAAGTATATCTTTTTTATTCAGCGTTGACAATTTCCTTTTTCTAGGTTGACACACCTTATTGCCCCAACTGTTTGGAGACCATGCCAACTGGTGAGGCTAAGCTGAAGAAAAACAGGTAAGACTTGTGATTATACACACACTTTTGTTCCTAATGAATGCAATAATGTGAACTGAATCATGTACGCATTTTGAATATATTTAGGCATAGAGGTCTTAAAATGAGACTCATTTGTTTGATGGTTTATCTGGGATTGATGTTTAGAAATGCTCACATATTTCAGGATTTTTAAAAATCGTTGTAAGATCGAGTGGAAATTTCATGTGATTTGTTTTGATAAATGTTATGTTATGTTCAGTGGAATCAGCTAAACCTTAAACCAAAATCTAGGGGACAGCTGGATTTTCTTCAGTGTAGCGAGATTGTTTAAATTTTTTAAAATGTGAAGAAAAATATCA
The DNA here is from genome assembly GCF_000002075.1 of Aplysia californica. Classification (NCBI taxonomy): domain Eukaryota; kingdom Metazoa; phylum Mollusca; class Gastropoda; order Aplysiida; family Aplysiidae; genus Aplysia; species Aplysia californica. Next base: position 1,371,111 of record NW_004797317.1, on the reverse strand, counting down.
GGGAATCTACTTTCTTTTGGTTTACCGCTGTTTTTAGATTAATTGTGGTCGCGTTTTAAAGCATATTTTATAGTATAACTACAGAAGTTGAAGACTGTTTCACATAGTCATGCTTACTGTGAAAGGTTTTAAAAATCATTTTAAAAAGAATTACACTTTTCTTTAGATTAGTGTGTTTTACTAGGTCTACATGCATAGGCCCTAATTTAATTTGTATGGTTCCCTCAGATGCTCCAACTGTTTTGACTGCCCTGTGTGTGGACACACGCTGATGACACGTGCGACCACGCACACAACACCCAACCCGGAGGATCCGACCAAGGTGATCACAAAGAAGATGTACTACATGGCCTGTGGGTTCTGTCGTTGGACGACTCGTGATGTCAATCTACCTGATCAGAGTGTTGGTATGTGGCTTTCAACACTTCTCGCGTGTGTATGATAGAAATGTTTTTTGATTTTCTAGATCATATAGTAGTCTTCTTGCTGATATATGTTCGAAGATAGATATTTTTATCAAACAGATGACTTCATTTGCATTGAAGTCGCTTCAGTTGATCTTTATCTTGGGTCTTACCACTCTTCTTCTTTACATTTGTGAAAATGAAATGGTTGTGTTGGTTCAACTCAAACACGAACAAGCACTAGTTGATGTGCTTTTTTTTACTCCCGGTTGCAAATATGGTTTAACTGATTTTGTTGCATGTCTATCGTCAGATTTTAAACTGCAAAATTTTGATCTATGTGATACTTCAATTAAAGACACGATTAATGTAGAGCTGATCAGCGAGTAGGAAGCCTAGAAATATCTCTAAAAGAACCAACTAAAACTAAGTTTTTGCTGTGTTCAGTGCAATTCAGTGTATGGTTTTTGTATTACCTGTAGCATTGATTTTGATGATTTAGTTCTTGCATTTCTCTTCCTAAAAGAGGTATTTCATTCTAGTTTCGATAGATAATAGTGAGGTAAGCTTATTAAAAGTAACTTGAGAAGAGGTGTAGATTAGTGGTGGCAATTGAAATATAATAAATAATGTAATTGGAATGATTCATCTATGGACAGAACACAGCACATATTTTTTTCTTTTTACTTTTTTTTTCAGCTACAGGCAACTGGCCAGAGCTAGAAAATCCGAATTCGAAAAGGGTATGTACATCAAGCTAACGAATCTGCTAGTTAAGACATCTAGTTAAGACATCTAGTTAAGACATTTTCTTGCTTCCATAGATTTGAGTAAGAATTAGGTTTTATTTAAAGTCTTTGGTGTACGTTTATTCCCTTGTCTAAAATCATAATTTTTACATTGTTCAAGAATTGTGAGTTGCTTGACAAACTTCTATTTTTGTAACATAGTCGGTTTCATGTTTTTTATGTCATTTCTCAAAAATTTGAACATGAAATATGTGGAGTAGATCAAAAGGAATTTTTTAAAATCCTGTTGGAGTTGTAATAAATTTGATGAGAAAAATCAGACTTCCAAAACTTTGTTTATGAAGAAGAACATGGTAGGAATGAATGTAGTTGTTCTGTCAATATGCAGATTGTCAAACAAGTTTCTTGGTTTGATAATTATGATGTATTTTATATGTTTTAAATCTTGTGTGCATAGTCATAGCCCTAAGTTTCCTTTTCAGATCTCTACCCTCCTTGATAATTACCGTGCAATGGCTCAGATTGAAAAGGCGGAACGCGAGCGAAAGAAATATGTGAAAAGACGCAGCCATCTTTATTTACAGGTATGGCTTAGTTGTAATTTTGTTATTATTTTGGGGGGAAACGTAAGTTTTAATATAAAGTAAGCATCCCAATTTTAGCTTTACTTATAATGTGAACTTTATATAGTTTCACATGTTAAACTTGCTTTGTAATCAAATGCCTGACTTGCTATCATTTGAATATGGTATTTAAAAAATCTAAGCTTTGCACATTATACACTTTATGGATAAAGGACTGGACTCAAGTGGATTAGTTGCTGAGTCATAACAAAGGTACTCGGTACTCTGCATACCATGTGCTCTATGTTTTTATATCAGTTGTCTTTACTGTCTGAGCTGAATGTACAGATGACCTGAAAAAGTTCGCATGATATACATTTATGACATTTACCTTGTTGTTTAGGAGAAGTATGGGCTTCCATCTTCTGCAATGAAGCGCAAAGGGCTTTCAAGTCTGGCCAGCCTCAGGTGAGTGTTATTGAATTCATTCCATAAATAAAACTTGTTTTTCTCCTTCTTTTCCCACATAACACCCATCTGCAACTGTTGCCATTCTTTAGACCACATCTCCTGTTTCTTTATTATTCTCGAGTGGTTTTAGAATGATGCTTTTTATTTCTTACGTCTGTCAGTACTTTGATTCCTTTTGACAGCTATCAGTAAAAAAATATTTTTGTTGAATCCTGAGAGGACCCTAATGCTGTTCAGTGGCAAATTGTAAATAAACTTGTACTTTTGTTTTGATCTTTTGAAATCTTCTCTGTACAGTCTGAATTATGTGGTAGAGCTTTCAACTGACTCCTTTGTAGTACCATAGGGAAGGTGGTTGTTACTTGGGAAGGTGTCCTGTTTGAGCAGGAGGGCATAGTCCTGGCTACATCAGACTGGACTCTGTGTCCTTTGAAAGAATTTATTCTATTTTCCTCAGTTGACTCAAATACAAATTAGTTCTGGGCTTTGAACAGGGATGACAAGCATTGACATGTGATAAAATACTGTATGTGTGTGTATTATGTTGTGCATTATGTGACCTTCAAATTATTTTGTGTGCTTGTTATTGTTTTTCTTTTGTTTTTTGTTTTTTGTAAAGTGTTTTACGGCGCTCGCAACTGCATAGGTCATATGAACGCGCGGGACACACCTAATATTTTCAGTTGGTAGGAAATTTGGAATTTTGTCCGGGTGGCGGCCGAAGCCTACTCTTATCGATTTTAGACCACCAAGGGATCTTTAACGTACGCAACTTGCACACGGGCCCTCCGAGATTTTTCGCCCTTGTCCGAGAAGGCTAGGTGTAGATCTTTCCTACCAGAAGATCAGGGATGTGGCAGAAAGACAGCAGTAAGGAGGAGCCAAGGAGTAGCAGTAGAAAGGCTGCAGAAAGGAGCCCAGAGGAGGGGGCAAAGGGGGTGGGGGCAGAAAGTGGAAATGAAAGCAGACAACAGAACATTGCTAGAGAGCAGGAAAGGAGGTGAAAGGAGATAATTTTAGAGAAGAAAATTTTTCGATCGCTACCCGGGACTTTTGAATGAGAGGCCAACACCTTAACCTCTATGCCACGAGAGCCCCCTGTTATTGTTTCCTAGAAGATGAAAAAAATTCCTGTTCTTTTTTTTTCGGTTTTCTTTGTGTTATGGAATTGCGAAACTTAAAATGGCAACTATTTTTTCAGCCTGCCCTTACTTCCAACTCAACTCTGAATTTTAAAAATAAATTTTTCCTCCCTTTTTTTTTTCTTTGTTCAGCCAAAAGGATGGTGACAAAGTGCTTGGAGAGCTGGAGCCCAGTGCTACTGTGGACAGTTTTGAGCCTCTGCCTAATGATTTCTTCACTCAGCCAGCAGCTCTTGATAAGAGTAAGTCTATGCCGTGCATGGGTTTTTTCTGCTCCACATTTTAAAATTCATTTGAAGATTTTTAAAATTTTTTGTTTTGTTCCAGCACTTACCGAGTGGAAACTTCAGGCTTATGAATATGCCAAAGTTGTAGTCTTATACTTATTAGAGTGTAGTACGTAGTGATTCAAGTGTGTACAGTTTCAAAACATTGCATGCCCTCAGGGGTGAAGTAGCTGAAAGTCTTTTCATAACTGTGTGTGTGTTTGTGTTTTAATTTTTTTTTGGGACACTTGGGAAGATGAGATATGGTCTATATAAGAGTAGATGAGAAATAAGAATTTGACCAGTTGAAGTAGATGTAATTGATATTGCACTGCTTTTTCTGTCTTTTTTTTCTTCCAGCTACCAAACTGCCCAACAGGCTGAATGTTCCAGAGTTCCAGCCTGAGGAGACAGGCAAACTGCACATCATCCACAAACACCTGCTAATGAGGAAGTCACTGAGATGCAAGGTACATCCATCTCTCTCTCTTTCTCTCTCTCTCTCTCTCTCTCTCTCTCTCTCTCTCTCTCTCTCTCTCTCTCTCTCTCTCTCTCTCTCTCTCTTTCCATCTATATATCTATCTCTCTCATCACA
>NW_004797317.1:1345848-1366609 GCF_000002075.1 Aplysia californica | reverse complement strand
CTCCCCCCCTCCCTCCCGCATGCACACACACTCACACAGGAACTAGTGAACTCCAAAATACCACTTGTCCACAAGTTGAGCCATTGTGGGGTTGAAACCTGTGCATTTTGCAATTGGAAGTCAATCACTGACTTATGTTGCCCATTACTGTTTCGAAATGCTTTTGTGGGGTCAAAAAACATAATATAATCAAATAGCCTAATGCATGATGTTTTCCTTGTAAGACCCTGTACCATGGATCATATGAAGGCAGAAAAGGCAGTGAAATAAATGTAGTCCTTTCTCTTTTCTCTTTTTTTTTGGGGGGGGGGCTACTTTCAACGGTAATCTGCTGACCTTATGATAACAATATCCACTTTGAAAGAGACAGATTCTGAGAGAACCCCCTTTTTTTTTTTCGGTCACCATAGAGGTGGTGATTGTCACCATTTCTTGATCAGTACAAACTGGAAAATGTTTTCAGTGGATTTTTTTTTTTTAAACATAATCTAAATATGTTGCCTTTACAAATTCTGTTTGAACTTTCTTTTCAAAACATCCAGTATGGCTTTTATTATTTTAAAACTATTCTCTCCATTAATTCTCTTCTTTCATTTTAACAGGAATGTGAACACAACTTGATCAAGGCCGATTTCAACCCTGTGTCAATCAAGTTCAAGATCCAGTTGACAGCACTGTATGTATAAAAGATCATTCTTCCACCTGACTCATTCATCAGAAAAAAATTGAAATGCTGAATTTGCTATCTAAATGAAAAGCAAGTTTGATGACCTTGTTCAAGAGTACCTAACTAAAGTTTTGAGCCGAAGGCATTTTTCTTGTCTTTTTATAGTTTACGTTGGCTGAAGACTTAAAGTAGGGTTTTCATAGTTTTATGTACTGTAATGAAATTAATAACAAAAACTATGGCGCCATTACTTTGGGTTTTTTTTTTTATATAGACAATGAAAAAGATTTTCCATTTGCTCACTGTTTTTTTGTACTGTTTCAGGAACCATGTCCCAGAGCTACGCATTCTGAACCCATGTACTTTCACCTACAATAAAGTAAGCTTTTATTAGTAGTGCTTGTGTTTTATGTGAGCCACTGGAAGTGTGCTTTAATCATTTTTGTTTGCTTTGAAGTTTTGAAGTCAGAAGGATTACTCACCTCTCCATGAAACCTTAATAGAGACTGAATGTTTAACCACAAAAAACCCCAACATGTTCATACTTCCTAAAACTGCACTATATGTCATCATTAAAAGTCTCAGAACTTCAAGAATTTGTAAAGATTTAGTTCATGCTTACATACACGTTCAAAGTGTTTCATTTTGTATAGCATGAAATCCTTGATTTTAGTTTTTTTTCAATATTAGACTTTCCATCAGGCTGAAGAAATCATACAGACTGCCATAATGTATAGTTTGTTGTTCTTTTGCTCTTGGCAAACCACTGTGGAAGATGGTTTTGAAAGCTGTCGGTCGCCCTTTTTTAAAAACTCACTTTTCATCTCTGAGCAGCTTGGTTCTTAGTTTTTAGGGAAAGTCTTGCCTTTAGGTCTTCCCTTTACAGCATTTTCCTCCATGCGCCTAGTTAGTCCATGAATTTAACTTGTTTTCATGTTTTAATACCTATACTGCACATGTTTAGTCTATATGTTTCTATTGGCTCAATGTAGTCTAACTGGTAAAGAATATTTGCTTCTCCATCTAGATATGGCAATGGATTTTGTTTTCCTAGGGTCAGGTGTTCACATATTATATAAACACATAGGTGAAGGAAATGACATCAGTGTAGAAGTTATTAACTAACCTTGTAGTAAAGTAGTCTTATGTTTTATTTCTAAGTGTGTCTTTTTTTTCTTAATTCTTTTCTCTCTTTATTTTGAAGGATGTTATAGTGGATACTTCAACATGTCAATAGGTTATGCTGTGCTTCTTGCCTTTTTTTTTTCCTTGCAATGTTGTGATACACAGTTGAGTCCACTTATAACTAGTCCTGAAATAACGAGAAGCCTGTCATAAGGACACTATTCTAAAGCCCTGGTTTTTATTCTTCTTTATCTTTGTAAATAAAATACTGCTATAGCGCAATCAGACAAACACGCGAGTCGGTTAAAGAAGAATATTGCTGCTGCTGTGCACAGCGCATAGGCCATTTATACATGTAAAACCTCGCCAGTTGAGAAACTTGTTGGTGTTCAAGCGAAACAAAGAATGGAAGAGCCCATGTGTGCCACAATGAAGGCCGGAGCAAATGAGTGGGGAGGGTATGGCATGCGCAGACTAGCTGTTGTTAAGCAGAACTCATTGGGTGATAGGCCAGTCTAGTCTAGATGATCTAGGCCTACCATGCCTCTCACTTCTCCGATGTGGGGATGGAGAGGTCACAATGCTGTGATGGAGGGAGCGAATGTGTGACGTGGGCAAGCAGATGGAACGCTCCACAGAGTGTGGTGGGGTGGGGGACAACACAGCGGACGAGTTACGCTAGAAGCCTTTCTTTTTGATCGCCAACACCGAGCTGTCAACGTCGCTAGCGCTAGAGAAAGAAACCTGATTCGATTTTTTATCAAGTAAGACCTAGAGGTCATGGTGAAACAAAATCATCATCAGGGGAGATAACAAAAAGAAATAAACAGAACAGCAAACTCATAGATTAGGCCTACTTTATTATTTCCTTTTAATTTATTTCTGGATCCCTTATAGCGAGAATCCTGCTATAACAGACATTTTGTACCAGTCCCCTCCCTCTCGTTATAACAGGATTCCACTGTATTAATTTGTACTTGTGAGTAACACTAACAGCATTCATTACCTCGTGCCTGACCTCTAGGAGTCTGTGGTGACCCTGACCTTGAGCAACCCCTCTGTGTTCAACACCACAGTCACTCTGGCTGCCATTGAGAATGAGACAGACACGGACTACTGCACTGGGAAGGTAAGTCGCAGATTTTTCTTTACTTTTTTTTTCGATCATAGTGCCAGGTTTTTAACTCTTTATCTTTGAGGGAGGTAAACCCACTATGCTGGGGCATTTTTTTTGGTACTGAATCTAAACATGATGAAAACGCCACTAAATTGGTCATTAAATCAAAGCAAGTGAACCTGTTTTGATAGTTCTTCATCAAATAAAATGAACCCCCCATAAAAGGGACCTGTTTTCAGCAATTGCTGAAAAGTAATTTGATGTCGAAGTCATTGTAAAGGAATGTGTCCGAGCTGCTGGCAGCAGCTCACTGGCACAGAAATAAAGATTGCTGCCAAGTTTTTAGTGGGTCGTAAGCGGGTGCTCTGGCGTGGTTTATTACTTCTTTCTGTAAGTCATCTATTGTCCTGATCACTCTTACTTTTTGTGTTGGTGACGCTCTTGTAACACCTTAAATCCTCTGTACAATTATAATTTCCTTGAATTCAAATCGCCTCGCACACCTGATGGAACCCATCAGGTTCGCCTTTGCATGTGATGCACACACATTGCTGGTTTTGGGATGCATCACTGGACAGTAGACCCTGATCTTTGTTTTATTTCTGGTATTTTTTTAATGCTATTTTTCCGGTATTTATAGAAGCTCTCTCGTTTCGCGTCACATCCATTACCGGAAGTCAGCTCCTTCACCACTTTAGTGCCATCTGATATACGAATAAGGTTTTTTTTTTTTTTTTTTGTTAAGGCTTAGATCTAGTTTTAGGCTTTTAAAAAAGAAATGCATGCTTTTGTAGTCTATAGGGGGGTTTCAGGGGGTCTCCCTCTGACGAGGGAGTACGTAATAGCGGTGTAGTAGGGCAGGCAGGGAGGGTCTCCCCCCTGAAATAATGTGCCGTAACATCTAAACTAACAAGTTGCGACGTTTTTCAATGCAAAAATCGTGTTCAGGGCCCTAAAAAAAACTAAAAAGCTCCAAAATAATAGCCTTTCTGAGACGGGAGGGTTTCTTCTATAAATTTACCATTTTTCCTTCTCCTTGAACTTTTCCACGTCTTCTAGTCTTAAGAACAAAAATACTACAAGTAAAACCGTAAGGCTTCAAAATAATGCTGACACTTTAAATTGAACTTACCTGCACTGTTTACTGTTTGTGTGATTGTCAGTGTTTATGTCTGTTTGAAGCCCTCTATAATTTCTCTCAGCATGAACATTTTTGAAGATTACAACTTGGTAAGCTTCACAATTTTTTTGCCTCTACTTTTTCAATTTTTAACAATACTTCTATACAGTCAAAATTGTCCGTTTAAAAAATTAATTTGCCCATTTATATGAGATTGACGCCATCTGATTAGTAGAAAAAAGTTCGTATGATAGTGTCTTATAGTGTATTATGTACATACTTAGTATGACAAGTAACTGTTACAGATAGAGATTTCAGAATTATAAATGTAAGTCATTGATCTGAGAGCAATTCTGATTTTAGAAATAATTGTGGTGATGAGTGATGATGTAGGATTGCATTTAAGTAATGTTATCGTTACTCCTGTCTTCCTGTGCTCCAATGAGTCACGAGGGACGTGGGCACCCTCTATCCCATTCCCTACTGGAACCAAGTCCAAATTGTCAGAGATGGCCTCCCATTGTGAAGGTTTAGAGTGGTTTTCTCAGACAGGTGGACGTCTAGGATAATGTCATTATAATATGTGAGGCGCTGTGGTGAAATCAGGTGCTCGTCAAAATAATGAATTCGGAGAAACCAGCATTTTCCCATTCGGTTTGCCATTATTATTGATTTTTTGTTTTTTAGCTCAACACCTGTTAAAATCATAAAAAAACACATTTCTGTGTGGCTTTTACATAAAAACCTTGATGAAAGCAGCAGAAAAAATGTAATTTTGCAGTTTCCAAGGACTCTTAAGCTTTGGAAATCACCTAACTTTGGTGGCCATTTTCTCACTACTTTTACCTCTGAAACCAGGTGACGCCCCCACCGTGGTCAATCAAAAATATATTAACTTTTATTCAAGAAAAATGAGTATTTTTTTAATCGAAGATAAACGAGTATTTTTTTTATCGAAAGCAAGACGAATGAACATGCTTCAAGATGATACCAATATCTTCACTTGCCCCAAAATTGAGGAGCACCTGATTTCACGGCATCTTGACACATACAGGGTTGGGTTGATTTAAATCAGGTTGATTTAAATCAGTTGATTTTTTTGATTTAAATCAACTTGATTTTTAAAATAAAAAATCAGTGATTTAAATCACTTTTTAAAAAATGTATTGTTTTTACGTCTTTAAACATTCAGAATTCCTTTCCTTGGTTTTATAAAACAGATATAAGGTTTAGTAGACTAATATAATCATGCTTACAAGTCTGCTTTTGTCACTGTAAGTAGTAAATTAATACAGTATTCAATTTACTTTTTTTTTTCATGATTCAAAACATACTTTGTTTTTTTCTCTTAGATCGATCTTCCAAAGAAAGAGTTGGTGTTAGCTGGACGCGATGAGCCGTCGATGCACGTCTATGATGATAGCTCTCAGGCTCACTTGGACTTCAAGGATGATCCAAAGTAAGTCTGCATGGGTAGTTGGGTTTTTTTTTGCCTTATCATGTAAATATCATTATGATGGCAGGTTTTTTTTTTTTACTAGCAAGATCAATAAAGGTGTGATAATTATCTTTTTTCTGTGGGAGGTTGGAGGTAGCCACTGGTAGGTCCGACTTCTTTACTTTACCTCTCTTGTTTCTGTCTGTCTTTCTTACCTTTTCCCAGCTCTAAATGGCCATTATTGTGTCCATGTGCTTCTCTTTACTCAAACACTTGAAACTATCTACTCTGGGTCCATGACCAAAAACCTAATCTTCTGATCATGCCTGCATCGGGTAAGAATCAAACTAGGTATCTTGTCAAAAGAGGGAAACACTGTACCTCTATACTACTTACTAATAGCTTCCCCCCCAAAAAAAACCCACAAAAAACCCCACCCCAGGACAGGCAGATGGTAAAGAAGAAGGGATATCATCGTCCCATATTAACTACTCGTACCACTCACTTTATGCCTCTGTGTCAGAGAACCATGCATTGACACAACAGTAATAATGATAGCTAAAGAGCCCTAATGAAAGCTAGCTCAAAGACAGCTGGGAAAGAAGAACAAGACAAAATCTTACACAGAAGGAAGAAGATTGTTTGAGTATGGATGAAAAAAACTCATTTCTCATATTATATAGCTTGCATGTTGCACATACTAAACACACCTTAGCAGATTATAATGGGAAAATGGGCTGCTTGTGACAAATATATAATTAAGTTCCTACCCAAAATGAAAGAACTGCTTGTATTAAACTTGTAAGTATAGGTAAATCAGAGTACATTTGAAAAAGCATGTAGCTGCCTTAAAAGTGGAGAATGCTGCAGGGAAGCAGGCTGAACAAGGAAACATTTTGGTGGAAAAAAAAAAGCTTGTGGACTACCCCTGAGAGCAAGAAGGGGAACACAGGAGAAGAGCAGTCCTGCCTTTTGCCAATAGAACTGAATGGAAATGTTTGCACCTTTTGTCTGTCCTGAGAGAGTTAAAGACAAAATAATTGTGTGCTCAGAGTTTTAGAACCAAAACAAGTTAGTCCAATTCCAAATGGTGTTGATAGATCTTAAACAATTTCCTGTTGCATCTGTGTGAACTCACTTCCTTTGGATCTGCTTCTGCCTGTTGTTAATGTTTTGTTGATGATCATCTCTTTTACAGGGTGATTGCTTTCCGAAAGGCCAACAAGATTGGATTCATTGTCAAGGTCACACCTCTTGTCAAAGAGGGAGATGTCAGGGTGAGAGATTTTTTTTGTACTCTTTAAATTTTGTGTGAGCTGAGCAACAGAACAGTATTTCTGCTTTTGAAATTTAGTAAATCTAAGTTATGATTTTTTAAGAGCATCCGACCAAAGGAATGAATGGAGAACCATGATCGCCGATGTCTGTCACAGATCTGGCACTGGATGATGATGATGAAGTTATGATTTTTATTTTTTATTTTCATTTTTTTCTATTCAAAAAATTCTCTCTCTCCAGGATAAGAGGGAGGAGGGGAGCTTGGGATTTTGTTTGTTTAAATGGTGGTGTGCTTTAGAGTCTTGGGTCACGTGGTTTGAATGAAAAGAATTTTGTTCAAAGACAAATTTCAGTGGTAAGGGAGGGGAGGTATGAACAATCCTCCTCAGCGGTATTGAAATGCACAGCCTGTCTGGACAGAGTGCGTAGTTGAGTGATGCTCCATGCAGTGTGCTTCTTCTAATTCAGGTCAAAGCGAGTACAGGAAGTTTCACTTACAGTATGAAAGATGCGAGTTAAATTCCTAGTTTTTCCAGAGTAGAACGTTATGTCCCAGAAAAGATACTTCACATTGTTTTCCACCTTTTGCCCAGATACATGTAGCTAATGGGTACTTGACTCCCAAGAGACGGAAGCTCCAAAGTGTGAAGTAGTGTAAGCTTTTTGTCCAAAGGGATTAAGACGATTTATAATAAACTAACTTATTAAAAATTGAAGTGAGTCTGTGATTATTCTAGCTTTTTCTTCTCTTTTGCCGTGTTCCTATTGACCTATCCTATCCCTGGAGCCATGTGGTAGTTATCATGCTGACCTGACACAATGTACAGTACTCAGCTACAGTTTGGTCCAACTGTTGTGTTGTAATTCCTGGAATAAGAATCTGTAAAAAGGTTTCCTTGTTCATTCCCCAGTACAGTTTGTCAATTGTTAGCTTCTCTCTGGCTGGTCTGTTCCTTTCACTTCTTTTCAGTATTACTGTTGTGTTTATATCGGATTCCTAGAAAAAAATTGGCTGTTGTGTATTACCGTATTAAGTGAATTATAACTTGGTTTATCCTCTAGGTTCTTCTCCATTCTTTCTCCTTCACTGTTGCTTAGAGAGTCCTCTACATAGGCTGCAATACCAGCTAAATTTCAGTTTGGCGTGAATATGTTTTTGATTGTTAGTGGGATTAAAAAGTTTTTGAGCCTTTTCTGGGAAGTGTTTTTATCTTGATTTTGTTAGTAGTGTGTGGTTTTGGGTGTATGATTTTAATGGAAATTTTGAGATTTCAATTTAAAGGGTATTCAAACTTTTTTCTCCCTTCTAGAAATTACCTTTCATTATGATAACCAGTCTTTGTGCCAAATGCTTCTGTATCAAAATGGTCAGAATCATCTTTGTCCAGCTGACTGAATACCCTTCCTCTAAAGACTAAACAGGATATGTTATTGTATAGAATGCTAAAAGTATATTTGATTACTCCTAACATCTTGCCATTATAATGAAACATAAATTTGTGTTTCAGGTGTGCTTTCTGCTGAAGCATGAGTTCCGGAACACAACAGTTGCAGCACTGCAGAGCGAGTCAAAGGAACCAGAGATTGTATGGCTTGAACACAAAGTCTACATCTCTTTAGGACAGATCTAAGTGTGGCATTTAGCAAGAGAAGTCACTCATTAATAGCTCTCTTTTCTGCTGCAATGTTTATATTTGTTCTCACGTCTTAACCCCACTCACCTTAACATTTAGGTATGGGATTAAAGTGCTTTTCCCCACTGCCTTTACGTCTGGAAGGTTCACTGCAGGTCTTATCATTTTAGATATCTTCCTTATCAATGTTTTCAGTTATACTGTGATACAGTGTGAAGTAATGCTTCTTTTTTTGTTTTATTTTTCAGGATCTCGCTTCTTGGGGGGAAATGAAAAAATCTTTAAGATGTAACTTGAATGTGATTTGTTGTTGAAAATTAGTCATGCATGACTGCTTTTCATGATGTTGAATGTACTCAGCTTGTCAGGAGGCAGTTTGCTAAAATGGAATGTTGTTCTATTGATGAGAGATTCTCTGTCTGTGAGTTGTGATGCTTATGTTAGGTGTAGGCTGTCTACATGAAACCTCAGCATGCAAAATTTAGTGCTACAATGGCCATGGTCTTGCATGTGGAGTTGCTAGAGAGACATGGATCTGTCTATTGGTGTAAAATGTGCTTAATCATTCTGAGGAATATTTGCAGTTGTGTAATTTATTGTTACTCATGTAGAGTTGTATCTTTTTGTAAAATGTTGAACAATGTACAGATGAAACTGTCCAAAATGGTCACCCATTGTTGAGGAGAAATACGATTGTCGTAGACAGAAGGATGTTTTGGAAACTGTCATTATGATATTTTAAAATGCATGGAGAGGAATAGGAAGTGCTCATTTCTACAGGGGCTCATCTTGGACAGGTGGCCGTTAAGGCAGGTTTGATTGTATAGAGAAAAGTGATACTATGTGCTATCTCTTAAATGCCAAAGCCTTTTTGCTGCAATGCTTTTCATTATAACCAACAGCATTGAGGCTGCATTTCCACTTACAAATGAGTAGAAAAGCCTTTTGAGTAAAACTATTGTTCTTTATTGTAATAAAATCCATAAAGACTCGCAAGTAGGAAAATGTAGTCTACTGAAGGATGGCAATTTCTTTTTTGTGTGATTTTTTTTTTTTTTTTTGTGATGGTCACATTTGAAAAATAAAGTTCACCATATACATATATAAGCTTCAGTTGTGCACAGCTCTTGATGTGCTCTGTCTTGGTGGTAGGCTTTCCCACTTTAATGAACATATATGTGAACTTTGTGTGTGTTACCTAATGTGCTGGAGGTGTTTCGAAGATTCTTGAATCTTGAAAGATAAAAATAACATTTTTCTGAGTAGATATGTTTACTCTTCTTTTACCTTATCAATTATTTCTGATGAATCAGCTGGACGTTTAATGTCTGCAGTTCACAGCTCTTTTCAAGGAAAATTGTGCTTTACATTGGCCATGCTGGTTCCAGTCCAATACCATCTTTTGTTGCTTACAGTTACAGCTGTGTACAGTACATGTTTTTGTTATCTTTGGGTGCAGGATTGTCGTAGGTTATGGTCTTTTTAAGAGGTTCTGGTGATAGTCTTGCTGTCAGTTTTTAGTAATAAAGTTAGCTTATCGTTCAAGTTCAACTGAAAAAACACCACTACCTTATATTTGAATTAAGGGTTCGTGTGAATAGAAATAATGGGAATGTTAGTTTTTTATTTATTTTTTTATTTATTTTTTTTTTTTAATTTCAAGAATCAGAAGTGAAATTTTCATCTCTTCATATATATATACGTGTTCTGATGTGAGCTAGGTTGGTAGAAAAAGTGTTGGGTCTATCGGGCTTTGTGCAATGTCGCATCCTAGTGTTATTGTTCAATGAGGAATAGTTCTTGCGATTGTCTTCAAGGGTTTTTTTTTTTCTTTTCGATGATTGACCTTATTTAGGCTTTATGTAGCCCAAATAAGCCAACCCCTCTGGCAAAGCTTATTTGTGTTACATGTAGCTTTGATTATATTAACAGCAAACCCCCACCTAAATCTTATTTAGGCTACCCTGGCCCACAGAACGAACTGAACTGAAATGAGAAAGATGCCTTACTCGAAAAGCAAAAGCGAAACTAACTCTTCAGTTCCACACAATTATCTTTACAAGGAATGGGTAGCCTAAATAAAGTTGGGGCGGGGGGTGGGGGTAGGCTAAGTAGCCCAAATAAGATAAGCACTTCCTATTTGATTGTTTTTATTCATTGTTATTCAAATGTGTGCAAGCAATTCATCATCTTTGCTAAAGGCAGTGTATCTTCCCTTTTTTGTTTCATGGTTGACATTTTTCAGCCATATTATGAAGTTGTGGATCACTTTTACTTTGATAATTTATAATTGTTTCAAAATGGTGAAATGGTATAGGTTTAACGCCCCTATTAGTTTATAATTGTTTCATTCTTTATTGAAGTACTGTAATATTGGAAAGGCTTGCGTTACTGATTAAAAAATCTCAGTGTAGGGGTAAAGTAAAATATTTGTAGGAGTTGCTAACATTACTTGTTTTAGGTCTAGATGATTCAGATCTAAAAGAAATAGTACTGCTCAACATGTTAGGATTCTTATGTGTTCACTTTCATATTTTACTTTCTTGAAACAGCCTGCGAACAAATTAGAATAATACAGTATCTTCCTCTCAAGACCCATTAAGGTGTCTGTTTTCAGTATACTCTCTTGTATTGGTGCAGTGTAGTTAAAAAAACTATCATTGTTAAGCATTTACGGTCTTGGGAATCTGCTTTAGGTGTGGTATGTAATTGTGCTCATCATGGAGACATTCTCGATGTAATACTGTGGTTGAGGAGGTTTTGCTTGACGTGAAAAGAAGACTTTTTTGTCCTGAAAACAGTGTCTCTAAAGACTTATACCAAAACATCTGTCTTCTTGAGGGGAGTGGGGGGGCTAAGTGTGACATTACGTTTTCAAATAACGTACTTTTTCTGAATTCAGCTCCAGCAAAATAAAACTTTGAGGTGTGCTGAAAAAATGAATTACTTTTTGTATCTGAACCCAATGGACGTTAGATATGTCAAATTTAAAGGTTGAGTTTGTACAATTTGAAAGTATGAAATGATAACAGGCATGTTGAACTTGAATAAAATGGCATCAGGTGAGAATTTACACATTTGACCCTAATGTTGATTTTCGAACGATATCTCCATTTGAGGATTGCGAGAAATAACTCATTTTGTCAGCACACCTTACAAATTATCAGCAGTAGAACACACTAATGTCGTTGTCATTAAAACAGTTTGTTTGATTTTCTGGATGACATTTTAGAGGACACTTCAGGATTTTTATTCTAGTCCTTATGAAGTTGTATATTTTTGTTTTTTTGTGTCACAATGAATGTCCAATTGTTCTACATGATGCCATTTGAACATGTCTTTTTGGTCCTAACACAATTTCAGAAGTTTCAGAAATTGTAGGCTGTGGTTGGGGAATGCCTCTGGTAAGTTATACTTCGTGGGGCATTATATTCAAGTGGTAAAGGTGTGAACTTGCAATAAATTGAGGTAATACATTATTTAGTTTCTAGGTATTTTGTTAGGGTTGTTTCCCTTGGGCTCCTCTTAATAAGTGAAGGATAACTGTTCAGCTTATAGGCTGCAACACTGTATGTCCCCTGAGAAAATCAAAATTATGGTCATTAGGAAAGAACAGACCAGCCAGCTGGAGTTTTTGCGAAGTACTGCCAGTCTTCTGGAAGTGAGGACACACAGAGGTAAATAGGACATGGGCTTTTCTTTGACTAAACTGAATACTCCCTCTGTTGTTTTTGTCTATCAGGTTTTGCTTTTTTGTAGCACAAATTTGGTAATTATCTTGTAAGTGTGCTTCTCTGCCCTGAGACTAAAGGAAAGTAAAGAAATGTTTCTTTTAGCGACTTCCCTACCAGGTATTATCCATTATAACCATTCATTTGTCATTTTGTCATGCCAAAGTCACTTTTAATTTCTCAACTGCTTCAGTCTGTCAAGCTTTCAATAGCTTGCCATTACTTGTGTAGACCCTGGAATATATTAAAAGAGAATGGTCGAAACACCACTCTGAACGACAGTGTTATTGTTATTTGTATGCTTTTCATTTTTCGTCTTGTCATTAGATGATTTTGTTTTGTGATGCATGTAGTACCTTTTCTACTTCCCCTTTGCATTGAATCTTACACTGTGTTTGTGTAGATGATGCCTCAAGTTCTTGTGTTTTTAGCTTTGGTGAATTTTTATGATTGAACTTTTTTTGGTCCTTGTCCCTATTTTCCCTTAAGATGCTCTCATGTTTAGTTTATGCAGACAAATAGACTTATACAGTATAACACGGATTGCTCAAATTCGTCAGGATCGGCCTCTGTAGTTTGAGGGATCCGTTTTTCGAGGGATGTCTTACAAAGATTTATAAAGAAGAAGAAAAAACCGGAACCGCCGGCACAGTTCGACGGATGCGTAATTTCGAGTCCTGTGTGTTTTATTTCTTCTTCTCAGAACAATAGTAGGGATAGCAACACACTAACCTATATTTGTTTTGAGATTTTTATCTCCGAACAAGCTCTGTAATGTTCAGAAATAAACATCTGGCCCATGTTATCGTCATGACCTCATATACTATCTAGATTTATAGGTTAGGGAGATAAAACCCTGCTCTTGTGCGTAGAACTGGAAGTACAGTAGAGTCCGCTTAGACTGAACACAGTTAATCCGAAAACAGCAATAAACAGAAAAGAAACGTCAAAAAACAATTTCTGATTTTTTTTTTCTATTGAGCAACCTCTGTAAATTGAAAACGGGACTAGACTGAAGAAAATCTGGTTATCCAGCAGATTTTGGTTTAAGTGGACTCCAAGGTAGCTGGTGGTTGACAGAAAAGGTGTATTTTACTAATTTTTACCGCAGAAAATCAGCACCTCAAAAACAGAAGTTATGAAAGTGAACCGAAACCATAGTCCCCTGAACATTCATGTCAACAGTATACAACTGAAACAGGTGAAGGAGTTAAAATATCTTGGCAGCACTTTTTCTGAAAACGGGTCCATAGACAGAGAAATAGAAATGCGAACTCAAAAAGCCAACGCTGTCGCCTACCAGCTCACACCCCTCCTATCTCATCCAAACATCTCCATGGACTCAAAGAGACAGCTTATCACTTCAATATTCAAACCAACATTAAGTTATCAGTGCCAGACCTGGACTTAAAGCAAAACCCATGAAAGCAAAATCATCGCATGCGAAATGAAATGTCTCCGCAAAACCCTTAGCATCTCTAGACGAGACAGGCAGAGAAATGAAGTAAGAGCAGCTCTCGGCGCTGAGTCCTGCCTGCGTTACATAGAAAGACGGAAGATAAAATGGTTTGGGCACCTGTTACGCATCATGTCACCTGACCAGCCAGCCTTGAGAGCCTACAACACCAAGCGCTCAGGCTTTAAAGGAAGAGGAAGGCTACGCAAAAGGTTGATTTTGGGTGTCAAGGAAACCCTAAAAAAAACATAACATCACAACTGAAAGAGCTGCGGAGCTGGCCTACCATAAAAAAACTGCATCTCCACTCGACGCTTAACGGCAACAGAGGATGAAAAAGTAAAAGAAAAAGTAAGTACCGCAGTGTACACAGGACTGTTACTTTTCAAGGCATGTTCTAAACAATAGTTTGGGGGCTCTCGTGGCCTAGAGGTTAAGATGTTGGCCTCTCATTCAAAGGTCCCGGGTTCGAATCCGGGTAGCGACCGAAAAATTTTTTTCTCTAAAATTGTCTCCTTTCACCTCCTTTCCTGCTCTCTAGCAATGTTCTGTTGTCTGCTTTCATTTCCACTTTCTGCCTCCACCCCTTCACCTCCTTTGCCCCCTCCTCTGGGCTCCCGACTCTTTCTGCAGCCTTTCTACTGCTACTCCTTGGCTCCTCCTTACTGCTGTCTTTCTGCCACACCCCTGATCTTCTGGTAGGAAAGATCTACACCTAGCCTTCTCGGACAAGGGCGAAAAATCTCGGAGGGCCTGTGTGCAAGTTGCGCACGTTAAAGATCCCTTGGTGGTCTAAAATCGATAAGAGTAGGCTTCGGCCGCCACCCGGGCAAAAATTCAAAATTTCCTACCAACTGAAAATATTAGGTGTGTCCCGCGCGCTCATATGACCTATGCAGTTGCGAGCGCCGTTAAACACTTTACAAAAACAAAAAAAACAATAGTTTGGCAGAATTATTATTTATTATTTTAAAAAATGCAAGAACAACTATATTCATGTACACCATACCCTGTGTCAAAGCTGTGCACCCTACAGACAATTCTAAGCTTTAAAACAAAGTCAACAAAACAACCCAGCTGTAGGGAGTTCTGTCTTCTTTTTTTTCTCTACGTGAAATGTGAAACAGAAATAAACTATTCAACTGAAACCCACCAAAGCCCACAGAGTGGAATGGTACAGAGGAACCTAGCTGTACCATCATCAAAAAGCATAGAAGAGATGGGGCAGGTGGGAAGAAAGAACTAATTATAGCGCCTAAAAATGTGGCGTAATAATAATATGTGCTGGAAGGAGCATAAATGAAACTATGTAAGCCTGGCCCGCATACACGTACTGTGTGTTGAGGAAGAGGAACATGGTAATGTACTATCATTACAAGCTGAACAGAGATAATCAAGTAGGTAGGAATGTTTAGAGAAAAAATAACTTAACTAGATCTAGTCTAGTATGTAAAGGTCAAGCTTGTATGACCTTATTATGCAGTTGCGAGCGCCGTAAAACTCTTACTAAACTACTAAAAGGTCAAGCGGGGCTGTTCGGGGCAATGAGGTAATGACAGGTATATTAGTTACTGCACTTTTTTAACCCGTCAAAAGATTGTGGGAGGGGGGGGGGGGGGTGTAGTGTTAGTCTGAATGAGACTAAAACAGGGGCAGGTGCAAATTACAACTGAGGCCTTTTTTTCCTTCTGATTAATCACAACTGAGAGGAAATGGGGATTAATCACCGGAAGAAAGATAAAAGCTGTGTAAAAGGGTAAACAGGAACTGAGAAGATGAACGTGTATTGTTATGTGCTGAGCTTGGGGGAGCACTAGGTTACTAAGCGCACAAGCATTCACACTTGCAAGCTGACGGATGGTATTGGTATGTCATTGTGCGTTACTGGGTAAATGGAATATAATTACATAACCTGACTATGATGATTATTATATCTAAACGAGATAGACAGATGTGATATACATAGCTGAGAGGGTGAAACATACACTCTACAGATATAGTGATAGCGCACAGTTAGATTGACAAATCATCGACACGTTTTACTAGATAAGTAAATAAAAACTCACTGGGACAGATTAAACATGGATTCTTGTCTGTTGAACAGAATGGTCGAGTAGACACACATCTCAGCAGATAAAGCATATTATATCTAAATTGTATATATATAGATACGGACAACTGAGATAGATAAAGTGAATATCTTCTTTCGTCATCATGCTGCTAGTTTATAGAATGGAATTATGACAGGTTTCTAAATATGTATCCATCTGGCTTACGTATAAATTTAATTAGCTCTTTTGGTACGCAAGGGATTCCACAATTTCATGCACCCAGACGAGAAGGGGGTTACCTTATTATAATGGCTATAACAATACATTTACAGTCAAATAGTGGTGGATTTGTTTGTGTGAGAACTCAAGACTATTCGTATTTCGACACAGAATCACAATACGAGATTTTAAAAATAGGGAGCAAACGTAGGCCTAGCATCTGCGTTTGTCGTGGCTCGCGGCCGCGATTTTTTTTTGCATTTTTTGGTCCGCGAATAGCAACGCGATTAAATTTTTTTTTGCGACAAAAAACCACCAAAGATAGTACATAACAAGATGGGCCACTTCTCTCTTTGAGCCACAGAATTCTACACTTGTGTAGAATTCTGTGCTTTGAGCCAATTAAAAAAGTGTCCTCAAAATTTGGTGGCGCCCTCTTCACAAAAGCGCACTCTTTGCGAACAGAGTTACCCTACTTGAGTTATAAAAAATCAAAGTGAAACTAGCAAGTTTTGGGATACATTTCGGAAGAACGCTTTTTTAAAATGGTTACCCTGACAAAAAACCTCTTCCGGAGGAAAGGGTGATGGTTTTCTTCGTTTAATTTGACTTTAGAATGAAAGGCGACAGGTCATTAAAATAAAAAAAACCTAAAACTCCGCACTGAACGTACCCGAACTGCTGATGAACAGCAGTCGATCTGCGCACACAAGGAGGTGCTATTCCTATTCTTCTTCTGGAAAAACGAAAGAGAGCTTCAAAACAGACTGCAGCGCCATCTGAAGCAAAGAGCATACTTCCTGCGGACACTTTTTTGGCTGAGTGGCCCATCTTGTCTTGTACTATCATTGAAACCACCTCCGGGAAAAAAAGATAATTAACAACAACAACAACAACAACAACAACAACAACAACAACAACAACAACAACAACACAAACGGAGAATAATATTCGTGAAAAAAAAGAAGAAACCGAACCGCTTTACTTTTAGAAAGTTAGTTTATTTCCACTTTCGCTTCTCTTCGTCCCTTTCTCACTTGTCATCACCACATTGATTTGTAATTTTCACGTGAAGAATATAAGTGGGCTACATTGCAAACTATTTATACTGCTGTTTCTCTTTCATGCTTCCCTCTTTGTTGTGTTTTAATTTGTTGTTGGGTTAATTTTTTTCTTGTTATTGTTCTGATATGTTGTGTTTTTCTATTTTTGTGTTTATATAGCGTAATGCTTTTAAAAATGTGTTATGTCAGAGCGTGTCTCCTCGAAAACCGAATAGGCCTACTGAAGCTGGCAGACCCCTTGTGTATGATTCGATAATTTGCATATTAAATCCTGTACTTTTTCTTGAATTACACGCGTTTAGGGTTAAAACGGCCAGTCTATGGATGGGTCGACACACGCCCTTATATGTTAATTTCTTTGGTTGTTTATTTGCAGTTCTAGTTTTGATTTCCATCTATTGTGAAACCTTTATTTTTCACGTTTTTACACTCTTGTGTGGCTACAAATGATATTCTGGAAGCTTAAAACAGACCACAAGAAATTCTGGTGTTTTAGATTAAGTTATCTCTATCAACATATTGCTATATATATAGGCGTACGTCGTCACAGAGAGTTGAAAGCATGAAAATTAATGGCAACCTTTTGGCTACTTTTGCCATTTTTTGTGGCAACTTTTGAGGGGAAAAAATGGCAACAAACGCATATGCTATGTAAACGTAGTAATTTAAGGACAAGGTGTAGATCTTTGGGTTGACGAAACCAGTATCCCTAACAAACCAGTTTACGTGGCGAGCCGCTGAAACTTTGAGCTGGAATCAAAGTGTAGAGTGGACATGTATGTCGCGCTCGTGAATTTGTATTGCATTGTATATTTTTAGTGAACACATTTCCAACCTCACTGCGAGACTGTCTTTCTCATAAAAATGTTTGCACATATCTAGATCTACTTTTATATTATGTGTATAATACTTTGTTTTACCTACTCGCATGTCTATTTAATTTTTAAGATGAGATGTCTTTTTCGCTGTAATGAGCATTGAGCATTTTTTTAGAAAATGGAAATGCGCAGTATAAAAGCTATTTATTATTATTATTATGTCCTCTAGTGCAAGTGAACAAGTTGTAGTTTTAGTAAATTAATACTTTACGAGTACGTTGACGCAGCTTAGATCTTTTAAGAGGCAGGCTGCTTTACACCTGTCTGACAGGGCCAACGTTGACCGAGTGGGGACACACAGACTACATCTCGGGAGAAGGGCGGAAAAAAACTGGATACAATATTTACCCTGCATAAAAACTGAGCTTATGATGCTTAATTGAACAACGGGGTTGTATTATTTACATTTTAGAATACTTCTAGTGCGAAGATCTCTTTGAAACTTTCAGTATTTCTCAAACAATCATTTTGACAGACTGCTTTGATCCACTTCATCTGACTGAAAAGACTAGGCAAATTGAAGTGTTACCTCATAAGCTGATTTACACAGTAACGACCGATGTGTAGGCCCCTATATGATCCCCAGTTTAAAATTACATGGTACGAGACACTGTCCGAATTGGCAGTCTACAATCTTATACCAGGTGCCCGTTGCGAATTGGATCGGGTCGGGTCTGGTTGGGTCAGGTTGATAGCCCAGGCCGATCCCCGTTCACGACTTAACCGTAACCTTCTTTGCGTCTGCCAGTGATGAGAGTAGATGGGCTAGAACCCGATCTCCACGAGGAAGAGGGAGACCAAAAAACGGTTACATGTATGAATGCAAAGATGATGCTCCATAGTTCATGAAGAAGGCGACAGAAAATGTGAGAAAGACACAAACACACACACACACACACACACACACACACACACACACACACACACACACATACACACACACACACACACATACACACACACACACACACACATACACACACACACACTCACACACACACATGAGTGCAGTGCAACCCCTCCCCCGCCCCACTAAATCAAAAACAATTTCCCTTGAGAAAAAAGTGAACTTAACCTCTAAAGAACACACTGCCACGCAACTCCGACAGTGTCGGCACATTCATACTACTAGTTCTACCAGCACACATAATACATGCTCGTACAATGATATGTATAAAACAAAAAACAAACAAAGTCACCCCTCTGTTTTTCAAGGCAATGGGGCCAACAGTCATCTTTATTGCATAATCTTTTTTTTTTTTTTTTTTAAATTGGTAAGGGTTTTACGGCGTCGCAATTGCATGTATGAGCGCGCGAGACACATTAAACATGTTCAGTTGCTTGGAAATTTAGAATTTTGCCCTGGTGGCAGCCGAAGCCTACTCTTGTCGATTTTGGAGCACCAAGGGATCTATAACGTGCGCAACTTGCCCACGGGACCTCCGAATTTTTTTTACCTTATCCGAGAAAGCTATATGTAGTGTAGATCTTTCTGACCATACGATCAGAGGTGTGGCTGAAAGACGGCAGTAAGAAGGAGCCCTGTAGTAGCAGTAGAAAGGCTGCAGAAAGAGTCAGGAGCCCAGAGGAGGGGGCAAATGAGGTGAGGGGGTGGGGGGCAGAATGTGGAGACGAAATCAGACAACAGAACATTGTTAAAGAGAAGGAAAGGAGGTGAAAACAGACAATTTTAAAGAGAAAAAAAGTTTCCTTAGCTCTCCAGATTCGAATGAATGAACCAATGAAATATTACACTCTTTGCGAGGTGAAAAAACAACAAGGGAAAAAAGGGTTGCTTTGGTCAAGAGAGGCTGCATAGACCAAAGAGTGTGCAGAGGCCGCAAGAGATGTGGAAACTAGTATTGCAACATTGAAGAGCCAGTGCTTTACACAGGACGGATGAAGAAATGGAGGCGGAGGAGGAAGAGAAGGAAAAGCAGGAAGAGGAAGAAGAGGAGGAAGAGAAAGAAGAGGAGGAAGAGGAGAAAGAGCAGGAACAGGACCCAGATTTGGAAGACAGCTCAGCAAATGTCCCTGTTTTTTTTTTAAAATATTATTTTTGACGTAATGATGAACATTGCCTTTGTTGATGATAACTAATTTCACTTTTTTTGTTTTCAGCATAATGATCAGTAATAGCAGATACAGTGGGATCCTGATAAAGTCAACATGCTTAAAGTAAAAGTCAACTCTTGCTTACAGTCAACACCTCACTATGGTTCCGTTTCTTACCTTCTTTGTTTAAGTAATTGTATTTCTGATGCAGTCAACCGCTTCGATCATTGTTACCCTTGCGTAAAGTCGACAGTTTGTGGCTACGAGTAAATCCCAAGATGAATTCATTTAAGAAGAGATATTTAGGGCCTGAGCTAGTGGTGTACACACCTCCAGTTACTTTGTTCACTCATTATCTCTTGGTTTTGTGACAACTTCAGAATTATACTCACTGAAATTGAGCTAAGATCTTGTTACCAGGTACTTTGTAATTGAAGTAATTTTGTAGCTGTCATCTTCAGTTTTCAATGGCCAATAATACAATGGATAAAGTCAACTTTGCTCAAAGTCTACAGTTTTTTTGTTTTTTTTTGTGTGTTTTTTTTTTTGGGGGGTACCACAATGGATATATGGTCAACCTTGCTCAAAGTCAAAGCTTTTCTTCGATCCGGAGGTGTTGACTTTATTTATCAGAATTCCACGGTAATTTATTGCTTTATTATTGTAATTAAAGGGCTTTTGAAATTGACATGAGTCCCAATGTTTCCCTTATGTTAATAAGAAAGAGTGTAAGCAATATTCTGCTTGAATGATTAATTCAGTTATTTTTTTAGTCAATGTAGAACTGCATAATAAATATTATTATGTGTATATATGTGTGTATGCATGTTTTTCATAAATATTTTGTAAAGCGCATAGAAAAAGGATTGTAACACAGATTTGCACGTTATATGTTATATTATTGTAAGTGAACAATGTAATATTACGG
>NW_004797317.1:1342985-1344213 GCF_000002075.1 Aplysia californica | reverse complement strand
ACACACACACACACACACACACACACACACTCATACGTGCGTATGAACACGCAGGTTTTTTTTCTTCCTGAACGCTCGCATGGGTTGAGACACGTTCTCCTTCCTTGTTCACATTGTGGCTGTGCTTCGAGTGCTGAAATTTAATACCAAATTCAGATCCCTCTTCCTTGTCCGGTGTGTCCAATTAACAACCTCTGACCTTTCTGGGGTTGTGCCTTGAACCCGGGCAATCATTGTCGCTGCGGTTGTGAAAATTTAACGCTAAAGCGAACTCAATACAGGTCATTCCATTGGCTCAGCCCTATAAATTGGTACCTGTCCCTAGACTGATACTGAGAGGATTTAATTTATTGTTTCCCAGGAAGAAAGAGAACGGTAACCCCACTTGAACCAGGTTCGAACTTTGAATAATACTAATACGCCAGGCAGATTTCAACGTCTCCAGTCCATGACAGCTTCTTCAAAATTATATCGTGAAGCCGGATAAGTCCGTTAGAAATAAATTTGCCTGCCACTTCCTCATTATGGGAGGGTATACTTATATAGATGTAGGCCTACGCTTTTTGGGTTGTATACTTTGTTGTTGGAAAGGACCTATATTTTCCCGTCATCTCCTTTCTCTCCACATACAGACCTTCCGGGTTCGTGTAGCGGTGGCTCGATTTTGGCTAAATCAACAAGAAAAAAATCTTGTACAGGTAAGCTCTTGTCGCTTAGACTTAACCGTTCGTATGTGCGCTTGTGCTTGTGCGCGTGTAAACCCGATTACCTAACCACATGGTATGGCAGTATTTTCTCCCTGAATAGACGCAATTAATCTGTCATAGATTCTAATTTCACAGAAAAATAGATAAGGATTCGACCTTGAGTGCCTTAAATTAGCTCTTAGCGCTGTTTGAAGAAGAAAAAAAAAACAACACAAAAAACGCAACCAAAGCCATCACAGCAAAACAGCAATTTTGAAATACATGCATATCTGGGCTATCGATTAACTAAAAAATATTATATCTACTGATTCCATTTGCATGTTTTCGGCCTATCAGTTCACTGACACAGCTTCTTTAGTGCTACACAAACATTTTAAAGAATTCTCTCTTCTTTTGTCAGATTGTGTTTGGCAAAATCAATTACAGCATTTTCTGTTAAGGGTTCAGAGAGAGAGACAGAGAGAGATATATATATATAGAGAGACACAGAGAGAGAGAGAGAGAGAGAGAGAGAGAGAGAG
>NW_004797317.1:1340301-1341524 GCF_000002075.1 Aplysia californica | reverse complement strand
TATATATATATATACGCGTCAACTCAGGCAGTATTGCATATAAAATCAATAACTAAAATGAAAGATCCTTTTCTAGGATCTTTGAAATTAGGCCTTACTCAGCCAGCAATTCAAACAAATAGGGCCTATAATTAAAGATTTAAAATGTAGCAGACAAATGTGTTGTGCTAGATCTAATTTTTTGCACACGGAAAAGACTCATTTCTTACTCGTATGCTGATTAAATGTCAATTAAATTGTGAAAAAGTACTTTAAAAAGCAGGTCTACTATGTGTTTCACATGATTACAAATCACATTTATTCGAAATCTGTTCCTAGATATCTAGATCTACTTAAAAATTAAAAAAAAACACTTTTACATTAGATTGTCTTTCTGCAGCGTTGTAAACAGCAAAAACGAAGCAAAGCAGCCAAAAAAAGGGGGGGGAGGGGTAGAAAATGACACACTCTCTACATAAAGTAATTTTCAATTAAAAGTAGGAGTTTCTGGTTTCTATTTACGTGGTATTTGGGGAGACGAAAACTTGCAACAGGTTTTCTGAGTAATCAACCACTCGTTACTATAAATAACTACTGGGCGCGTTTTTCAAGAAACGGGTTTTCCCGATCTCCAGTTACGTCAAGACCGCATAAGGCCTTTCTCACCACCGGAGGGGGCATGAATCAACTAGGCTAGATAAAATCTTTGGCTAGATATGAGATCTAGTTGACTCTTGCCCTGACCTGCTCAAATATGGCTAAAGATAGGCTGCGTCACCCTAAAAACTTTTCGAAACACTGATGTTATCCTTGTTCCAATGTTGACCTATTCTTAAATACATCTGCTACTTACTAGCAGCAGGTTCTTTTTGATAGACTGTCGCTTATTCATTCATGGTCTCACTGATTCATTGATGCCGATTCATTCATTGATTCGTTGATTCCTTGATTCATTCTTTAATTGTTCATTCATCCACTCATTAAAAAAAAAATCAAAATATGTCCTTTCTATCATCTCTAAATAAATTGTGCAATTCGAAGGCTACTTACTAGCAGGTTCTTTTTTATAGACTCTGTCTCTTATTCATTCATTGTCTCACTGATTCATTAATGCCGATTCATTCATTGATTCATTGATTCATTTTTTAATTGTTCATTCATCCACTCATTAAAAAAAAAATCAAAATCTGTCCTTTCTGTCATCTCTAAATATATTGTGCAATTCGAAGGCATCCTTGCTGCTC
>NW_004797317.1:1335885-1337064 GCF_000002075.1 Aplysia californica | reverse complement strand
GTTGTTGTTGTTGTTGTTGTTGTTGTTGTTGTTGTTGTTGTTGTTGTTGTTGTCGTTGTTGTAGCTGGGTTGTTTTGGTGTTGTTGTTTTTTTGTTGCTGTTGCAGTTGTTGTTATTGTTGTGCATTGTACATGTAGTTGTTTCTGTTGTTGCTATTTTGTGTGCTGTTGTTGTTGTTGTCGTCGTCGTCGTCGTCGTCGTCGATGCAATATATTGTTGCTGGGGTTTACTTCGCGCATCATCATCATTACATTGTTTGTATTATTACTTCGTTATTATCAGCTTCTTTTTCTTAAGAAGGTGGATCAAAGAGTAGGCTAAAACTAAAAGTAATGGAAGTTGAATGTGTCAAAACGTGGATCTCTTGCTCTTGTACTTGTCACTGTCTTGTAGACACCGAGTTGTGACCAATGCGTTGTGGGGCGCAGGGTTGTTCGTCGAGGGGGCGAGAAGCTTTGCGTGCCAGAGGTCTGGTCTAGTTTTGTTTTAGCAAGAGTTTTACAGCACTTGCAACATAATTAGCTAATTAGCTCATAAAAGTGCCAGAGATTACATTTAAAATAATAATATTAATATGGAGGACAAGAGAGAAATACCGGTCCTACAGATATGTGACAGGAAAAAAGGAACGAACCACACCTGAGCACGCGCCAGCCAACCGCACGAGTCCCGATCTTTGGTTTCTGCTCACTATCGTCATTTTGGCCATAGTAATAACAAGTCATGATAATACCAGTAGTAATATTGAAATAACTGAAAGGCACAAAATCAACATCGGAGCCATCGTAATTTGAGAAAGTCAGTAAAAAAAATTGTGGATGCAAAACAACGGGCCTGCCTCCTTTCTTGTCTGTCCACCTGAGATTCAGCCGTTTCGGGGAAATTATTTTTTTATTTAAAAAAAAAATAGTGGTCATCCATGTTTCGTCTCCCGTGAAAGGCCAACCGTTTTATTATCTTTCGGTTTCGGAGCCTTCAGGCTCACAGAACCTGCATAACTTCGATTGATATAGGCAACAATTGTAATTTTAAATAGGTTCTTATTGTTGGCTCCGTCGTGGTAGTCAAAGACCAACGAACTAAGATCAAAGAGTATTATTATTATTATTATTATTATTATTATTATTATTATTATTATCATTATCATTATTATTATTATTATTATTATTATTATTATTA
>NW_004797317.1:1333208-1335208 GCF_000002075.1 Aplysia californica | reverse complement strand
GATGATGATGATGATGATGATGATGATGATGATGATGATGATGATGATGATGATGATGATGATGATGGGGATGATGATGGTGATGATGATGCGGGCGCACGTTTGCCCTTGCAGGACTGTGGAGCGGATGGCTCTGGTTTAAGTCTTCATTGACATGTTCTGAATGTGGGTTGTTTGGGGAGTTTTCAAGTTTTTCCACCCAATTGGCTGGGTCCTGTCGAAAAGGGATATTAAATTCAAAGGCACCACCTCTTAAAGAAAGAACTTTGTTATAGTGTTGAAACGAGCGTTAAAACTATACAATGACCTACTATAATGATGATGAAGTTAAGACAATTAAAGGGGTTCTCGGGGTAGAGAGGTTGCGGTGTTCGCCTCTCATTCAATACCGGTTGGTCTAGGGTTCGAATCCGGCTAGCCACGGTCAATTTTCTTCTCTAAAAATTTCTCCTTTCACCTCCTTTCCTGCTCTCTATGTTCTGTCGCCTGCTTCCGTTTCCACTTTCTGCCCCTACGCTGTCACTTCCCTTGCCCCCTCCTCTGGGCTCCTGACTCTGTCTGCAGCCATTCTTCTGTTACTCCTTGGCTCCTTCTTACTGTCTTTCAGCTACACCCCTGATCTTATGGTAGGTAAGATACATGCCTAGCCTTCTCGGAAACGGCAAAAAATCTCAAAGGTCCCATATATACAAGTTGCGCACGTTAAAGATCCCTTGCTGGTCCAAAAAATAGATAAAAGTAGACTTCGACGCCATCCGGGCTTATTTAAAAAATCCTACCACAACTGAAAAAGTTTATAATGTGTCCCGCGCGCTGATATGACCTTATACAGTTGCAAACGCCGTTAAACACTTACAAAAAATAATCAATAAAGAAAAAAAAGGTTAAGATAAGACAACTTTGAATCAGCCCTCTCTTATCTGACGCATCAAGCCTCACGTTGTCTACTTTCTAAATCTGGCCTCGCCAAGCAATGGTGTAAATACAGTTGAGTCCTCTTTAGTGTTGAACTCGCAAGAGTTGATCTTCGGTTATTAAGTTTATTTTTTTCTCGGTTCCCAGCACCTCTTCTTCTGTACAGGTCCCTTACGGAGAACTTAAACCATACTATCTTTGCTTAAACTTCGGATGAGTTTTTTTGTTTTTTCACTCCCCCGACGACATCGACTCATCTGTGTAGTTAACTGTATTAATTAATTTATCTACGTAGGCCCTATCTGTACATTACGAACATTTTCATCAATAATTTATATTATAATTAACCAGTTTGTTTAGATAGTGCGAATACTAGACTAAAAGTACGAGCCATATACGTGAAAGGCTGAATGCGACAGTATTACCATTAATTTATGTTTAATTACAAAGTTAGGTGTCACAAAAAGACTACCGGTAGGGTAGTGTGTGTCTGGGATTTATTATTTTTTGTTTTGGGTTGTTTTTTAAAGTTGTTTTTTTTCCCCCTAGATCTATAGCAAAATTGAGTGTGGAGGACCATCGTTGTCGATGTAAGCAAAGATTGTGTGTGTAGTATCTTTGATGTAAGTCTGTTTCAGGTTTGGCATTTGACGAAAAACCTAGGAGGTTATACAGTAAGGTCTTTGGGAATAACTGAATAGAGGGTAGGGATTTATTTGTTGCGTATGGGAAGCATCTACCTCGCTGTGAATGTCCTGTCGCTGATGGTAGTGATTTATGGGGAGGCGTGTACCTTGGACTGTGGCTCTGTGACAATTAATTTATTACCCAAACAATTTCAACTCTGACCACACCTAATAGTGTTAGGAAGATGAAAACGGCACGAGCCCCTTAGAGGGAATCGTATCAGGAGTTATTTCGCGTCTTTCAGGCCCTATCCCTTTCCCACTGGACTCTCATCTGCCCCTCCCCTTTTTGGGATTAACCAAAATAATAAACTTATTATTATATTACACTCGCACACAAACACACACACGCACACACACACGCACACACACACACACACAAACACACATACACACACA
>NW_004797317.1:1330261-1332852 GCF_000002075.1 Aplysia californica | reverse complement strand
AAGTGTTTTACGTGAAATTTATCAGCGAACGATTTGGCAAACGAAAGAATCCAGGGCTAACTGGGCCATGTCCAAGGTCGTATGTTGGCGAGTTCTACCTCTTAAAAATGACTGAACCATGTACAGTCGAACCTGTGTTAGACGGAACCGCAAGGGAGCCAGAAAAAAAATTCCGTCTAAGATAGTTTCCATCTTAGACAGGGGAAGTTAGGAGGAGATGGAGTGGAAGGGGAGGGGGGTGTTTCAGATGCTCAGCCGGTCGCATCAAGGTTGCTTGTCAGGTCGTCAAGCAGTGGTCAAAAGTTCACACCTCTCAACTGCTATCCTGTCTGATAATGGCATGCGTCAGTCCTACTTATCCATTGCCACCAATGCTTGCATTTCATAGGACCACCGTTTGACCAATTAAAACAGAAACGATTGAACATCTCCTCTGCTTCTACTTCATCTTTAGCCCCACCCATCAGTGTAATAGGCACAGTCAACCAATGCCGCTCCTCCCGTGCATGTAACAACGATCCGAGGAACTCTTTTCTCGGCTGACTTTAGGATCAGTTCGGCAAGCATTGGTCAAACTAATTCACACCTCTGGTCTGTGGCTACCGATCTATACGTTCTTACTACGTTCTCTCTGACCGTCTAGCTACCGATGGAAGTTTGTTATGCGCTGGAGCCTAGGCTGGAGCCATAGACGAAGCTGGAGCGCCACTCGAGCACTTTCACGGGCACTAGTGAGATTTCATACCCGCAACACCCTGACCATCTGCACCGGGCTCACATGGATGGGGTAACATCTAGTATGATCTAGGTGATCTGAGATAGCCTTGAGCGAGCTAGGGTAACATCAACCCCCAAATTGCACCCCTACTCTCCTTCCTCGTCTGGTAGCATGGCGTAAAGTTTAGAGAGCCGATGGAACTAACTTTGATAGTTCTGTTTCAAATCAGGGCTGAGTGTGCAGAGCATTTTCCGTCTTAGACAGGTGAAAACCCTCCGAAGGATAGGGACGTCTCTTTTCGTTTCCGCGTTAGACATGTTTCTGTTTTACTTTTATTGGGGTAATAACAGAGGAATTTATCAAAGAGGGATCGGAGAGATTCCGTTTTCACAGGTTTCCGTTTTACACAGGTTTCCGTTAAGGCTGGTTCCACTGTAGTTCGCCCTCGTGCCCCGGAGCCGTTTGTGTGTTTGTTTATTTGTTTGTTCGTTTCGTTGGTTGGCCGGTTGGTTGGCTTGTTTGTTTAGTGTATATTTAATACTCTATTGCTAGAAACAGCAGTGGCTACTCTTTGGAAAAGCTTTTACTTTGAACGAATGACCACATAAAAAAGACAAAAGATTTCCTTTCGTTCTGCTGCGACCTTGACATAATATTATTATGGTAACAGTTTCACGCCTTCTCCCTGGTCGTGGAAATAAAAGGGTTAACGCGATTAAGTTTACGACCACCGTTACAATCCTCTTCGATCCCAGTGGCCACGCCGTGTTGTTTGGATACCCTTGCAGTAGACGCCGTCTTCTTTCCGATTTTTCACGGCTAATGGATATTAGTTAACCCTTTTCCACCAGGTGTTCTAAAGTTATAATCGCATTTTACGTCATTTCGGCCCGTATGTCAACACAGCTCCGAAAACAAAAGGATATATAAAAAGCAATATATAAGTGTTTTGAAAACGACAAAAGGACTGAACTAGTTAATGTTCTACCTGCACCTAATGACTAAAAACGTGAGACAAGTTATAGCCGGATATTGGCTTAAAAACTGCGACGCAGTAGTTCTCCCCTAATAGCCCTTTTGCCTCTAGTGAGACTGAAGCGCATTACGCAAAAACCAATAAGCCAGGGCGATGTTTATGGCGTTCGATAGAGTCTGTGTTCTGGTACTTTGGGCTCCGGCCAGTCTAGGCTAACGGTTTTTATGCGTTTGGCCTTTGCGCTCACACACTAGATTAACTTAACTTACTTTTTTCTGTTCTCTTTAGTTACACCGCAAGGTGTTGGAGGGAGATGTAATTGTCGGAAGTGGGCTAGGTGTGTTGCTTTTGAAACGTCATAATATCGTGTCTTTGAAGGGCCTCTTTGACGCCATCGATCCATCTCTTTCTATAGTGCCTTTCCTTGCCTCAAAGCCATCGAATCGCATAGTTATGATTGTAAGCCTTTAATTAAGCTCACACTCTAGACTTTCCACGCGAAAACAGTGCCATGGTTTTCGTTGGTTTGTAAAACGTGGTGGATATACGAGTAAATGCCTTCTTTTTCACGTAAGTAGCTTAGACTAAGGTCCCTTTTATTACATAAGTATAAGCATCCTGGGAGGTGGGTGGTTGGCGGGTGCTGGTGTGTGGTTTGGTCCTTCTTTCCTATTCAGCAACACTTTTCGTTACATGTTCTCATTCTTTTCTTAACGTAACTTAATGTAACTTTCTATGGACACCTCTAATCATCGGCACTTATATGACCTATTTGTGTTTTGTGGCAGGTGCCGTAAAACTCTTACTCCAACTAAGGAAGGAAAAATAGACACAAAAAAAACCCCAACAACAACAACAGGCAAACAAACATATACTGGCCACTTCTTACTTTCACTC
>NW_004797317.1:1317129-1326253 GCF_000002075.1 Aplysia californica | reverse complement strand
CCCCCCCGAAAGATGTGGTTTTCCAGTACAAGAGGTGATTTGTAGAAATACGTCAACTCTAAAAATAGCCTCAATTTCTGCAACGCAGTATCGATTCAAGAGTTGGTTTCATCGTCGCAGAGGAACTCCGAGTGAGTGCCGAAGATGCTATAGCCTAGAACAATAATATTTTCACTTTCAGAACAGTTTCAGTAGTCCCGTACTTGTATAAATAGTTGTTGGAGCACATTTCGAATCACAGTTGATTATAAAAGCAAAACTGACTGCTGGTGTTGTGAAAATTAAGAGCCTATTAGGCTATGAAAAGGAAGAAAGGAGTTACTATTCAGATGTAAGTTGGACTTCTAACAAAATTTCACCATACACGTGTCTGTTACCGGTACTATTAAATAAAATTAATCTGTAATGTCATAGTGTAGGCCTTTATCATAATGTAACCTATTTAAAAGAATTACTTGGAAAGTTAACCAATAACTACACGTGGAACAGAAAACGTTGAAGGAGAAGAACAGAAAACGTTGAAGGAGAACTAAAAAAATAAGAAAGAAAAACAAACAGTAGTAAACTTTCCGGCTAGGTATAATATTACACTGTTCATTAATTAAAAGAAAAAAAAAAGAAAAGAAAGACAAACGTGGTAGATAGTGTATTAGAATAAGCACGTTTATAAGAAAAGTATCA
Source organism: Aplysia californica (assembly GCF_000002075.1). Classification (NCBI taxonomy): domain Eukaryota; kingdom Metazoa; phylum Mollusca; class Gastropoda; order Aplysiida; family Aplysiidae; genus Aplysia; species Aplysia californica. Next base: position 1,325,572 of record NW_004797317.1, on the reverse strand, counting down.
GAGGGTTTTACCGTTTTACTGTAAACTCTCTGCTAGTATGGGTTTTTTTTTGTAGACCTGAACATCGAGGTACATGCAATTAAAATAATTTTATGATTTTTTAAAGTATAGACGAACGAAGAAATGAACTGAGAACCATCGCCGGCATATCCAGATCTGGCACATTAATTTATGAGGACAGTTATATATATAATATATTATAATATATGTATTATCCTTGTTTTTTTGTTTTTTTTACATTATATGCCATGCCATATACCTGGGGGTGTCATATCTCTGTCTCAGAGGTTGAAGTGCAATGACTTAAAATTGCCGTTGCTTTCACCGGGCGCTAGCTGCCAACGTACACTCTGACATAATTTAAGGCATGTTCTTGCAGGCTACAATCTGTTGTCTCATTTGAATGTTAAAAAAACCACAACAACAACAATTATTAACATTACCTTAATAAAGTATTAAACCGTATTTATTAAAGAGTTTTTGTAGAATAGAGCCTTCAGGTCTTTACAAAAATATTAATCTGTTAAGACAAATTATTGATACAAATAACTGTACAAAAGCTGGAGAGTTTATGTTCGATGGTTGAGGAGATATTTGAGGATAAGTTGCGCAACGAATTTTTGACTGCATTACTATAAGGTTTGCTACTGGTTCAACTGAGTATTCACATTTTCCATTGATTTAGTTTTAGTTTTCGTTTCGTCGCAGGGCCAGCCAAGGGCTTGGAGGAACTATTATAGTTACTCCAAGGCCAAGGGGCTTCAAACTTCAAATTCAAATAGGGCATACTCAACGACACGGTCTGGTTGGTAGCTCGAAGTCAAGGAGGTTATAAATAGAAAATTCTTAGTTTCTTACTTCTTACTCCTTAGGCTACTTGAAGCATTGCAGTACAATGTAGATCTAGGCTTGTTGTAGGCTACCTGCTTACCTGCTTTTGGCTGTGACTTCGTTTTCCTGCGCCCGACGAACATGTCGTGACGTTTGTTGGTGGTATTTTGAATGGAATGGAAGGTAATCTAGACTTCTAAATCTAGAGGCTACGATACATTATAATAGGCCTAGGCCTAATACATTTTCAATTTCAAGTGAAGTAGATCTAGATATCTAGATCTAGATTAGATATCTAGATCTAGATCTAGATCTAGATCTAAATCTAGATAGAAGGGTCTAGATCTAGATCTAGATCTAGATTCTAGATTGGCCACCTCTATTCTCAATAGTGCAGGCGGGTCTTGTGGCTATTCTCACCCGGTGCGCGTGTCAACAAATTTTGCGTTCACCCTAAACCACAGAATTCTACACTGTGATAAGAGAAAAATTGTAGAATTCTGTGCTGTGAACAAACGTTCCATTACAACTGTACTTGTAGCCTACTAAAAGCGTACAATTTTGTCTGTGGGCAGGGGAGAGAGAGAGAGTGAGAGAGAGAACAAAACAAAATGGCGACCCGCGTAGTTCGGCTTGATTCGAAAAGTTAAATAGCCGTAGCATCTTTGTAGACAACCAAATTAATTTACTTTTGTGTTTTAACTTGATTTTTTAACTTTGTTTTGGTCAATTTGATCGTCCACACCGATAGACAGTATTCAGAAAGAGACAGAGAGAGAGAGAAGAGGGGAGGAGTAGATCTTGCGAGAACTTCGGGGCGGGTGAGAATAGCCACTTTCTTCTAGATTAGATCTAGAGATCTAGATATAGATCTAGATCTAGTTTTGGGATTTCCTGTTTTGGCCCCAAGTCCTGTGGCGATGGAGTGTGGGTTTTGGCTTCATGGATGATTTTTTCTGGTTCTAAACGATAACTTTTCGACACACAGGCCAAAATTATTATGATGTTTTTTTTATTGAATTGCAAAACATCAAATTATGGTTATCTTCGAGCAGGGCGAGTTTTTTTTCCTGATGTACGGTACGGGCAGCTTGCTTTTGTGTAAGGTCAGGGAGGGGCAAGCCTAATACCCCGTTGTTTGAAACACGTGAAAGATTAAACTGCTCATTTTGTACTGAAGAATAGCAGCGCATCTCTCGCTTTCTTTTGGATAAGACATTGATACCCTGTCAGTATTTAAGTCAGTATCGATATCCAGTACTCTTGAGGTCAATACCGGAGGGATTTCTTCAGACCTGCTCGCAGATGCACTGTTTTGGTGGCTGACCTGTCTTATTATTTGTTGCAGAACACTCATACATATATGGCCTCTAAAACTGCTGCATATATGAATTGTTTTCAGGAAAACATCTAACCAAATCGCAAAACATCAATGGTGAAATGCAGAGTTGCACGCCTCCTGAACCACTACCCCCTTCCAGATTTTTTAAGGTTGGGTGCAGGCTCCCCCCTGCTTTAAAAAACACATGAAATACAGTGTGTATAAGACGGATAGCTCGAATTCATCGGGACCAGCCTCAGTAGTTCTAAGGATTTCTTACAAAGATAAAAGAAACAAAAAAACGGGACCGCAGGCACAGTTCGATGGACAAGTGATTTTGGGCCTTCTGTATTTGACCTATTCGTGTTATACTGTATTACTACGCAATTGAGTTGGTATAAAAACCTCTTAAGCTGATAATTTGCAGTGCATAATAAAGTCAAAATTTGTGAAGGCCTACAAATAAAAATAAATGAAGAAAATTGCGTTTGATAGAATATCTGAGCAAAAGACAGGCCCATGATGAGTAAAATGTAAATTTATGCCTTTCTGAGGCTCAAAGGGTGGAGTTTACTTAGTTGTCATGATGTCTCTATTAGTACTTTGGTCCGGTTCACACGATTTTACTTCGAATTTCAGAACTTATCTTTAGACAGTTTTGGGGAAACTAATGCAACTTTAGACAAATCAATATTTTGATTCTGCTCAATCTCAGAACAGATGCTTTTTTTTGTAGTTTAGGTCCAGCTTATTTAAACAATTTTCTATTTAAAAAAAATTATTTTGGTGCACTTATATACCATACTGTTATGGAGCACACTGCTTGATAATCCTTTTTCTGCCTGAAAATTATAATTTTTCACAGGATTTGCCTCTCTAAAAAAACTAAAGGTAATGTTATGTTCTCTTGTTTCTGCTTATATTTCAGTTTTTCTTCTCATAAATTTATCATGCTGGTAAGGAATCTTTCAAACGACAACTTCAAGGTGGATGTTCATGATGACGGGCTCAGGCGATAAGGACAGCATCAGTTCATTTTCATCTGACGATTCATCATACAGAGAAAAATTTGAGAAAGAAAAAGAAAAGAATTTGAAGCTGACAGAAAAGCTACGTGGTTACGAATCTGTTGGTAAGTTGAATGTATGAATTCCAGTTCAAAGACTTGACAAGATATTATTATATTGATGATTTTGAATTCATGTTTTATGCTGTCAGTTGTCATCTATATATATATCCTCATATTTTAAAAGCATTTATATAAATACAGTCAAACCGGTGTAAGACGGCCACTCATTGTCAAGGAGAAAAGTGGCCGTGTAAGACAGGTGTGGCAGTCTTAGGCAGGACTGATCAAGATGAAGAAAACAAATCATTCCCATCTGAGGTCCCAATCGAAAGTAGCCGCATTGTTGTTGTTGGTTTGTATTTTGTTTGTAATTTTTACTTTGTTGCTGATTTTGCACAAGGGTGACAATAAAACGAAATGTATCAGACGAGGAAGACTGGGTGCCATGTTAAAACAAACATATGGGTCGCCACCACTCGGAGAACGAGCGACGCTTCTATCAGAAGTTCATATTGACGTCCTTTATTACTTTGTTACAGACTGGGTAAACAGGGACCACACATCTCACTTACGATTTGTGTATGAGTTCTGGGCGGGGCTTTTATGGGTTATGAGGGATCACACGCTTACCTCATCAATAGCTGAAAAATGGTAGCTATTGGTCAACAGTGGGAGGGGCCTGCGCAACATGATCGGTTGGAGGGGCTACCTAACAACAACGACAGGTGATTGAATTATGACGGCTCGCCCACAACACCAGGGGCCAATGCACAATTTATTGCGAAACGTAATGGAGTCACTAAGGTGGCCGTCTAAGACAGAGGTGTTATTGCTTGCAGCTTAGTGTGATAGGGGTTGTGTTTTGAAATATGGAGGCCCCGGCCATGTTGGTCCGGTGCCCCTTTTACACAGTTAAATTATATAGAAAAAACGCAAGGGGCGAAATGGAAAGTGGCCGTCAGGGCTGGTTTGACTGTATTGGGTTGATTTTGAATTAATTTTTATGCTGCATTGTTGTTACCAATTGTCATGTATTCTCATGCTTCGAGATTTTATTTTCAGGAAAATGGAGGGGAATAAGGGAGAAAAATGTTGGTTATAAATAGAGCCAGTAGAGGTTGCCTTTTATAGCAGCAATTGGAGAGCGAACTAAAGGCAGATGAAGGTAGAAATACACAGATGGAGAGGGTGAGGGTCATTTTTTACAATTTTTCTTTCTTTTATTTTTTCTAAATTGTACTGGAGAAAAAGATCAACTCTAGCGACTTCAACGCAAGTGGAGTCAACTGTATTATTTTTTGGTCTGAAAACGAAAGGATATAATTTTTCAGTTTGTCTTTAATTTTTTTTGAAAACATGAAAATTTTGAACCAGAAAAATATACAATTGATTTCTGACTGTTTTAAGTTATACTTTAGCAGTATCTGTACTGATTGCCATGGGATATAGGTATTTCCAGAAGGTGCTTTGTTTTCATTCTGAAAGATTTACAAGTTTAGAGGGAAACAAATATTTACATTTCAGTGTTGTGAATAAGCACCTAAATTGGGTTTTAAATGTTTTTCCTTGTTTTTCTATCTCTTTTCAGTTGGTCAATACACAAGATATTTCAGTGACCATCAAGCTGTGATTCACGAATTGGAGAAACGGAAGAATAAAGACCTAGCAGAAGCAAATAGGAATACCCCTGCTTTGTGCACGTTTGAACAAGGAGCCAGCTCTCAGGTAATCATCTAATTTCCCCAATACCTGGCTGGTGGTTCGAGGGTATTCTAGGTTGAGTTCTGTTTTTTTATGTGAGCTTTTTTTTCTCATCTTTCCGATCAGTCACCTTGCTTTGTCCGTCCCAATGTCTTTTCCATTTTAGCTGGCGTGCCTATCCCTGCTCCTCCCCACTAAAAAACCCCAAACAAACCAACAATCCCTCCCCCCCAAAATACAAACAAAAACAATAACAAAAAAGATAGACCTGTCTATGATTGTCAAATTTCTAAGTAGCTTGCATGTGTAATGTGAATCACATTGTGATCTATGCAATAGTAGTGAATGTCAAAGTAATAACAAAGTGAAATCTGTTTCCAGTCTCCTGGCTCTGAGCTGCACCTTACAGACTAATGGTCTTTAACAACTTCAATAAAATACAAATTGTTTTTCATAATGAGTGTGCAGTTTGAGGGAGCTGTATTTCCTCTCACTTCTGTGTTCAAGAATGTTCTGTTTACAGTGGACTTTCCCTTGGACCCTTTGAGTTAGTCAGTATGAATATATAACACACCTTTCTAGATATCTTTTGATGTTCCGGGCTATTTCATGGTTTCCATGACAGTATTAGAGTCTCAGTAAACGGAGCCTTTTCTTTTGTACAGAACTGTCTCTTATAAAGCAAGATATCTTGGCTGAATATTGGTTAGATTTTTTTTCTATTCTCATCCCCTTCAGGTTTTGACAGACCCGCTAGACTCAAACAGTTACAGTATTTCAAACAAGCTTGGAGAGAACTCATCCTCGTTGGTAGTGACTGAGGGGGATCGGCTTAAAATCTTTTCTGGACTATTTAACAAAAATCCATGTACTGTTTTGCACCAAGGCCAAGGAGAATGCTCTCCACATAAAGATAATATGCTCCATTGTCAGCTGGGAAGCAAGTGTCAAGACAGCCTTTCTGTTATTTCTTCACCTGCCTCAGCACCCTCAATGACACTTGTAGGACAGGGAAATCATTCTGTGGGCTGCCAGTTTCCCAGTGGTACCTCTGGGCTGGCACCAAACACATCCAAAGAATTGCTTCACCAGAACCAAGCCAATATCTTGAACAGCAAGTCTAATCTCAGTGGAGCATCAGTTTTGGCACTCCTAGCTGAGCCTGCAAGAAGTGACATTTCCAATACACCTGGAAGAAGTGACATTTCCAATTCATCTGTGAGTTCTCTGTCACAGACTCACAATGGCCAATCGCAAGTAAGGCATACTGGTGCTTCACCTAGTAGCATCACTGCTGTAGCTGCTCCCAATGCTTCTACAATGTCTTTGACAGAGCAAAATCCACATACAAATGCCTTGCCTAATGGAGAAATAGTTTCTGCTGAACAAACAACACCCCAGCAGCAAGTTGTAGTTGAAAAACCAGAGCATTCTGGAACATCTGTGTTGCCCCCACCTGTATGGGGCATAGGTGCCAGACCAAAAGATACTAATCCCCTTGATTGGCTGCCGTTAAACATGGCAGGAGGGCAGGAATTGGGGACAAAGTTTGATAGCCCAAAGACTCTAGCAGAGAACAATGAAACGACAGAAACTGGAGTACCTCCTCTTATCCCTGAGGTTCCGACATCTTTAAACAACTTCATCACTAATGCAGGAGACCACAGTGCACTGTTGAATGCTCTGACGGCTGGTGGTGATTCTTTGGCTCTGAACATTCCAGGTTCGCTGGCCGTTCAGGTGAGTGAGGTTGTTAGAAAGTTTTTTCTGAATTTACTTCATGAATTATCAAAACAATAGAGGATGGTTGCATGTGCTTTTTAGTAGTATAGTATACCTCCTAGCTTTTCCTTCATATATTACGGTCTTCTGTTTTGCTATCTTTTTATAATAATTTGAAGTTATTGTAATTGATTATGGTCTCTTCTTATATTTATTGAAAAAATAACAACCAGAAAAGTGGATGAGAAAATATAAGCCTAAATTTAGTGCTGATTGAGTTAAAGATTTCTTTTTCATAACCTACATATAATGTCTCAATTGTTTTGTTTTTTTCAGAACACCTTTAATGGAGAAAACGATTTGATGACATTCCAAAGTTTGAAGTTGACTCCGTCTCCAGAGAAGTCTTTTCCAGGATCCAAGGATGATTCTCACAGTCTGTTTGTCAAACAGCCAAACCAAGTTGTTGCCGTAAGATCCTTCTGTTGTCTCAATAATTTATAATTTTTCGTTCTCTGCTTGTAGTCATTTTAGTAATTTGTTATTGATTTTAACGCTAATCAAAACCAATTAAGTCATTGTGACACCCCTGGGCAGTGCCACTGACTGAAGTGTCTTTAGGACATTCCCAAAGGGGGGACATTTCTCGTTCAAGCATAGTAGAATTGTAAATGGGCTGACTCATGTCACGCTCATAATTGTGCCTGATCTCCAACAGGGAACTGCTGCTTTTTCTTTCCTGATCCTTACTATTGTCATTTTCCTCTACTTCTTTTGTATGTTTGTCACTCTCTTGTGACCTGCTATTTTGGGGTGCCTTGATAGTCAAAGCAGACCTTGTGCTGTTGAAGCTAGAGAGGTGAGCAGTCTAAGTCTGATTCCCTGTAAAGACTTCTCTGTTGACACCCACCCCTTGGCGCTCATCATATGACCTTATGCAGTTGCGAGCGCCGTAAAACCCTCTACCATAATAAAGTCATTGTGGGTGTTTTGGCAGGTGCTCTCGTGTGGTTTGCTCATTCCTTCCTATCTGATTTCTAACATCCCTGTCTCCCCTACTTCTTTTGTGTGTTTGTTACTCCATCGTAACACCTCAAAACCTCGGCAGTTATATGACCGGACCTTATTGTATTGCAAGTGCCGTAGAACACTTACTAAAACAAATAATATCATTTTCAGTATACGCTAACTTTGTTTGACTGGTAGACATCCCAGTGTAAAGTTTTAGCAGCTTGGTAAAATATTTTCATCATACTGAAATTTGGCTCCTTCCCTTTGTGTTCAAACCTCAACTCAGCAATACACTACAAATGCTCATGTTCTTTGTATCAAATTTATTCAGAATTTTCTAACATAATCACCTAGGGTAGGTTGTTGCAGGATGCCACTGCTTCATCTTATTTTACTACTGCTTTTAGACTGCTTTTTGTTTGTAAGGCCGTAGACAGAGGCCTGTTTGATTTGGATGGTAGATAATATAGTGTAAAAATAAAACTCAGAACTCAAAACTCTTTTTTTGCCATCCAAATGGCAGTGCAATATACCTGTGTAGTGAAAGAGGTCTAAATTCTATTTATCAGGATACTGTGTTTCTTTCTTTCTCTTACTGGAACTGTTTTAATTTTTATTTATGATTTTATGACTCCATTGATGAAATAGGCAGTTCTTCTCTGGTACCTGTCTTGTTTAAACATTTTTTGTAGGGACTAATATGACCCCATCTTTGAGTCTTTCATGCACTCACTCATACAAGTGCTCACTCCCATACATGTACACACTCACATTCACACACGGATGTA
>NW_004797317.1:1313155-1316927 GCF_000002075.1 Aplysia californica | reverse complement strand
CACACACACACACACACACACACACACACACACACACACACACACACACACACACACACACACACACAAACATGCACACACACCATCACATTGCCATCTCTCTCTGACTGTCAGGTACCTAGTGATGACCAGGAGCCACAGTTGGCCTCCCAGGCACACAGCATGATGGCCAAGCTCAGGAACAGCGTTACCCCTCCTGCTGGGCTAAGCGACATGCTGTACAAGTTTGCTGAGGAGGCCGGTCAGATGGAGAAAAGGTTTACAGAATATCAGGTAAACTCTTGCTTATGTGAACATACTCTCGGACTATCTAAGACGGCCATTGTTGAAAAGAAAAGAGGCTGGTCATCTTATACAGTGTCATTTTATAATGCAAGAAAAGCACACCAAAAAACGCAAAGGGGAAGAGGGAGGGGGGATAAAAAGTGACAGTTTTTACAGGTGATTGTCTTATACAGGTGATTGTCTTATACAGGTGGCCACTATAACCAGTTTGACTACAGTATTTTTTTCTTTCATTTTTGTTGTTCTTGCCCACTAGGTAACTAAGTTGGTAACTCCTTGAAGCTATCTTAGCTTTAGTTTCCCACAGTTGTACATTATCTCCAAAGAGTCTTAATTTAAAACAATGAAAATTATCTAAACCTCTGAGTGTAATGGTGGTCTCATATATAAAATGTCGCTCTTGTCCGAAGGCCACTTAGTGGGCTACATTTTACCAGAACTGCTTATTGGAATCGAATTTTGACTGGATGAATCTTGTGTTGTCTTTTAGGCTTTGATACAGAGGCAACAAGTCCAGATTCAGAGTTACGCCCAACAGAACAGCAAAGAAGAGCTACAGCGGCTAAGGTAAATTTGATGAATAGTAAATTCATATTGCATTTCCCAGTATCATTGACATATTTTTATTTCTTGTGGACTTCTACCAGTTCCCAGTCAAATACTACGAATGTAGTCATTTCTTGATAGTAAAAACCTGGTTTTATACAAGATCTCCATTCTGTGCTGTTTGTCATGAATGGTGGAATGAGAATGGCTCATATAAGTATCTCTTCTCGATTTTGCCTTCCTGTTATTGATCTATAAATGTCTCTTGTGAGGACGGACAAGATTTGTCATCTCTACGTGATGAGACATGCCTGACTGCTACAGGTCAGGTGTAGTCTTACCCTTTTTTATGTGTCTGTATGAGTCTGTTGCCGTACCAGATGCAATAATAATTTTTTAAAAAATAAATTCAAAAACATAATATTTGGCCTGGAGGGAAGGGTAATGAAGAAGGAATGAAAGAAGGTAGAGAAGATGCATCAAGGTAAATTTCATGCATGTGCATATGAAGATACATGATGGTATGAGTTATTTCTTCATTCGAATGGTTGCATCTGCTTTTGGTGTGCATTGAGTCGTTTTCTTTACCCTGAATTGGAGGGAAGTTGAAATTTAAGGGCATGTTTGTAAAATAGTTGGATATCATTGCATTTTGCTGCCCTTTTGCAGGCGGGAGAATGAGAGCTTGGCGGCTTTGGCTCAAACGAAACTTGAGGCAACGAGCTCCGGAGGTCCCACTGAGAGTGTCAAGGTCACACGTGAAAAGGTGAAGGTCAATGTGATATAGTCATGCCTCTTGCACAAAAGTTAGAATTGATTGGATATGTTACTTTCACATTTCCACATACATGTTCAGGATAGTTTAATTACATAATATTTGCCATTTGTAGATAAGTCTCATACAAATGATAATTTTGGAAATTATCATTACTAAAGACTAACTTCCTATAAATCTTTTCTTTCCCTATAATCAATCCGGTTTGCCCTGACAGGAAGGATGGAAAAAGCGCGTCTCCGAAATGATCTAAATTGTGTCGACTGGGATGTAAAACATTAACACCTACAATAACAATCCATTTCTTCCATTTGTCACACAAAGGCTACTAACTTTTTTGGTATCTCTTTGTACCAAAAAACCCCAAAACAACCCAATTATCATTCCACTCTACATGAGATTTCTCTGTTATTTGATACTTTTTAAAATAAAATCACCATTCCATCTTGTTTCTCCAATAGTGCCAGCCAATAATCATTGAATGCCAATCTTAAATCTATTGTGTAACAAAGTCAAAGATGTCTTCTTTAAGTTTAAGAAAGTACATGGGTTTTGGGGGAATGGAAAAAACAAATTCGGTATTCATAATTTATATGTTTATAGAAAGGAAAAACCGTTCTTTGCAATACTATAATGTTATGACCATATCAATTTATGTAACATATTGTTATATATGATATTGGATTACGGATATTTAAAATGACCTTCTTTGTGGAAAGTGCTACAACCAGTCTTTTTAAATCTTTCAGCAACAAGCTGCCCAGAGCTCATATGGATTTACCACTGAAATGACAAAGAAAGTTGAAACCCTCACGCGAACCAATGAACAGGTATGAGCTTTGTGGTATATCAGAGTAGGCTTTAACTTTTTGCTGAATTTGTCTCTTTTTTTTTGGACAATGATAAGCCGTTTGAAGATTTTGAAAGAGGGATTTTGTCCTTTTAGTTCCAGCAGATTTAGGCTGACTTATGGCGAGTCTTGTCTGTGATAATTACTCAAAATGAAGCACATGTCACTGAAAGTTATACAATGTTGCCTTGAAAAGTAAAAATATTGGAGTTGAAAGAAAATTTTGTATGATTTAAAGACTTTCAAAGTGAAAAATAGTAATGGTAAAGAGAAAAGAAGCTTTTTTATTAAAAAATTTTTTTTTAAAGTTTGGTAAAGTGATTCCAACTGTTTTTTGTTAAAGTGGAAGGGATCTCCTAGGAGCTAGTGTTTCTGCTTTTGAAGAGTGGGTTCAATTTTTGCTGCATAATCTGTCTTATTCTGCAATATTTTAAACTCTTTAATGTCACAGATTTGTGTTGAGTATCTTCTACTGTTATCCTTTTCTCCTGATTTGTTATGGGATATGTTGACTTTCTTGCTGTTACATGACTAGACACCATTTTCCTCACATGGCTTTAAAAAGATTATCTTGTGTCGAAACATCAAGGGAATGAATAGGCAAAAAGCATTTTGTGATGATGTTAAAAACTTTAAATTTTATGACAAAAAGTTGGGAAATGTGAATTATTTTTTGTCACCATACCTTGGAGTTTGTAGAAAAAGAAGACAAAAACGTACCCATGATTTAAGGTGGAAAAAAATAAAATTGTAAGCTGTGGCTCCCTCTCCCTCCCTCCCTCTCTCTCTCCTCTCACTTTACATTGATAAAATCTCTGTTAACTGTTGTTGAACAGACAAGTGTGCCTGAACGTAAAGATAATACATTGTGTATTTGATGCACGCAGTTGTACAAGGCCAATAAAGACTGGCACAACAAGTGGGAGAGTTTGCTGCAGAAGACTCGGGAAGAGAAGCAGACGCTAGAGTCTCAGATTTCCTCGCTCTCCACCACGGTGGAGAAATACAGACAAGACCTGGCTGCTCTGGAACAACATTTAGAAGAGACAAATGTGAGTTGATGCGTTGGTCTTCAGTACTTAGATTTTAAGTTATTTTGGGAGGAATTTTGAGTCGTTGGAATAAGTTATTTTCATTTTCATGTCTTGAGTTGTGGTTTTTAATGAGGCAGAATGATAACATTCACATTTTGCCCTAAATCAGTTGCGATGATAGTCGGAAAGTAGGAGAGAAATTGGATCACCGGTCAAACCCGCGTGGGGTTTGGATTAGTTACAATCTTTCAATAAATCAAAATTGTTTGTATTGGGGTCAGG
>NW_004797317.1:1303117-1313055 GCF_000002075.1 Aplysia californica | reverse complement strand
TCTTTTACTCCAAGTGCTTGATGATCATTACCTAACACTTTGTGGTAAAAAAAAAATAGAACTTGGTTCGAATCAAGTCTCTTGTCTATTTTAATGAAGCAGATGTGATATTGAAATATTTTAACATTATCTTGAAAAATTTTGTTGTGTTACTTTGATAGGTTTATCTTTTTTTGTGGGACGGAATATATCCCTTGTAAGGGGGACTTGAGACTATTCTTATCTCTTGGCCAGCTTGGGGTGATACTGTATCAAGTATCATAAAGTCAGATCCCTTATGTCAAAGCCTGACTTATTTCACCACTCATTTTTTCCCAGGCTGCCAAACGGAGAGCAATACAGAAGAGCTTTGACTTGGATCAAGAGAAACTGAACCAAAGCAGAGAGCTGGAGATGGTGAGGGGTCAATTGGATGATTTGACGAGACTGAAACGGAAAAATGAAACAGAACTTAGCTCTCTTAAGGTAAGCAGTGTCATTTGTCTTATTTTGCAGATGGAAATTCTGCTTAATTTGGAGATAAGAAGTGAAGAACTCTTGTTTTGTAAATTGATTCTGATAGGATGTGACATCTACTGTTTTACACAGTTGTCTTAGATAATATGGAGGTTCACTATGGCTTTCAGTTCACATTCAAGGTTGATTTGGTGCTAAATTATCAATTGAAAAATTGTTGTTATCTTTAGGCAGACAAATATGTCATGAACAATTTGAACTAGGTCCTGAACACGCGCAATTAGTAGAAAAGGAATTAGAACGGGACTCTTAAGCTATGGAGGCCACTAAACTTTGGCTGCCATTTTCTCGCTAATTTTACCTCTGAAACAGGTGTCCCTGACCTCCTTCCATCGCGGATATCTCGACTTCTATATCGTGGATATCTCGACTTCTATTCAAGATAGATGGGTATTTCATTCATCAAAAGCAAGATGATACCAATAACTCCATTTGCCCAAAATTTAATGAGCGCCTGATTTCAGCGCATCATAATAAATGCTACTTCTTTCCTGTCTATCATAAGTTTTCATATAAGTATTGCATGGGTGATAGGTAGCTTGAGGTTGGGCTGCTCTTTTCTATAATAGTCTATATATATCGTATTGAGAGTTAGTCTGGGCATCATGACTTATGTTTTGATGGTTGTGTCCATGTCTGTCATCAGTCACAAGGCAACAGGGAAGCCAAAGCAGGAACCAGTGGCTCAGCTGACAAAGCTGCAGATGTAGAACTGCTGAAGCAGCAGGTAGGTGCAGTTACGTGTAGCTGGTTTATGGGTGCCTTTAGTAGATAGTACTTTTTTCTGATCCACCCTTCAAGGTTAAAAAAAATAATTTTTTTTTTTAGTTGTTCCACTTTTGTAGTAGTTGTAATGACCATTGTTCTGTTCCCGATATGTCATGCTTCTCTTGAACCACGACTTAACCCTCTCTCACTCAACTATCTATACCGTTGGAGTTGTTTACAATTACATTGTTGTTATCCTGAAGTGCTGAATGGATCACTCGCTTCCTCTAGTGCTGGTCTGATGAAAGTCTCTGTCTATTTTATTTTGTAAACAGATCATAAGAGAATATTGTGAGTTGCTGATGTTTCGGGTGGAATTTCCTCTTTGTTTTGTGTGTAATTGCATTAATATTTTATTTGACACAGTGGTGTGGATGTTGGTGTTGCCAATGGCAATGCCACTTCCGAACTGTGTAATTCTTGTAAAACTTGTTGTGTGATTAGTAGTGAGAAGAGAAACAAACAAGATGTAAGCAGAGTTTTTCTTCTTTTCACCAGTATATGTTATTTAGGAAAATGTGAACGTTTTGCCTTCAATTTGCTAACTTTACTCACTTTTTGGTCTTGTGTGTATCCTTGAATCTAGACTTTTCCTTTATGAACATAAGTACCAACACTCAAATGTGACCTAATCTTACCAAATAGCTAACAAGTTTCACATCCAAGCTATATGTTGGAGTACAAAATAGAATACCGGGTTTAATCTGTTTAATTTCTTTAAAAAGTACAGTTATGGCAGAAAAATGTCTTTGACACTTGCTTTGGAAGATGATGGGGCACTTCTGAGGCATTGTCCAAACTTTTACCCCCATTTTTACGGCACAGGGGTTTTATTAATTTTCGAATCTGAATTCTCTTCTTTCTACCTTTTTTTTGTTTCAAACAGTATGCTCTTCGTTGTTACTACCTGTTATTTTACAAACTATGTAAATTAAGAAAATAGAAACGATATGATTTTGATAAAAAGGGCTTTGTTAGATGTTCAGTTTCTTGGATTGTAAGGGCTGTAAATGCCACCTGAACCATTTGTGCCTAGGCTTGAATGCTGTGTTGTCTATTTCAGCTTGCTGTTTTTCATGAAGACTTTCAAAAGGAACGGGAAGATCGCTCTAAGGCTGAAAGCAAAGTGGAAAAAATGAGGAAAGAGAGAGATTCAGCAAGGATGGAACAGGCAGCGAAAATGAAGAAAATGCAGGTCATGGTATGTTTACATTTTTCCATCCATGTTGATTTTTATCTTTTACAGTGGAAACCCGATATAACAGGGATTGTGGGAGTAGAGAAAAGGTCCTGTTATATCCGATCCCTGTTAAATCAGAAATGCAAGGAAAGTGAGCATTTGTGGACTAATCTAGCTGTACTTATTCATGGGTAGTTTCCCTAGCAACAAGTACCCACGAACATGGGTTTTAGCTCCGACTTTCTCCTTGTGTCCTTAAACAACATCAGAAGAGCTTGGTCCACAGCCTCTTCATTGGGTAGTCTCATCTTCTTTCAATCCAGAGCAAACTTTTCATTGGAGTATGCTGTCACTATCTTTTCTCTATCCTTTTTAATGGAGGGAATCGACCCTTGTGGAATGTCGAACTGACGAGAGATCTCTGCCAGTGGAGCTAGCTTTTTGTCAACAGTCTGGATTATTTCGTATTTTTTGCCAATTGAAAGGCATTTTCTCTTGCTCTTGACATCGTTGGTGACCATAATGAAAGAAGTAGGCTTGGATATAGGCCGACCAGTTGTCCTCTCACTCTCTCTCTCCCTCTCTTACTTTTTACACATTGTTAATAAGCCTTTGTCCCTGCTATAACCGGTTCGGCTCGATGAGGCCCTGTTATTGCCGATAACTTTTAATAGAGACAAAGAGTAGGAAAAAAACGGGGATTTTAAACATCCCTGTTATTACCGGATCCCTGTTATTACCGGGCCTGTTATATTATATATGGTTTCCACTGTAGTTTGTTACTTATCAGGTTTTTGTATTCTTAAAAGTAATTATACTTCTCTTGTATGTGTGTGTGTGTTTGTGCGTGTGTGTGTGTGTGTATGTGAGAATGTGTATGTGCACATATGCGTGCATGCGTGTGTGGTTGCGTTCACTATAGCGTTAAATCTTCACAACATTTGCGACAAAGATTGCCGGGGTTCAAGGCACAACCCCAGAAAGGTCAGAGGTCATTAATTGGACACACAGGACAAAGAAGAGGGATCTGGATTTGGTATTAAATTTCAGCACTCGAAGCACAGCCACAATGTGAACAAGGAAGGAGAATGTGTTTCAACCCATGTGATTATTCAGGAAGAAAAATTCTGGGTGTGCATACGCATGTGTGTGTGTGTATGTGTGTGTGTGTTTGCGTGTGTGCGCATGCACGTGTGTGTGTGTGTGTGTGTGTGTGTGTGTGTGTGTGTGTGTGTGTGTAAGTGTGAGAATGTGTGTATGCTTGTGTGTTTGAGATTGTGAGAGTGTGTTCTTATGATTGTTTTTTCATTAAACAGTACTGCATGCTTGCTATGTGTGTTTTACTTCCTCGTGATAAATGAAGATTAATCTATAAATTTTGTAATAAATTGTATTGGTTAACCTAAAGAAATATATATTTTCTGACAGCTGAATGCAAAGGATGCTGAACTGAAAAACAAAAGTAAACAAGTGGCTGATATGCAGCATCAAATCAATGCCTTGAAGAAAGAGGTAAGACTTACATACAGCTGTATGTTCACCCATTTTTTGACTCAGTTCAGGGGTCCCCAAATGCTGCATATGAACTTTCGTTTTACTGGGCGGGCAACAAAACTTTAAAAAATAATTACATCTTATTTACACTTTTTATTCAATTGAAAGGGAATGATAAGTAGTACATGTACTTGCAAAGTAAAACGTGTCTTTGTAGCGCTCTTGACTGATTTTCTATCTATCAGAAAACCTTATGGTTGAATATTTTGGTAGTAAGTCAGATGGCATAAATTTGATTTGAATGGATCAGTGTACCGAAACTTACATCCTGCCTTGTGAAGATACTGAAACTCATCTTTTACTTTGAGATATTGACATCTTTTCTTTCTTCATAGACCTGGTTATATTATTATTACCTGTGACAGAAATTATTTACCTCCCGTCAATAAAGTGTAGGTAGTTTAGGAGGCGGGCCGCCATTATCCTGATGGTCAGGGCTAACCTTGGCTTTGAGGAATACATTTCAGCAGAAAAATATATATATTTGATAACATTTTCCTAATGTCGGTTTTGTGAGTATAACTTATAATGTTAAGACAAAGATTATGACCATTTCTTCTTATGGGCCAGTTTTGTTACTTTCTTTTTCCTCCTTGTTCAAGTTGTTACTCATTTTTGTGGGTGGTTGGTGGGTGCTCTAGTGTCGTTTGCTCCTTCTTCCCTTTCAAACATCTATCAGCCTTATCTCTCCTCCTTCTTTTTTTGTGTTTGTTACTCTCTTGCAACGCATCTAATCTTCGGCATTTGTATGGTCGTATTGTGTTTCAAGTGCCATAAAACTTTTAGCAATACTAAACGGACATCTTTTTATCAGTAATTTGTTTTGTTGTCAGCTCCACAAGGAGCGTCAGAAGAATGACCACAGGATGACCAAACAGCCGGCCTCAGTTCGGCGACCTCAACATATGCTCTACCCTAGTGGAGGACCCAGGACAGCAGGCATGCAGTCGAGTTCAAGTGAGTTGTCGTAAACAATGTATATAACGATCTCAGTGTGCTGGTACTTTTTTTTGTTTGGTAAAACAACCCGTAAGTTAACCCCTTGTAGGGTGCTCTCGTGGCCTAGAGGTTAAGGTGTTGGCCTCTCATTCAAAGGTCCCGGGTTCGATTCCGGGTAGCGACCAAAAAAATTTTCTTCTCTAAAATTGTCTCCTTTCACATCCTTTCCTGATCTCTAACAATGTTCTGTTGTCTGCTTTCATTTCCACTTTCTGCCCCCACCCCCTCACCTCCTTTGCCCCCACCTCTGGGCTCCTGACTCTTTCTGCAGCCTTTCTACTGCTACTCCTTGGCTCCTCCTAACTGCTGTCTTTCTGCCACACCCCTGATCTTCAGGTAGGAAAGATCTACACCTAGCCTTCTCGGACAAGGGCGAAAAATCTCGGAGGGCCCGTGTGCAGGTTGCGCACGTTAAAGATCCCTTGGTGGTCTAAAATCGATAACAGTAGGCTTTGGCCGCCACCCGGGCAAAATTCAAAATTTCCTACCAACGAAAAAGTATTAGGTGTGTCCCGCGCGCTCATATGACCTTATGCAGTTGCGAGCGCCGTAAAACCCTATACTAAACAAACCACAAACAATAACCCCTTGTATATTCTCTGTGAAAATGTAATTGGCATTTATATGTTATTTATCTCTGGACTTTTACTTTTTAGTAGATTGAGTGTTGTAATTGTGGGGAAATGAAATGCTGCTCTTGGTATAATTTAGAATATTTCTTGTAATAAATTGTTGTTATTGGCGAGTGAATATTTGCTTTGGTTTTTAAGGTCTTTTGTGTGTTAGATGGATTGTTTGTGAGATCGATTATTCATCACATTACCAAAGCTTCTAGTGGGTTTCCCATCATGGATCTGCGTACATTTATTTTTTTTTCATTGTCGAGTGTTTGCTATTGATATTGGCCGTGTATTAGCCAGTAGAGAAAGGGATTTGAACAATAGAAACAACATATATATATATATATATATATATATAAAAAAGTCGAAGGAGCAGCCTGCTCTTGAGTGCTCACAACCCACATTTAATTGCTGTGATGTGTTGAAAGAAGTCATTGGTCTACATTTGTTTTCACAGAAGATGAAAGTATTCGACAATACCCATACCTTGCGGTGGCGAATCAGCAGCCACTGATGCCGGTCTCGCCCGAACACTTGCCGAACGCCTGGCAGTGCCGAGAGTGCACGTTTATCAATTTTCCGGAAAGGACTATCTGTGATATTTGTGGGTGGCAGAATGATATGGGTATGTGTGTATGACATTTACAGTGTCAGTGTACTTTTCCTTCTTTGTTGACTCTAGCTATGTTCAATTTGGGTCGACTGATTTTTTCACTTACTGTGCTCCGATTCTTAGATATTTCTTGTCATCTAAAAATGCAGAGTGTAATTGATTTAATTTCCTGAAGTCTTTCTCATGGATGAATGATTATTTTCCAGTTTGTACATTGGCCATTTCTTTCACGAAATCTGGGTTTTCAGGTAAAGTTTATTTTTTTGGTTTATATTTCAGTTTAGTAAGATTCATTACATTTGTAATACTTACAAATTTCCATGCAAAGTTCTTGTTTTTTTAAAGTTTAGCTTCATTCATTATATAATCTATGTTTCCTCCTACTATGACACGAAGAACTTAATAACCCCCCCCCCAGCAACAAAGGGCTTAGTTGGAATGGCAGGTGAAGGAAGAAATAAAGCCCCATCACCAGGAAGAGTTCAGGACGTCCCCTTATGCAGTCTGACCACACACGCACCAAATTTCTCAAACATTTTTTTATTCGCTAAAAAGCACAAAGAAATGTCTCTTACACAAGGTGGCATCATTTAGAGTTATGCTAAAGCTTTGGAAAAAATCACACCGTAAGAAGAGCATAGAATATATATAAAAAGCTCTTTTTTTTCATCTGTCTTTTGAAATTAACCTGTTGGCACTTGTATGGTTAGACTACGGCAGAGATGAGATGCAATAACGGATGGCAGCAGAATAATTTGTTTATTTCTGTGTTTACTTCCTCAGGTGAACTAATGAATGGTGGTTTGGACAGTGTGACAGGAACTCCTGTAAGTGGTTTAAAAAAAAATTATACATACAGTTTAGCACTCGTTAGAGAAATCAGCGGGTGCAGAAATCTTTTCGCTATGCATGGATTTCACTGTGAACCTGTTTTAAATATGAAGAATATCATGTGCATAAGAAAAAAATTATCAATTTGAAAATATTTTCTTTGTGGGTATTTTCTATGTACGTGCTAGAGCTGACTGACATTTTTATAGGTCTTTGCTTTCATGCTTGGTTATGTCAGTGTTTATTAAAGCTTTTTGAAGCTTAGTTAACTGTCAGCTATCACTTATTCTTGTATGAGTGCTTGTGAAATGTAGGCACTGCCCGTGGCATTCTGAAAAACCATCCCTCTTCATGGTTAAGGTGAATTAAGTGATACACAAGCTGAAAGTTAGCCTTGAAAGAAGTAAGGAAAGCTGTTTCTGCTAGTGTGAAAGATATTCCCTCTGACACCTTATCTAGGAATTTGCTTTCATGACTCACATTTCATGATGTAAATGCCTTCAGACCTGGATATTTTAAAGTTTGCTTTTGAGATGTAGTGAAATGGCAATGTCCGGTTTACATTTTGTACATTCTTTCATTAAAAAAATTTTTGATTTTGTTTATTTATTTTTACACACAGGAGCTGAAATCTCGTGGAGAGTTTGCGTTTGAGCCACTCACAGATGAACCGGACGTGGTGACAGATACAGAGAGCACTGACTAGCCAGAAACGTGTTGGACAGCAGCAAGCTCCCAGTGACTTGCTCAGGACTAATCAGACCATTACTGCGAGTAGTGGATATCGCACATGATGTGACACCAAACAGAAGTTCCATACCAGAAATGACTAACCAAATGACTAACTTGTTCATTATGACCAATGAATAAAGAGTGTATGACAAATCATGATGAAACACTGGCATTTCATGAGATGGTGGCTGAAGAAACATAAGGAGGTGAAAAGCGTCTAGTGCTTTGCAAGAACTTCTCAACTCACAAGCCACAAATAAGTTTGAGAGGATGTGCCAATGACCTCTTACTACAACATGCAAAATGAATGCCAGTTTGAGATGAAGACAGTTCAATAATAAGATACTCATGTCTTGATGAAGAGTAATGTGACTTTACAATCACTGAAGACCTTCTGATGGTGTGTGGAGAATATATTGTCGCTGTCACAGGGACAATGAGCAACCTCCGTCATCTGGTAAACTAAGTGGAACTGGAGTCCCTTCAAGTACGCCTACTTGTTTTTCATCCGGCAGTGACATGTCACAGTACCTTGCTGAACAGTGGCAAGACAGCACAAGTTGCCTATCATGTGTTGAGGGAATCGAACATAAGAGTATTGAAGACTTCAAAGACCATTACGCTCACAGATCGCAAATTACTGAGAACAAGGCAGTTGTACGTCTCTGATGATTGACTGAGGATTCAGTTTCTCACTTGGTGATTGCAAGTTGGTGAAGACTTAATGAAAACTAAAGATACAATTTTCAACCAGGGATGACTTTCAGAAGAGCAGGGATGGACCTGATGAAATATAGACCAGCTGTTATGGTTAAAGCAGATCCTGCCTCATACTGTTGTTTTTGTAGTAGTAGTAATAGTATTGTTTTTGTAGTAGTAGTAATAGTATTTGTTGTTGTTGTTGCTGTTGTTTTCGTAGTTGTTGTTGGTGATGGTGGTGGTGGTGGTGATGGTGAACCGTAGTAAGTGGAGAACAAAATGAATACTGTATTGCTTCAGGGACAAAGACCCTTCCCCACATATATATATTAACATGTGGAAGACTGCCATTGGAAATGCCATAAATGAAAAGTACAAGTGGAAAATGGCTTTAGTCACAATTTCCGTTTTTTAAAATTTGCCTGTTTCGATTTTCTCCATTTATACCATTTTTATTAAAAAAAACCCTGCTGTTGTCACATGCTAATGACTTATATCTAAAACTGTTGCACATGGAGGGTGCAGCAGTAGTCCAAATAAGCATGTGAAAGAAAGACAGTAGCTTTCAACATTTTTCCTGTAACTAATGCTGTTTTTTTTCCCTTGAGATCTTCAAATGTATGTGAATATTAAAATTGAATTCTTGTGGGGTTTGTTCGCTTTCACTGCATGATGGGAGCATATAAAAAATGGCATATTTCCTTATTTTTGAGTCTACTGTCTTATGCAACAGTAGTGCCTCTTTTTCAATGCTTCCTACCAATCTGAAAGTTAGCTAGGCTCCCTTTGGATTATGATGTAGTCACTGCTTGTCCCAGCATTGTGACAGTGGAAGACACACCGAGTCTGTGTCTTATAAATGAAGACGAACTTTTAGACCCATAAATGCTTCAATAATTTTTGTATTTCTTTCTGATTTGACCAAAACTGGCATTCCAGGATGCTGGAATTCCTATTTGTTTCATGGCAACTGCATTTTTAAGAATATGAGTTGCTAGTCAGAAATGTTTCGTATTTTTGTTGAGCTTGACAGGGGTGACTCTTAAAAGAAATAGTTTTTGCCTTCAGTGAGCTCTAAATTCTATTCTTTGAAACTGAAATGGAGGGTTGTATATGTTTTCTTTTATGTGCTTGTGTACTTATTCTACACGGTAGTGAAAGTCCATGTCAACAACAAAACAAAAACAAGCTGCTGAAAGATACTCATTGTCCTTCGGGAAATTGATTTTGGGACTCTGCGCAGGCGTGGAAAGAAAAAAATCTGTGGATTCTCAATATCCTCATTGAAATTGTTCTTCAAAAATATTTTTCTCATTCAAAATACCCCATGTATCAGTATCATTGGTACATGTATTCTAGTTAGTCCTAGCTTACTTGCTGTCTCCATTATTATTGAATGCTATTTAAGTTATAATTATACTGTAGT
>NW_004797317.1:1291997-1302771 GCF_000002075.1 Aplysia californica | reverse complement strand
AAATAATCAGAAATTAGGCAAAAAATGATCTAATTTTGCGAAATTATGCGGAGTGCATAAAACCCCGGGGACAGCTTAATCAACAACTACGACTACAGCAGCAACAACAATGACAACAGCGGCAGTAGTCATAACAACCGAATCAGAAATGACAGCAACATCGATAAAAACATTCAACAACAGCAGCTGCAAACACAACAGTGGGAACTGGAACAGTGACATTTAACAGCAACAGTAACAGCAGCAGCAAACACATCCATAACCTCTCCCACTGGATCAGTAACATTGAAGTAAGAGAAACAGACACAGCCACAGCAACAGCAGCAGTAACTTTGACAACTTAATCAAAACTACAGCAACAACAACAGCAACAACAACAACAACAACAACAACAACAACAACAACAACAACAGCAGCAACAACTTGGTCACCACCACCACCAACAACAGCAGCAACAACTACTTCGTCCCCAACAACAACAGCAGCAACAACTTGGTCACCATCACCTCCAACTACAACAGCAACTACAAGGTTACCACTAGCAACAACTTCAACAACTTGGTCACCAACAACAACAGAAACAGCAGCAACAACTTGGTCTGCACCAACAACGGCAGCAGCACCACATATGTAACAACAGCAGCTGTATCAATATAACTAGCAGCAATAGCCCTAACTTTACTCAACAGTTACAGCAACAACCGTAACTGACTCAACAATTACAGCAACAACTGTAACTGACTCAACAATTACGGCAACCACACCACAAGCAGAACAGCAGCATCTCTACCACCACCACCAGTGACAGCAACGGCAACTGAATGATAACAGAACAGCAACTACAACTATAACTATAACCAGTAACTTGTAGAACACCAAAACATACTCGGTCTGTGATGCGCTTGAGCTCCACTGGCTCATTCATACTGACTCGTACTCCTGGACTTTTAAAAATAAAACATAATGATGATGACATGGACCCAAATGGGTGAAATATTGATATTGCATATATATATATATATATATATATACACACACATATTAAAAATTATTTAAACTATTGCTGAAACCAAGAGAAAAGCCAACAGGCTGCACACATCCTTTTACAAGTGGAAGTGGAGTTTTTGAATACTCAAAATGTGGCTCACTTTTCTTTGCCAGAATGGGTTTCATTGAACACCGCAGAAGCCACCTTTATTTCGCTTTAGAATATTCTCTGCGGATGCATTTCACAACGTCGGACGTTGACAGGCGAACTATTATTATTGTTATTGTTTTTATTATTATTATTATTATTATTATTATTGTTATTATTTTTATTATTGTTATTAATATTATTATTATTATTATTATTGTTATTGTTATTATTATAATAATTGTTATTATTATTATTATAATTATTTATTACGGTATTATTATTATTATTATTATTGTTGTTATTATAATAATTGTTATTATTATAATAATTGTTATTATTATTATAATTATTTATTATTATTATTACTATTGTTATTTTTGCTATTATTATTATTATTATTATTATTATTATTATTATTATTATTATTATATCTGAACTCGACTGGATCAGTGATGTGTTTTTTTGTTACATCTACATGTACTTGATCAACAAAATATCGGGTTTGATCTCTACTGAATCGATAACATTTTGACCTCCAATGGATCAGTAACAATATTTGACCTCTTCTGGATTAGTAACATAAAAATATTTGACCTGTGTTGCGTCAGTCTCACATTTGACCTCTACTGGATCTGCAACATATTTGACCTCTACTAGATCAGTAATATATTTGACCTCTACTGGATCAGTTACATCCTCTTCTGGATCAGTGACATATTTGACCCTTACTGGGTCAATAACATATTTGACCTTTACTGGATCAGTAATACATATTTGATCTCTACTGGATCAGTAACATATATATATACATTTCTATATATTTTGACTCTACTGAAAGAATGAATCTTGAACTCTGTTGTAACACCTGATTTTTTTCTTGATTGATAACAATAACATTATACTAATTATACCAGTACTATTATAGTGCGGTCAAAAATTCATGGTGCAACTTATCTTCAAATATCTCTTTAACGTGTGAATCAGTTTCATCCATACTTTGCGTAGCAGTTTGTATCAATTTGTCTTAACTAAATCATATTTTTCTAGAACAATTGGGGCTAGATTAAAAAGCTTTTCTTCATAAATTCATATAAAATACTTGAAATCTCTGTCACACGTAAAATGGTATTGTTCACAGCACTTCCTGCTTCTCACACACATTTTGATTACACGTCACAGCTCATCAAATGCAATTTTTACTTACAAAACTTGTTACAAGAAAGGGAGTGCTTATTTAGGCCACATATGGCCTAAATAAGGTAAGGGAGGGGGGTTTAGCTTATTTAGGCCACACATGTTCAAACTACCCTTTTCAGGCAACTGAGTTCATTCCACTTTCATAATGGTGCCCCTTTCTCATTTAGTATGGTTTTGCCTTAGTGTACAACTTATAAATCATAACCATAATGAATATTGTAAAGAACAAAGCACAAAACGCAAAATTTTGCTCAATTCCAATGGTTTGAATGAGGGCCGGATTTTTCCTTCATGGAGGGGCAAAAGCTAGGCTACCATTTTGGCACACTTTGGTCAAGTGAAAAGGTCAAATCCTCCGAATGGACTTTCGGGTTAAATTTGGGGTATAAAAAGTGTGTATACTACGTGGCTGAGTCAAAGTTACACTATCTTTGCCTGAGTGACACTCTCTCGTACTGTCTCGTAGTAGTACATGTAGGCTAGTAGGCCTAGTAGTAGTAGTAGCAAAGATCGTGTAGAGAATATTTGGTAGTAGATTCTATCTAGTAGGCAGTTTAGTGAACGTGCTCGCGGCAGGGCGAATCGGCCTCGATAAGCCCCGTAGACTTTTGTGATCGGCCACGAAGCCTCGTGTTTTGATGGGTCTAGATCTAGATCTAGATCTAAACAACTCAGTGCTATTCGCACTGCCACATCCGACAGGCCTAGATCTACATCTTTTTAAAAGGAAAAGAAAGATCATCAAGATAGTTGAATTCGCATGAAAATCGATTAGGTAGAACTAGAACTATTAAAACTTGCTTCTGAAAACAAGGCAATTTTTATACGAAGGCCATTTTTATAACTCGATGAAATAAAAACTACTGACTGTGTACTGTGTTATTCTGTATAAAAATAAATTATGAAACTTCAGGACGTAGATCTATTATTATTTACCAGCATCTTTTGACGCCTGAGCTGTAGAGGTTGAAGTTTTCACAACACTAATAGATCTAGTAATAGGGTTAGGTAATACGGCTTTCCGTAAAAAATGCATAGATCTACAAAAGCCGACCACCGAATCGACCGGGCGCCTCGGTCTCCCCTGCACTCTGATTCAATATTATATTTAAACAAAAATGCTAATCAATGAAATTGCAAATTGATAATAATAGTATAGTCCTGTAGAGGATAGGTGGACTCCGGGGTCTGCATAGCGAAATACTAGGTTTTAGGATGTGGACCCCGGAGTCACCGTAGTGAAATAAGGTTTGGTTTAAGTAAGGATTGGTACTAGGTTTTAGGACAGGTGGACCCTGGGGTCACCGCAGTGAAATAAGTAGGTTTCTTTAAAGATTGGTGGAACCCGGAGTCACCAAGGCCATAGAGGATTAAGAAGGTTTAATTAAGGATTGGTGGACCCCCGGGACACCTTGATTAAACCTACTTATTTTACTACGGTGACCGCAGGATCCACCTATTCTAAAACCTAACTAGTGTTTCGTTAGGTAGACCCTGGGGTTCACCTTAAACCTACCTATTTCACTACGTTGACTCCAGGGTTCACCAATCCTTAAAATTTAACCTAGATCTATCTACATGTACTTATTTCACTACATTGACCCCAGGGTCCACCAATCCATAATTAAACTTAGATCTACTGATTTCACTACATTGACCCCGTGGTCCTCCAATCCTTAATTAAACCTATATCTATTTATAATTTCACTACTTTGACCACGGGCTCCGCCAGTCCTATTATAAAATAAACTTAGATCTACTTATTTCATTATGTTGACCCCGGGGTCCACCGATCCTTAGTTAAACCTAGATCTACTTATTTCACTACGCTGACTCCGGGGTTCACATCCTAAAACCTAACATTTTGTTAGGTAGACCCCGGGGTCCACCTATCCTTTTGGCTAGATAGACCCCGTAGTCCGCCTATCCACTTTCTTGATAATAACTGAAAACAATACATGCCAGTTGTCATTTATAGTGAAGAAAAATGAGGGGAAAAAATATAATTAGGTAGACTTTAATTTGTCCAAAAAATTGCAAGTGCAAGTGAAGATCATAAAATAATTTTGTTATTTTCTGGTCACCTTTCCAAGGACCTTAAATTGATTCTACATCACATGTCATGTACGATACGGCTGTGAAGGAAAATGGATGTGAAGAGTTTTAAAGAGATAATAACGTAACTTGTAAAGAAAACAATGCTTTACATTGGTTTGGTTATTTTGACTACATATGTGGCCTAAATAAGGTAAGGGAGGGGGGTTTAGCTTATTTAGGCCACAGGTGTGGCCTAAATAAGGTAAGGGAGGGGGGGTTAGCTTATTCAGGCCACAGGTGTGGCCTAAATAAGGTAAAGGAGGGGGGTTTAGCTTATTTAGGCCACCTATGGCCCAAATAAGGTAAGGGAGGGGGTTTTAGCTTATTTAGGCCATATGTGGCCTAAATAAGGTCACCCTACAAGAAATTATTGTTATAGTGAACACATTTTTGCACTAATGGCTCTCAAAACATGTGTTCAATAAGCATAATATCCCGATTAGAAAAACCTGACGGGCTTGTTTTTAAAAGCTATATTGCCCCAGCTGTAAACATTTTAAAATCTGTAGAAACCAGCCATTTGGATTTTTTATTAGTATTTATTATGGAATTTTCTAGAATACAGCTTGCAGGTGTTTACAAAAATGTTGATCTGTTGAGACAAATTGATACAAGTCACTGTGCAAAAATTGGAGAACCTGTGTTCGATAGTTGAGGAGATATTTGAAAATAAGTTGCACCACGAATTTTTGACCGCACTATTCTTCGGAATCAGAAGCACATTTGAACTCTAATGGGGTGATAACAAAGACAAGACAACTACAACTGTAACACTTCAAGTACATGCACTGGTTCATGACACATTACTTTTTGACCTGTACTGGGTCAGTGACATAACCTGTCGACCTCTTCTGAATCTGTGACTAATGTTAAATCAATGACGTGCATACGTGAACTCTATTTGAGCATTAAAAAATCCCAACTCAACTACCCTACTACTACAGGTACTGGGTCAGTGCTGACTGATGTCACTGAAAATATATACTTTTTGACCTTTACTGGATCAGTGACATGGAGCAATAGCAACAACAAACTTTGCACTGGCAACCAGCTGTTCAAATGGATTAGTAAGCTCAAAGTCTGAAAACTTTTTATATTGCAGTAAAGTAGTTTGTTAATTTGTGGTATCGTTGGATGAGCTCAAGAAATGTTTTGTCGAAATTCAAATTTTAAATGATGAAAAAAAAAAGCACAAACAGATAGGCCTACATAATGTAGAGGCACAATTCTTAAAAAAGACATGGAAAAGCTTTTTGTCTGTTCCTTAAAAATGTTACTTTCTGAGTTTTGTAAAGTATAGTATAATTAACCCAAACAGGTTACCGATGATATGCTGGGTCAGTGACATACTTGACCTCTACTGATCTTGTGATAATACTTGACCGTCATTGCAAACAAAACACAACAAGTATAAATGTAATGGACCAGTTACATAATACTAACTCTTGACCCCCACTGGTTCAGTAACATGGAACAATTGCAACCCTACAACTACAGCCTTGAAGTTACTTGAACAGCTTTACTGGCTCAGTAATGCACTTGAACTTGAACATTTCTGTACTCTTGTACTTTGTATACTTCTATATTTAATTAGATTCATCAAGTACTGGTCCTCTCTTAGAACTAATATCTACTAGGGGCAGTGAGGATATCAGTTTTTCATTGAACTGAATGGTTTCTAATTTTAATAACTTATGTAATGATAGTACTATTAGTACCGGTATATAAACAACTACCTTGAGGGGGAAAAAAAAGAAAGTTGGATCCCGCTATTATTATCATTTGTCCCCAATAAGAATTCTTTGTTACAGTGGCATGCAAGATATTTCACAGTCACTGATTACATTTCGCAATAAAGATAATATTTTCAAAAATCTTACCTTTCTATGACACAGAAATTGGGCCTGCCGTTTCTACAATTAATTTTACAGACTTCTGTCGTTTGTGGAGGTAAAACACCTCTCTCTAAATTATCTAGGTTTACTATGTCGAAAGGCTTCCTGTTTTACTTTTACGTATAGATATATACATGTGGTTAGATTAAGTTAGATGTGTAGAGAATAATTAAAAGGGAAGTCAACATTATTTTGAAGAACTTCATAAGAAAAGTCGTTTAGTTTAATTCATTTTCAAGTTGGTTTTGTCAAAACCTGCCCACGGCATAGCCATGTGTTTTCTTTTAAAAAAAGAAACCAAGTTCCCTTATTTAAAGTTATTTTATCTGGAAATTTGATATCTAGCAAAAAAACTTTTCTATGTCTGTGTGTGATATTTCTCTGTTTGTTATAAATTGTTTTTTGTATTTCTATTTTTAGTCATTTTGTTTCGAAACAAGTATCCAAATATATTGATAAGTATTCTTATATGATATACAGTACAGTATAGTGATCACGCTTTTATATCAAACACGTATCTCATACTATATATTCTTCTTTACTTGACGGCGTCATAGTATGATAATGAATATTGTTCAATTATGAAAAATTTGATTTGTCAAAAAAGATGGGGAGGTGTGGAAAAAGAACATTTGCAGTCTATGAATATGCAGTCAATGCAAAGAGTGGTGGTAAGTTGAAACAATGATGTAGCCTGTAGCTGCAATTGTTTTATATATTTTGATTTCTTCGGAAGGATGAAGGAATTAAAGTAATTTGAAGGACATGTCTGTTCATATATATTCAGTCAATGCTTAAGTGGGTAAAAGTCTCAAGAGTATTCTTAGCTTTATTTATTGGGTTCTGGTGATATATTTCTTTTCATATTGATTTGACTCTCGCTTCTGTTATTGAGCTGGAAATTACAATAAAAGTATTTGATTTCTTCGTGTACTCAAAGTGATTTGTTAGTGATGACCTATGTGTGAACATTTTAGGCCTGGTTTCATCAATTCTATTGTAGTCGTAGTGCAGTGTTGTGCTTTTGGGATCTCTTGTCTTACACCCAGAGCTCCCTGCATGCTGGCACAAGGCACTAGGCATGAATCTTGTCTGTGTGCTTAATTTGTTCTCTCTGCAATTTTCCTTCATTGAGATTCTTCAACTGAGGGTGCAGATTTTAGCTAAACATACCCTCTATCCAAAATTTTCGGACCATCCATTGATTCTTATAATGATGACTAAAAAGAATTTTTTGTGTCCAGCAGGATTCTAATCTCATACAATCTAAAAAAACAACTTGATTTTTTACTGATCATTCTCATACTTTTGATTAAAGGTTACCATTTGTGTGGGATTATATATGATTTTATTGGATACCAGTCATACAGTTAGTTAAATTAATGATTTATTAATTTTTAAATACTCATTGGAGAGAGACTTTTTAATATATATACATCCATAATTCTTTTTACTAAAAGGATTTTCTTTAAAAAAGTCAAACTATTTTAAAGAAATTTGTTTTGTGCTGTTTCTGATCATATATGTAAAATATTTCTGGAATGTTTCTTCTATTTTAGTTTTTCCATTGTTTTGCTGCATTTTCTGCTTTTGACGCTGCGCTTAGAGGTGGTTTGCTTGGTGTTCAGATGTTCTTTAATTCTTTAAATCTCAAATCAGCACTCTTCTTTGTGCAGTTTTTCCATTATGCTCAGAGTTGCAAACTGAGTCATTGAATCATTGAAGCGATATAATGCAAATAGTTCTCCTTCCTAAAGTGCTCATGCTTTTTTTTTTTTATACCTGACTTCAGCTTCACTTTAGTTTGAGCGCCTAAAACAACATGATGTTGCATACACTGCTGTTTTAGTGTTTTGATCTTTTCTCCCCAAAAATTGCAGTAGCTATATCTTTGTGGTTGTAGATAATGCCATATGATGGCATTTGTAATATTTTTGCAAACTTTTGTGTTTAGAAGAGATTGAATTTGAAATTTGATTGTAAAATTTCTTGTGTGTGAAGAGAAACTCTTGGTTTGTTTATGATCACTTAACATTAACATCAATACATATGTAAATCTGACCAGATTACATGGTGTATGAAAATGTATTAATTTTCTGACAATTTGGTGTGTAATACGACTTATTCTATGGCATATTTGATTTAAATATAATTTTTGTGAAACCCCAACAAATTCTAATGGAAACCCCATTCACTTAGATCTAATAAAGTGTTAAATTTAAGGTCCAATGCTCTTAGCTTTTGTTGCATTTTGCAAAAATTATTGCTACTGTTGAGTTTCATTATTACCTTTTCACTTATGGTCAACACTGTTTTCACAATGAGAATAATGTTTTTTCTTTAACTTTCTCATTACATAATTTCTCTATGTATGTTGTTCTGTTGTAAAAACAATAAACAGTAGTCTCAGAACTGTAATCAGTGAACGAATTTGGAATGTTTGGGACTCGCACGCCATCACTAGATCGATTGACAAGGGTTTGAAGGAAAATGATGGCATAGTTTTTAGTTTTCAAAAATGCCCTCCTTCTCCACTCTCAGCCCCTCGTTTCCTTTGAATTTGAAAACATCCTGATGAAAAACTCGTAATTACTTTAAATTAAAAGCACTTCAGTTTTGAAGTTAATGTTTTAATTTGATTCTACCTGTGCTTGTCTAGGAATAAAATAATTATGATAACGCTTTAGTGACGATGCAATTATGTTCCCAGTTATACTAGAATAATATCATGTATAGTCGGTGTAGGAGCTGTATTCGGCATATTCCTCACATGATCCTGTTTAAACATGTTTTTATAATGAATACTTAATACTCTCAATGACATGATCTTTTTGGCAATGTGAACCTATTAAGTTAAAATGACAAATTGTAGTTTTCTACCATTCACCGCTGTAAGGACTGAAAATAAAGCACTTAAAAATTTGACTTTGAATTTGAACCAGTTGACATAATGTATTGAATCTTTTTGAAAGTTCATTTAGGAACAAACAAACAAAAAAATGTATTTGAACCTTATTTCTTTGCAACACGGAGCCAGCATAGACTGTAGGCCTATATGAATGTGTATAAAAAGTTTACCAGGTGCTTAAGCTCAGTTTTTACTGATGAGTTACTATTGTCAATCTCTACGTTATATTACATTATACAAGACACTGATTACATTAAGTTAAAAATAATCGTTATTTTCCTTGTTTTCCTGTTTCGTTTTTCTTTTTCAAAATAAAATTTGCTTTATAACAATAATAGCAAAATATTGCACTGAATGTTGTGTACGGTGTCTGTCTCTGTTGCTGTCCTCAGTAGCCAAGCCTATGCTGAAGTATTCATAGTGGCTCATAAAATAAAGAGGGTTTTCAAATTTCAAATGTTTAAAAAATTTGTTAACATAATCACATTTTTTTTGTTTTGCGTCTGATGTTTTTGGGGGGCTTTTGTGTGGGGGGGTATGTTTTTGTGTGTATATTTTTCTATGTGTGTGGTTAAACACAGATGTGTGTGTGTGGGGAGGAAAAGGGTGTGTGTGTGTGTAAAAAGGGGGGGCGGGGGGAGGAGATATAATGTCGTTTCTGAATTACATGACAAATTTCTAGGGTCTGGACCTCTCTCTCATTTCTTTGTTTTTTTTTCTCTTTTTCGAAGGGGTTTTGAAGGGGTTTTGAAGGGGTTTTGAAGGGGTTTTTACGCCTCCATCGACACACATTTAGATCATTTTGAAGTTGAGTGTCGACCATGCCTGGCAGGGCCAACCAGGGCTGAACTGAGAGCGCTACAACGTTTCTGCAGAAAGACCGAAATACTCAATAAATCCCCCGCCCCCACCAAACACATATACACGGGAACTGAACTCATGTCTCCTGCGTGTGCCGGCGAAGCACCTAACTGCTGTATCTGTATCACAGACATCGGACCAGTTTGTTGGACTTGATGTATTTTTCTGAGGTTTGCAGACTTTTACTTTTAACTTATTGATACATGTAATTATTAATTAATCCCTTTTTTGTGCGTGTATATTTGTGTACATGTTTATGGGGAAAGAGGGAGAAGGGAGAGGAAGGGTGCGTGTTTTTACTTTTTACTTCTGTGGGACAAGACAGCGTTTACAATCACTGAAGGTGAGTGGTTGGCGGGCGCTCTGGTGTGGTTTGCTTCTTCTTTCCTATCAAACATCTATCGTCCTTATCTCCCCTTTTTGTTTTTTATGTTTGTTTCTCTCTTGTAACACCTCTAATCTTCTGGCGCTCATATGACCTCATGCAGTTGCGAGCGCCGTAAAACCTCTACTAAAACTTTTAAAAAAAAAATCACTGACGATTTACTGATGGTAGTGAAGTGCGTTTAACTGTACATGTATGAACATGGAGCTCACACTCACGTGAACCTGTGCGAAGTGGGGAAGGGATGCGACCATCTCATCTCCTTGATACTTTAGTGACTATCTTTGTGAGGT
>NW_004797317.1:1288757-1290570 GCF_000002075.1 Aplysia californica | reverse complement strand
TCTCTCTCTCTCTCCCCTCTCTCTCCCCCCTCTCTCTCTATCTCTCTCTTTCTTTCGTTCGTTAATTTCTTAATTGGTGTTGGCCTCAGAAGAAAGGTTAAACACATACTGAAATTAAAACAGAAAGAAAAACAAAATGAGATAGATTTTGAGATACCCCATTCAATGTTTAATCAGTTACAGACATGAAGTGGGCCAATAGTTTTTCACGGGTAAAGTTAAACTTCAGCCACCCATGAGTCAGATAATCAAACTCATAACGCTCTAACTCTTTGCATCTCACTCTTCTCACAAGCGATCGGCATGACTCTGACAGCACAGAGACCCGTGGGTTTTTGGCCAATGCGTGGGAGACTTTCTCCCTGCTTGGGTGTCGGAACCACCAGGGGTCCCCAATCTACCCAAGCGATCTCTGCAATTTACAGCAAAATTCAGCCACCTTGATCCTGGGGGCTTTGTGTAAGTCTTCCTCTCTGTAGGTGAGATAAAATTACCCGAACACCGGTGTGACTCGATGCTGCTAGCCGCTAGGGGTGTGTGCCTTGACACCGGAGCAGACGTCGCGAGACCGCCATCTTGAATGACAGTGGCTTCAGTTCAGGGAATTATGGGGGATTACTTCCCTTCTTTTGCGATGTCTCTTCTGGGTGCACTTCTGTCTGCTAATGTGCATTTCCGTCTCTTTTTCTTGAAAAAGAAGTCTATTTTTTTTATTAGTTCCCACTGCTGGCTTGACTTAGCCATACTTTCGATTTATGTGTGTCTATGAACCTAAAACGACGTGTCTATGAACCTAACATGATCCTCATACTTTTGATCCTCACCGGAGTAGGATTCTCTGTCGTTCATTAAGCTCTTTGGTGTCAAAGTTTGTTGCACTCTTAGAGGTGAATAATGGAATAGAAAGACAATTGGACGTGTTTCTACCGCTGACATTTGGGGTGGGATTTTGGGGAAACGTTTTTACACACTTTAATGGGGCGTATCCTGTAGTGAACATTGTCACTTACCCTGTATAGATTAGTTTAAGGGTCCAAATCTCAGCAATATCTTCTCACATTTCTGTTTTCTATAATGAGTTTATCTTACTTACTTGGGCACAAGTGCGAACAAAGAGTTTCTTTTGGCATATCGCTACCTCAGAATTACAAAAGTTCTATCTCACATTTTTGGCCGTTTCGAGTTGCTAAGGCCATGAGGTCAGCAATCAAATGCTCTATCTGCACTATCAAAATCGTAAGAATATTCGGGGTCGTTATCAAGACATTCAAAGAATTGCACAAGAACAAGCTTGACATATTAATATTGTGAAACTCCAACATTTTGACGTCATATTTCTCCAAACTAGGTATCGAGCAGATAGAACTTTGTAATTCTGAGGTTGCGACATGGGTAGCCGTTACGTTTCAAAGCAGAAATAGTAACAAAGACATAATTTTAATATACAGAGCTTTTAATTCCTTCACTTCGCTGAGGAACACGAGTTAAAAGTTGGGTATTGAAGAAAATCGAATTTCAAATCAAATTTGAAAATCCATCTAAGAATTTCCCAATAATTGTTTATTATTATCGGTAGTATGTGAGAAGCCACCCCATGTTTTCAAAAGGGCAACCCTCTTGACTGTCGCTTCCCCAGGCAGTGAGGAGTAGTAACAGTCCTGCTGTGGCAGCTTTCGAAACTGAAACTACCGATGACGCTGTTTTTAGATTCTTTTTTTTAAAAACGCAGCTAAATCGCCGATCATAGGGAGCCTTGGTGAATACATCTTCATCGCCACGCTCAGCATGTATAGGTACTTGAACGACAACAAAT
>NW_004797317.1:1285776-1287153 GCF_000002075.1 Aplysia californica | reverse complement strand
GAAGAAGAAGAAGAAGAAGAAGAAGAAGAAGAAGAAGAAGAAGAAGAAGAAGAAGAAGAAGAAGAAGAAGAAGAAGAAGAAGAAGAAGAAGAAGAGCAACAACAACAACAACAACAACACAACAACAACAGCAACAACACAACAACACAACAACAGCAACAGCAACATTAACAATATGAACAGCCCGAGCAATGACAACAATACAACCATAAACAATAACAAGAAACTGCTCTAAAAACATCTCAACCGGAAAAATCCAACAATATCATGATGCTTAAGTGTCAGATAAAAAAAGATTCAAACAAACCATGTCATGCATTCATAAAATTTATTTTTACTGGGTGGTGTGTTGTCTTTTTCTAGTGAGGGTAATGACGCCAAAATTAATGGTTGTGCAGATGGGGGAGGGGGGGGGGGTAATTATTATAGTGTGAAGCCATAGATATATGTCTCAATTAGGAAGCATACTTTTGCAGGTGTTTTTTTTGTAGGGTAGAGTATCAAAAGCAATATTCGGAATGAAATAAAACAGAAGTTATTATTTTTTAAAATGCTGACTCGTGTAGTTTCTTATTTCGAGTGACTTAACGAATGAGAGGAGCCCCACGAGAAGGAAGCTTAAAAAAGGATATTCTGAAAAATATTTTAAAACCCAACCCCCAAACAACCCAGCGTGGATGTGTTATCTACTTCCTCGTTAGGTTTTATTTATATGACCTCTTTGTGTACAAGTGTAGCGGTGGAATCAGGCGCTCGCAAAATTTTGGAGCATAAGGAGCTATTAGTATTATAGTCTTAAACACTGTTCATTTGCCTTGCTTTTGATTTTAAAAAAAATGCTCATCCAACTTGAATAGAAGTCGAGATATTTGGGACTGAGGGGTCGACTGGTGTCAGAAGTAATAATATCACCGTGTTCCTGGAAACTGCAAATTAAAATTTGTGTTGTTGTGCTTTTGATAAAAGTTTTTGAGTAAAATTCAAACACAGAAATGTGTCTTTAAAAGGACATGGAAGATGCTAAAATTATAAACATGTCCAAATGGCCGAAAAAGACTGGTTTCTTTGATGTGATT
Source organism: Aplysia californica (assembly GCF_000002075.1). Taxonomy (NCBI): domain Eukaryota; kingdom Metazoa; phylum Mollusca; class Gastropoda; order Aplysiida; family Aplysiidae; genus Aplysia; species Aplysia californica. Next base: position 1,286,077 of record NW_004797317.1, on the reverse strand, counting down.
ATTTTGACAAGCGCTTGATATCACCACGATGACTCGCCTCTAGATTTTGAACCCCCCCACAAAAAAAAAATCGTACATGAGGGTGCTTCTGCACAAGAAGACAACTGATGATTATTAGGTGGAAGTTCTTGAGTGGTCTGCACACCTGCATAATCATAATTATGCTAAGTCTAACTATCTCAGCAGCTGACTCGATCAGGTCACAGAAAATTATGTGTAGGTTTTGATATGTGCGTGAATGTGTGTACGAGTGCCCGCGCGCGCGCGCGCGTGTGTGTGTGTGTGTGTGTGTGTGTGTGTA
>NW_004797317.1:1281498-1284440 GCF_000002075.1 Aplysia californica | reverse complement strand
TAATAATAATAATAATAATAATAATAATAATAATAACAATAACAAACAATAATAATGATGATAATTTTAATGATAAAGTAATAAAATGAATATGCCTTTAATGAGAAACACGTTGGCAAGGAATCATCATTGATAGATAGCGCTATTTCAATCATGTTATACAGTGCCATGAGGTCCTGGGTTCGTGTCCTGCTTTTCCTGGATATTTACGTCATTGTGTCTACAGTCAGATTCTGTCATGTGACCTTTGACCGTTCGCTACCTCAGAATTACAAAGTTGTATTTGACATTTTTGGGCCGTTTCCAGTTAATAAGACCCCGAGGTCAGAAACCAAATATTTTTTCTGTTCTATCCAAATTGTAAGATTATCCGGAGTCATTATTCATATATTCAAAGAATTGCATTCGAAAAAGCTTGAGATGACGTGTAACTCAAAATCGTTGACGTCAAATTTCTCAAAACTAGGTACCGTGCAGATAGAACTTTGTAATTCTGAGGTACCACTTTGTATAATGAGGGGAAATTACCTAGAGTCGAAAAGAAGATGTAAAACGCAGCCAATTGATCCATTTAACTTACATGTAATTAATGCATGCCTCATAAAATGTGGAGCATATATATTATTAAATGGATGCACCAATAAACATATACAACACACACACATTATGTTTTTATGTACATCACGTACGTAGAACAGTGAAGTGAACCTCATCACTCTGCGCGGCGAAAATTTAACTGCACTAGTGCAGTTATTGAATGGTCATAATGAACTGCTTTTCTTTCTTTCTTTTGGGGACTGGGCCCGATGCAACAGTTAAATCACCTTTGGTTTTGTGTCTTTGCATACGAACCTGAAACAAATTCTAGCTTTCGACGATATTAAGATCGTGATTTCTTTTCTTAGCTCTGCCAGACGTCACATGTCTAAAATAAAGGATATAATAATGTTGTTCTCTTAACATCGATTGGAGAAAAAAGTTGTAAATAGCCCACATGTCCATAATATTTTAAGGAACACAGAGCAATGCATAAAAGCAGTCTGAATAAATTATATCAGCCGATTTAGAAACCAGGAGCTAAGGCACAAACCCGCTTTACATCAACAACAAGTTGTTCCTTACACATGTTCTTGTTCGAGTGACACCCGATGGTGTATTTTCTTAAGTCTCAAAAGCTGCCGCAATAAATGGGGCTTCTGCAGAGAAAGAACTCTTTTCTACGTTCCTAGTTAGTGGAGATCGTGATCTACATAGTCATTGCTCAACCTACATTTTCTCAGTCGAGTATTTTTGGTTTGGATCTGTATGAGTTTTGCTGTGGAGTGTTTCAGATATAGACTATCGAGTTCGTGTGGAGGACCATAATATTAGTTATGATGAAATCTGTATTCACCTTTAACAAATGTTCTGACGCATATTTGTTAACGTGTTTGGCTTACTTCACTGCAAAACGTTTTGTTTTAGCCTGGGCGTCTATACTAGTTGCACGGCAAATGCTTGGGAGCATTTCAATAATCTTTGTGCTTCTTGAGCCATCTTCTCGGAGACGCAAGTCAAAACTGTGGAAATCTCAAGGAGAAACAAGTCACTTTTGTGATAGTTTCATTGAGAAACAGATCACTTTTGTGATAGTTTTACGGAGAAACAAGTTATTTTGTAGACGTTTCTTGGAAAAAATAAGTCACTTGGTGGAAAATTAGGCTCTCGTACGTCATCTGCAGCCGCATTCATCAGCGACCATGTCCTCGTGATGTCTCACAACGATCTCGTCGTACTCAAAGTACAGCATGCTCACAGGACTCAGGCGGGTGGGCACGCAACAAGGCAGCGGTGCTACATTGGGCCGCTTCATCCTCATCAGGGTCTGGAGCATGGCGTGGTTGGTGGGCTTGTACTTCACGTCTATCGGAGATGGACACTGACCGAAGCAGAAACGAGAGTTGAATCTCTTTGGGTGAATAATCCATTGCCCCCAGCCGATAGCGTTGAAGTCGACCTCGAAGTCATATATTTGACAGTTCTCTTTTCGACCTGTTCGGAACCATTTTCGATTCTTGCGAGTCCTTCTACGTCGATTTTTTTTCGAATCTCTTCTCACACGAAATTTCGTTAAAATCGTAGAGTTGGATAATACATCGAATATATCAGTTCCCATATGTTGATTTTCTTTTAGAGAAAGGTCTCTTTTTGCTCTGTGCGTTGAATGTTCAGCAATATCATCTTCTGTGAAGCTAGTGTACATATTTTTCAGAAACTCGCTGTCCTCAAGGTACAGCACAATCAGTGATGTAGATTGCAGTGAGGTGTCCTTCAAAGCAACAAGAGTTTGTCTTTGCAGTTTTTTAGAAACTCGGATCTGCAAGCTTATATTACCATGGTAACTGTTTATCCATGGACGAACAATATCGGTGACGTCAAACACATCATATTCTCCTTGCGCCACGCACCGTTGCCGAACGACGAATTTGCCGGCGATTTTGCCGTTTTTCCGGATGTGTATTCGGAATTTGTATCTGCGAGAGTTGGCGTTGTTGTCCGGATGTCTAAGAAACCGAACCTCTGCAGTTCTCAGTTTCTCGTGTTGAGGTAAATAGGGGATATTGAAGTTCACAACAGACTTGCCTCGTCTCGTGCTCCTCAGATCTGTAGAGAATAAACCAAAATATTCATCATTTTGGTGGTTCAGTGTAGGTGGTTTAGCAACAGGACAGAAGAAGAAGAAAATGCAAATACAAAAAATAAAGACCCAAGTGACTGGGCCCGTTCCAAAGATTACCCGTCGTTTCTGCCTACTTCATCTAACTACAGTCTTTTCTGCCCCCTCTTTTTTATTGTACCTGAATTGTCCTTGACCCCTAATTCTTTTAAACCATTCTTTTTGAACCACATCTATCTATCTATCTATCTATCTATCTATCTATCTATCTATCTATCTATCTATC
>NW_004797317.1:1279828-1281112 GCF_000002075.1 Aplysia californica | reverse complement strand
TTCTCCCCCCCCCCTTTTCTCTCTTCCTCTCAATTTATCTCTCCGTCTCGTCCTCTATTCTGACTGTCTGTCCTGTCTCAACACCTTGCTATGTCCCCCACCTGCGACCCCCATAAACTGTCTAGACGTGCCGGGAACATCATCATCAGCACATTATCATGAGCATGCCATTAGGCAGAACTCAGACCAAGCCAGTCTGCTGGAACACTTCACAATGCACCCTTGCCCTGCCCGCGACACATTTGAACCTGGACGCACAAGGACCAGGGATTAAAAAGTCGTTTCCCAAACCTCCAGCCTTTATCAGACAGGCTTAGCGTTCCCCGCAAGCCGCCCATCTAGCCTCGCAGGGGTTCGGGTTTTGTCTGCGCTTCCAGACCGGGTCTGCTTGCTTTGAGATTTGAGAGAGGAGGGAAGGGATTTCTTCTCAGACGAATTTATGAACTATGATGAACGTGCAAGCCTGAGAGTGGCGCAGCAAATATAATATCGGACGAAGGGAGGATTAGGGGTTGTTGGTTGATTGAGTTTTGATGAGTGGATATTGTAGACCTACAGTCGAACCCGTTATCGTTGGGATTTCTCATTAAAGGCATGGACGCCTTAGGTTTGGGACGGAATGAGCCCTTTTGGTCACATACAGATCTCTACGTGGCGTGGGTATAGAAGGAATGTTTATACATTATAGGAAAAGAAGCGTATACTTTGAATGCAGTGGTATGATTTACGTCCCTTATACAACTGCTGTGCTTTTTTCTTGAAAGCAAAAATACTTCTCAAATAAATTACCATTCCTTCTCTCTTACTAATTGAATTGGTACTCCTTTTGGAGGTTTAGCTTAGATGATAGATGTTGGGTATTTGCTTTAATCGTAGCAGTAAAGTAGCAATAGACATATTTAATGCATCCTTTTGATGGGAGAGTGTAAAAAAAACAACCCCACCACCCCGGACACAAAAAAAAAAAGAAAGAAAAAGAAAAGAAAAACAGGTGCTCATTTGTGAATCACAATATTTGTACTTGCTCAAAATACTAAAGTTGGGCAGACAGTTGCTATTTAATTGATCAGAAGCATCGTTTCTATGACTTATCTTGTTTCGACCTGGAGACGGTCGTACAAAGGAAGGGAATGTCGGCTATTGCACCCTGCGCTGTCCCCTGCACAGTTCTATCGCTTTCGGGCTTCAGACATCACCCGTTTATGACAGGCGGTGATAGTTTTTAATAATAATACCACATCTCTTTCTCATAATATTATGGGTTTACGTTCAAATGAGATGGGG
>NW_004797317.1:1275275-1278329 GCF_000002075.1 Aplysia californica | reverse complement strand
CCCCCAAGCAAAAAAAAGAAACCCATGTAACAAAAAAAAAATAATTGTAGGAAATACAAGCACCGGCTATAATAGTAATAAAATGTAATACCAAGTGCCTTAAAAAAAAGACCCATTTAAATGGTAATAACTCAGTCATCTCGGCACTAATTTCAACAAAACTTCTTACAAGAATCCACTTATGAGGATGCCAAGCTGGTAATTATGAAGGGAATTAATCAACGTATTCCAGAACAATTAAGTTTTAAAAAGAAATTCCAAACAAAATTTGGTCCAATGCAAAACTTTCAGCTACAGGGGCGTGGTCGGCTCGCTCTGGTTTCCGGACAAGGACGATAAAACCACAACAGTCCCATCAGATTGATATTTCACCGTGCTGACAAAGTTGAGGAGAAGTTTTTGGGGGAGGAAGTGTTATGCTGTAGGGGCGTGGTCCCAGTGAGATGGGGCCGTTCTACTCCCGTCAAGATGTCCCTTGGATGGTTGCAACAAAGGTTGAAGGAACACCCTATAAATAAGCCGATAGTTTACAAATAAACAGCCCCACCCCCTACCTACTCCCTCCTGTCTCCAATCCGACACCCCCCCCCTTCCCAACCAAATTCTAACCTTTGTTTTTTGTTTGTTTGTTTTGTTTTTGCTTTTTGACAGAGTGTACGGATACAATTCACAAGCATCAAACAGTTGAAACTCAGTGTTAAACACGACACCCTAAGTATCGACCCAGACACATACCACGGGGTTATTCAAAATTTATAGTGGCGTAATTGGAGCTTGTTGTATGGACAAAGATTATCTACTGTAGAAGAGAGTATTTGGTATGGAGAGAGATGATCAACATCTGGAGATTTAAAAAGCCACCACCTCCTTGACTTTATCCGGCAATATCAATTTTGTGTAAATTTTCCCTTCGAAGCATACTCTGTTGCAATTTGAAATAGAACAAAACAGTTGAATTTTTAAGAAATCGCAAAGTTTTCCGTTTCACTCAATTTCAGTTGAAGTTTTGAAAACTTGATATTTTTAGAACATGCTGGCGGATTATTTTCACATCGACAAATATAACGTCCCTCTGTTGAATTTATAATTCCTTCGAAGTTTTGTTGAATTTTGTCTGCAGATAAGCGAGTTGTTGCCCTTTAAATGGGTCCTCTTTTGTAGACACCCGGTAATAACAATAATAATAATGATAATAATAATAACAATAATAAATACTACAAATAATATAATAGTAAGAACAATAACAATAACGGCAATGATACTACTACTACTACTACTACTACTACTACTACTACTACTACTACTACTACTACTACTACTACTACTACTACTACTACTACTACTACTACTACTACTACTACTACTGCTAAAATAATAATAATAATAATAATAATAATAATAATAATAATAATAATAATAATAATAATAAAAAAATAAAATAAAATAATAATAATAATAATAATAATAATAATAATAATAATAATAAGAAGAAGAAGAAGAAGAAGAAGAAGAAGAAAAAGAAGAAGAAGAAGAAGAAGAAGAAGAAGAAGAAGAAGGAAGAAGAAGAATTCAGTTTCTGAAAACTCTCAAGTGATATGGAATTTCGTTTTGTGTGACTTTAATGAAAATCGATCTTTGCTCTCCAATCTAATTTTTGCGTGGTGAACTCCCCCTACCCCCCAACCCCCCGTCATCTTCCCTTTTCTGTCTGATCAAGTCGGTGGATCAGTCGACCCACACAACTTGACCCGGATAGGAACATTCAATTTTTATCTGGGGTAGGATTTTCGAGCGAAGCGATCTGCAAACATCAGCACATCGGAGCCACAAGGCGCGGATGAGGGCTGGCTAAACCCGCCAGATAGCCGTGCACTGGAGCCTTGTACTACTTGTAGCGGGCTCTTGGTGAGAAGCTTCGCTAACAAGTCGGTTACGCCAACAGCAGGAGTGGGTGTGGATTAAGTGGGATTTCAACTCACCTCATCTTCACGTATCTCATCTCGGGCCACCATGCCCAGGCCGCTCCGTGGGTTGAAGGGACGGTCGTCACTCGAGGCCGATAACGATTTGGAGGAATCCGAATTAGACGACGTCGACGATGACGACAATGCTGATGAAGATGATGACGACGAGGATGAGACTGATAAAACAGATAACACTTGGCTGGGGTGAAATTCTTCTCTCGTTGATTGAGATATGGTAGCCGATATTGGTTTGTGAAATGCTGATAGAAGCACAAGAATGGAGAAATTGGTGGAAAACAGTACCGTTTTCAGTCGGTACCTCTTCGCTTTTCCTGCCTCCATAGCATTCGCCTTCTATGTGTGTGTCGTTTCTCTTTCTGGATAATCTTCATTTGAAACAGGACAAAAAGGCAACCCACGTCAGCTCCACAATCTAGTCGCCGAATCTCCGCTCGCTACACAAAACAGAATTTCCTTAACCTCGTTTGTAAGAAGGAGTTTCATTTTAGAGAGGGCCAAGGCAAAGTCGCGAGTCGTGTGTCTCTGGTTGGAGAGATAGGCTTGGTCTATAACATCCGAGTGAACATTGACCGTTATGCATCGGTTTGTATCACCTTACGACATGGACAGGGTCGTCAAGAGATAACAGATTATTGATATATTCCATGCAGACTAGATGGAATGTGATTGACACATATGTACCAATTGGTTCTGTGTAGTTCACCAGAGATATCAGTTTACAAGATTCATTCACTTTCCCAGGATGAATGAACGAAGAAAAAGAACATCCTTGGTTTCATGATAAACATATCCAAGCGCCATTGTTGTCCTTGTAAACGAGTATCCCAACAGAGTGAGAGAATTATGAATATACAAAAGAAGAGAAATGTTTTTTTATTCCGGGCGAAAAAAACTAAATGGTAAACATAAGTCTAAATCATACGTACAGTTCTTGCCAGACCGGCTTTCAGTATGAAGCACTTCACTTTTCGAGGTTATACAATTCGTGCTTTGACTTCCGTGCACTTCTGTACTGTCTGCCATTGCGATAACATCTTTCTCTCTTTGTCGGGTGAAATATTGGGGTTTG
>NW_004797317.1:1270406-1271725 GCF_000002075.1 Aplysia californica | reverse complement strand
CTCCCTGCCTTTCTGCCCCTTTCCTTATATAGAAAATTTTACAAGGGATATTCATAATAACACATACATGTTGAAAAAATAATCTTACAAAGACGAAGCTACCAAGAACTAATTATAACCTGTTTTAATTGGCAGAAGACTTTCTGTTAGGAATCAAGACTTCGATTTAGAGGAGAGCAAAACCAAAGTACATGCACAAACATAAAATTAAAATGCATCGCAAAGCTGTTTCATCTTTTGTGTCTCTGCCAAAAAAATTAAATTAATAATACTACATTTTATCAAAATAATAAACATGTTATAAGGTTCACCAGTCTCCAAGTTATATTGATTTGAATTATTGTGTTCTGAAAAGTTTTTTGTTTTGTTTTTTTAAAGCACCCCTCCTCCCCCCACCTTTCCCCTCAACATTTTCGCATCCATACGTTCATCAGTTGCAGAAAGCGATCTACGCAATATTGCTTTTGTGCGGATTTAACGCTACAATTAACAAAGTAAGGTTATCCAAACGACAAAATCAACAATGTTTTGCAAATCTTCAACATGATTGAACCAAGTGGGTGGATAACCATAGCCACCCACCATGTAACCAGAGTGAAAACCAGGATCCTTGTTTTGAAGTATAAAGTACTAGTAGTATCAACCTGGCTATGGACACGCAAAAACTCTTAAGTCAGTCCCAGACAGAATTGCTTATTAGAAGGCCGCCAAAAACTTTTGGAAGAACAGCATTGAAAGACAAAATTAATAAAACTGAATCAATTACAACGGGAAGTATGCAAAATGTCAACACCCACATTCCCTTGTTTTGATGTATCACTTAACGTTGCTTATTGCACCAGGAAAATTAATTCCACCTTTTTAGACAATCAACATCCCTTATTGTTTTCTCAAATTAAAATATAGCTAAAAAGTATAAAACCTAAGTTTTTGCCCTGTAAAAAAAAGAAAAATAAAGATGGTCATTTTTTTGCCATCGTCCATTGAACTCTCACCATTGTAATCCTCTTGTAATATAAGTATTTCTATGACCTTTAAAGCATGTGCCATCAGAATACCATCGGATTACTATCACAATATTGATTACGTACCTAGCTTATTAAACATTATGATTGTTTTACAATAATTGTTTATTTAAACGTGTGACTGTGGGTTTGTTTGTGAGTGCAAGCATAATATTGTGTAGACCTATAGATGTACGCGGAAGGCAAGATGTGTGAGAGAGTATATCATGGGTATGAGTGCATGCCAATATGTGGTGTGGTGTGGTGTGGTGTGGTGTGGTGTGGTGTGGTGTGGTGTGGTGTGGTGTGTGTGTG
>NW_004797317.1:1263609-1269197 GCF_000002075.1 Aplysia californica | reverse complement strand
AGAGAGAGAGAGAGAGAGAGAGAGAGAGAGAGAGGTGAGACCCCTCTCCCTTTTTTTTCTTCTAACAATACTCTTGCTGAAAAAAACCCCATCATAAACGTTAGCTTTTATTTAAAGAATTCAGGGACCCCTTAGTATGGTTCAGTGGGTTACAACTTTTGTCTATCGAGGTTCCATTAGGAAATGGTCCCTAATGATTATTTCTTAAACTGTCCAGAAAAATTTCTCGACGATGGTCCCAAACTAGAGCTTGGAAGAAGCAATACGTCATCATTAAATAATTATAGGAAGGAAGGAAAGAGAAGTGTACAGGCCACTAGGGGCACCCTGAAGGCCTACCCGGTCGAACAATGATCGCGGAGAGCAATGTTTTCGTAAGACGACAAAGCGGTGAAGGGGCGCAAAGACAACGCACCCCGGTCTTTCTTTTGTGACATCGTGTGAAAATCGACACGAGAAAAGATCTCTTTTTCTCACCTGTTCGCCCGTGTGGTTAAACACTGAGTTAGAGGGTATCGATCTGGATTGTCCTACGTGGGAAAAGTTTGCAGTTTTCCCGTGCAGTCGGTGTGGGATAAGGTTTTAAAGAGAATCCTGATCGTGTCATAAAGATTCTTAACGAAACAGGTTTTCATTAGCAGTTATTCAGATAATTGCGAATTACTGGAAAACTGACAGATGAGAAAAGAAACGGAAAGAAGAATCACCTCAAGGTGAGAAATATATCTAGAGTGGGAATTTCGAAACAAGGACTGCCTATCAGTCTGTCTTGCTGTCTGTTCGTTTCCCTACCCCATCCCGTCTCTCTCTCTTTCTCTCTCTCTCTCTCTCTCTCTCTCTCTCTCTCTCTCTCTCTCTCTCTCTCCCCTGAAACTTTTACTCTTCAGCAAGATTTCCTGTTTGCCATATGATTTTTAAAAATATGGACTTTACTATTTCACTGTTTAACAATTATGATAATAATTATAACAACAATACTAGTAATGAATATTATTTCGTTTGTGATTTGGAAATGCGATACCAGAGTTTTAAAACATTCTTTCCATGCCCTATGCCTGCCTAGCAGTCGTAATGATGGAGTGATTCTCAGTAAGGACTAAATGAAATACAATCATGTATCTCGACACATCTCACCAGGTCTGTGGTGCACTTTTTACGTTCTTTAATCCTTGTGTCGGTACAACATCCCTTACAGAGTGAGCGTTGCATCTCTATCGAGTCTGTATAGTTATCAAAAAGCTGCACCTTAATTCAATGCGCCTCTCTGGCAAGAACAAGCCAAATACGTGATTGACCAGAACCTTGAAAATCCACCCATCAAATAAGCTAAGTCAAGAATACTCATTTTGGGTTTCGAATAATAAATGCTATGAGTACTGTACAGTTGTCCAGCATGATATCGACTGATCCATCAATTCACCTGAAGAGGTATTGTATCAAGTATCTGCTCGGAGGTATCCAATTCTTTCCGGATTGACCCTGGACGGCTGGGTCAAAGCCGCCCCCCCCCCCACTCCTTACTTGTGTGAGTTGAGACTATTAAAAATTAGGTGCAAGAAATAAACTAAAAACAATGTAGCAGACATGTACTGTTTTTTTTAAATCTCAAAATAATAGTAAAGTATAGAAAAGAAATGAAATATACACATTTCACAAGCACGTGCCCTTGTAAATGTTGATGTCGTCAATAGCAACATCCCCTTGTGCTATGTGAGCCTCAAAAGTGAGGCTGAACTTCCTGCCTGGAGAGACCCGCACGTCTGTCCAAACATGCCACCATTTGTTGTGGTAATAGTTCCTCATCTCACGGACAGCAAGAACACCAGGCAAGCTTGGCTCACGAGCTACGAGCTTAAGGAAGCTGGAAGGTCCATTTTGGAACACGTAGAAGTCTACACAAAAACTACTACCACTTAGGTGTGATGCAATAATGAGTCGCGCGACTTTGCCAATGTGTCCGGCTGATGCAGCAATTAAGTAGTTGTCTAGCCCATTCGTATTTCCCGCTCCTGGTCCTGATTGACTAGTCCCGTTCTGAATTATCCAATCAAAATCATCTGAGTCGTCGTTTCGAAACACACAAAAATCGTCCTGGAAAGCACAGGTAGTATAACCCTTCTGGAGATCATTCGCAATTTGGTTGACATTTTCAACGCAGCCGTAAAGTCTTTGTATTTTCTTCACATCTAGTTCAGTCAACCCTAACCTCTGTCCAAATTTATCCCTAGTCTTTTTCTCCTTCTTTGGCGTAATTGTCGGTTCTGTCGTGTTAATGGCGAATTCATACGGTGAATAATGCATGATGGAGCCGTAATCATAAGGCAAATTCAAGGTCAATACTGAATGATTTTGTACTTCGAAATTGTAGCGATTTGAGATGAGCACGTTATTTAGATGGATATCGATGTACTGATCTCTGTCTGGGCGCGTGTGCTCGTGCCAGAAACCTACGGCATGAAGAAGTTCATGCATGATGACACCTTTGTGTTCGCAACCTTGACCTACGATGACCTCTTGGCGACCTCGACGCATATTCCCAACAAACGAAGAACAGGTATCCCCCGGGGCCACTTCTATATAGTTCATCTCAGTCTCGTGGGGCTTGAACTGGATACACTTCGGGCCTCCTGGGCTGTTCACGGCGTTTGCTGAAAAAAATAATTAATTCTAAAATCCTTTCCTTCTCATCGACGCAATACACGAGTACATTTTTAAAGAAGGGAACTGTTTCAACCGTTGCCTCTAGAACTGTGGGAGAAACACTCCAGTTGGAAAATGGCGATGCTTGATAAATGTCGTCAATGCTTTGGAATCAAACTCACTTACTTTTGCATAACATTAGACCGACAAGCAGACAACAAAACTTCGATTCTTATGACAGCATAGAGTCATGATATGAGGTCCTAAAGATACTACAAATGTTCAAGGAAAGTCGGAGCCAAGAAAGTTATCGTGAAATGTGAAACTTAAGTCAAACAGGGTAATTGAACATACACTATTTTAGTAAATAAGGTCAAATAGAAGGGCAAAAGAATGAATTGGGAAAACATTTAGGAAGAAAAGAGCATTACTTGAGCTCAGTGGCTGTCTGCCGGCCCCTTTAACCATCTGATTGATTAGCTGATTTCCTGTGTGTGCCAGCCTGCCTCATCGACTGGCCTACTGATTCGTTAAGTATAATCACTGGCCGACTGTTAGTCCTAGTGCCTTAATGAACGAATACATGTACTGACCTATCTCGTCCATGGCCAGTTTAATCAGAGAGGCGACATGTCGAGGGTATGTCTCGTCAATGACGTAAGGGATGACGCCAGATGGCCAGAGACGCTCCTTGACCTGCATGTCGGGACGCTGAGGAGAAGACGAGGGGTCGTCTAGGAAGTCGTGTGTCGGAGTACTGGAGGTTAGGTGCACTGTACGGAGGAAAGCCGGAGTGTTGTTCTTTAAGCTCATCTTCAAAGAAAAATATCAATTTGAATTGAAGCAAAGAAAACAACATTCAACAAAATCTAAATTACATTGAGGATTTGTTTGTTTGTTTTTGTCTCATTCTGCGTAATCCCACAGTTCAGATGTATTTTTTCTGTAAAAAGTAGAGATTTGTGATAGAAACCAATCTTTTGGGATCTCAGTAAAAAGAGGTACTTAAAGGAAGGGTGTGGGGCAGAGAGCCAGGGGAAGACAAATAGTAACTTGGATGTACAACATAAAAACATGGACTGGCCTGGATATTACAGAATGTGCAAAGGCAGCTCGTGACCGTGGAATATGGAGGGTCATTACACTTCAACCCCTGAGTCAGAGATGACACCTCCAGATATTCAGGTATAAAAAAGAGGGGCCCCAGGTATTCAGGTATGAAAAGGAGGGACACCCCCCCCCTCCAGTCCCCATTGAAAACAGCCGTGTACTGACCAATACTTAGTTCCAAACAGTGTCCCGTCATACGCAATCAATGCAGTGTCATCAAGGTTCGAGTCTGCTGGTGTATGGGGCTACATAAAATGACTAGATGAATGCCGCACACACACAGCATACAATTTGACATTGATTCAAATAGACTCTGACTTAAAAGCGTTATCAAGGTGGTACATGATGATGGTGATGATGATGATGATGATGATGATGATGATGATGATGATGATGATGATGATGATATTTATTCTGGAAATACAACAAGGTCTTAACTGTTTTAATACCTTCTTTATACAATGATGTGGTGAGACCTTTTTTATTTCGGCATTATAGTTTTTTCGTATCGTTTTTGTGATATAGATCTAGATATAGATCTAGATCTAGATCTAGATCTAGATCTAGATCTAGATTCTAGATCTAGATATATCTAGATCTAGATGTAGATCTAGTGTCCCTCTTTTTTTCGTGCCATAGTTCTTTTTGAGCCTTCTACACTTCGTGTGAAACTTAAAGCCTACTCCCGCTCAACTGAACCCATGGCAAGCCCCAGTACTTCGTATCGCCTTCTCTCCAAATTAGTAAGATACCAAAATAATCTGTGGTTTCTTACTGCGTGCAGTACTTCTAATGTCTGCCCTAAAGGACTCCGTATCAAACTTCAAAGCCCTTTCCCGGACACTTCCTTCCATAACTTTTGGTGTTCGACTCTTCACACCTGTTCCCGCCTTCTGCTGTTCCTACTTATCAACCACTACCACCAAGCCATCCCCAAGCTCCACAACCAGATCGACAACATCCTTGGATCCGCCCCGGTCGACGAAGAAACTGTCAAAACGCTCAATGCTCTCTCTTCCGAACTACACTCCAAACATCTAAAGAAACTCCACAACCTCAGGATACAGAGTCCTTCCACGGACCAACGACGCCATGTGCACTCCAACTCGTCTAGAGACCTGCACCCTCATTTCTCTCAGAACCGCCAGTTTCGTAACCCTGAATCCCTTACTACAGATCATCGTCTATCTTCTGACCGGTGTGACCTTCCGTTACCTGCAAGCCGAGACGCTCCACTTCCACATGCAGACCCTCAAGTCCCGACGCTGCCTGCACCCAGCTGCCAACCGACTCTCCAAACCAGCCCCGTCACACAAGCCCTAACAAAAGACTCAGACTCACGATCGTCCCCTCAGGCTCTTGATCGACCGACTCCACCAGAAGCTGCCCCCTTGGTCTACTCTACGTCGGACAATGATAATGTACATGTATGTCATATTCCATACTTAAGTCCCCATGTTACCTCTACCTCTAGTACCGTTCCTTATGAACCCCACACTGTACTTACTGTCCCCCCTCTTTCCCATACTCCTCTTGAATCTAGCTTGACCTCTACGAACCCTGATGGCCTTACACTTGCTAATTCGTATGTACTAACGGACAGCGCCTGCCCCCCTTTACCTCCTCCACATACTATATATACGGATGAGTCAACTTGTACTTTTCTACCTTGCCTTTGCGCTCGTTTCGAGAAGACATAAAGTTCCTACCTGTGTGGAATTTAAAGTTTTACAAATTCCTTTCCTAATGTAGATGATATAAAAATATGCCACTACTACTTAAACATCTGCTACTACTACTACTACTACTACTACTACTACTACTACTACTGCTACTAC
>NW_004797317.1:1259953-1262223 GCF_000002075.1 Aplysia californica | reverse complement strand
GTCTGTCTGTCTGTCTGTCTGTCTGTCTGTCTGTCTGTCTGTCTGTCTGTCTGTCCTCTTTGTTGTTATGTTTCTGGTCTTCAAGCTATTAACGTTTTACTTAAATTTATATGACTAACTTCCCTCTCCGTTGTCCATTCATCAAACGGGCATCATGTTTCTCTGTAAAAAGTCTGTGGTGAGGGAATCTAACCATGATCCAACCCCCCTCCTCCCCCATCCCCCCCCCAAAAAAAAACTTTGAAAAGAAAAAAATTAAAAAAGAAAAGAAAAACGATAATATGAATTTTAAAAAAAGTAAAGATATTTGTACCTGTGTGAAATTCGTTTTCCACCGAAGCGATACCGAAGTCAAAATGTTGATATAGAGAAGAAGAGGAGCTGTGACCAGAATAACCAACACAACAGCTTTTTTGTTGGTACAGCTGATGGCTGGGGGGGGGGGGGGGGGGGGGAAATGACAATTCCCCAAAATTTTTTTTAATATTTTGTTGGTTGAAAGTCTGTTTGTTTGGGTTTTGTTGTATTTAATTGTTTTTTGTATTTGTTGAAGATGGAGGGTTTTTTTCAGCGTTGCCCATGAGGAATAGCTTTCATATCGTTTCTGAAAATTATGGCATTCACAGAAAAAACAGTTATTCGGATAGTTAGCAATCAGTTACATAATGCATAGACAAAAAAATTTTAATAAATTATGAAGTACAGTTTCTCCATACAGACCTGGGACTAACAATACAATGACAATGACAATGACAATCTTTATTCATCTCGCAGGGAGAAATTTGTCTTGGTCGTTAACAATGGCAGTAGACGTTACAAAAGTTAGACTTAAAGGTGAACTCACGCAAACGCACAACAAGACAGGACATTATGCCAAGTAAATACATGTCTCACGGGCTGGGACAACCCGCTCCGTAACACATTCATTCTCTCTCTCTCTCTCTCTCTCTCTCTCTCTCTCTCTCTCTGTTTCATTTGTAGCACTGTGTGTTCAGTAACCTCACTGCAGTTGGTACGAATGAATTTCTATATCTGTCTGCTCTTGCTTTTTGGAAATGTATCGTTTACTGCGGGTCGATAGTTGAAATTCCGATGTCAGTGGGTGACTATGGTCACTAAGCATTATTTCCGCCTTTTTTTTAGAACGTTTGTCTTGTGCAGATATTCAAAGTTACTTAGGTCTCTACCAATTGTTCTTGATGCCCTTTTTATCAACTTATTTAGTTTTATAATGTGTTGCCTTCCCAGATTGCTACCATAGCAAGTGATTCCAAAATTTATCAAAGTTTCTATTGTGGTGGTGTAGAAAATCTGAAGGATGGATGGATTCGGATTGAAAGACTTTAGTTTCCTCAGAAAGTACAGCCTCTGATTTACTTTTTTAGCGATATTGTTTACGTGGTTTTGCCATGTAAATTTGTTGTCTATTGTAAGGCCAAGATATGTGTATGAATCCGTGATTTCAATAGTTTCTTGTTCAATTACGAGTGGTGGGATTGTTGGTTTTTCTCTTCCAAAATCAAAAATCATTTCCTTTGTTTTTGAGAGGTTCACTTTTAGAAAATTTGAGTTGCACTATTTAAAAAACCTACATATTTCTTCGAATAATGAAACTTAAGTTGACAGAGATGATAACGATTCAACTTTGAAATAGAAAATAATATAAACATTCTTAACACGGCACATTTAGACAGAGCTATTATTTCCGCAAAGGTAACATACAAAATCTGAGTATTCGCAAGATTCTATCTAAGGGTGACACGATTGAGACCCAGTAGGAGAAGGGCTGCTTTGAATCTGAGGACAAAATACCGTAATGCTCAAAGCAAACTCAAGTGTTCTACGTGAATGGTGGTTGGCGAGCGCTCTGGTGTGGTTTGCTCCTTCTTTTTAACCAAAAACCTAGGGTTTTTTAAAAACTCTCCTCCTTCTTTTTCGTGTTTGTTGCTCTCTTGTAGCACCTCTGATCTTCGGCACTCATTGTGTTGAAAGTGGCGTTAAACTCTAACAAAAAAAAATTAAATTACGTGAAACACCGAGGAGCTGAAATGCAACACCAAAGACACCGAATTCATATTAAACCAACGAACATGCGTGAAGTGGTGTAAAACAGAATGAACGATACTATATACTCAAAAGTAAACCTACCCTAACGACCACCTGTCCAAAACAACCACATGAAATATAGATTTTCCACTTTACCCCTTGCGTTTATTATTATTATTATTATTATTATTATTATTATTATTATTATTATTATTATTATTATT
>NW_004797317.1:1255299-1259853 GCF_000002075.1 Aplysia californica | reverse complement strand
TTGACAGAGATGATAACGATTCAACTTTGAAATAGAAAATAATATAAACATTCTTAACACGGCACATTTAGACAGAGCTATTATTTCCGCAAAGGTAACATACAAAATCTGAATATTCGCAAGATTCTATCTAAGGGTGACACGATTGAGACCCAGTAGGAGAAGGGCTGCTTTGAATCTGAGGACAAAATACCGTAATGCTCAAAGCAAACTCAAGTGTTCTACGTGAATGGTGGTTGGCGAGCGCTCTGGTGTGGTTTGCTCCTTCTTTTTAACCAAAAACCTAGTTTTTTAAAAAAAAACTCTCCTCTTTCTTTTTCGTGTTTGTTGCTCTCTTGTAGCACCTCTGATCTTCGGCACTCATTGTGTTGAAAGTGGCGTTAAACTCTAACAAAAAAAAATTAAATTACGTGAAACACCGAGGAGCTGAAATGCAACACCAAAGACACCGAATTCATATTAAACCAACGAACATGCGTGAAGTGGTGTAAAACAGAATGAACGATACTATAATACTCAAAAGTAAACCTACCCTAACGACCACCTGTCCAAAACAACCACATGAAATATAGATTTTCCACTTTACCCCTTGCGTTTATTATTATTATTATGACTCTGTCCAAGAGGACTAGGCCACCTGCCTAAGATGACCTCTTTTACCTTCTACAATGGAGAGCCGTCTTGGGGAGATTCTACTGTATAATAATATAATAGTCTTTCTTCTAGCTGCGTGTTATAATCCTGTGTAATTATCTTCGACTGGTACTCGTTCTTTTTCTTTATCTTTTTACTAGTCCTAGGACCCAAACAGGGACCTGCACTGGGTTATTGGGAACAGTACTGTCTTATCTCTCATTGTTTTACGTAATAACCACTATATAATAGCTGTAGAATTGTAGATCTAGTTGTAGCTTGTGCGTGCGCCCTCTCTTACTCGCACTGTGCTAGCACAAGTTTACATGCCCGATATTTGTGCATCCGGCGGCGATGTGTATAACCAGCTGGCCTACACACTATGTGCTTTTGTGGCGTCAGTAGTCTTTGAAACAAAATTTAGTATGGGTTTTACGGCACTTATTGCGACTCAATAAGATCATATAAGTGCCGGAAATTAAAAGCGTCACAAGAGAGTAACAGACACAGAAGGAGGAGAGATCAGAACGATAGATGTTTGATAGGAAAGAAGGAGCAAACCTCATCAACCACCCGCGTCAGTAGTCAAGTACAATGTAGTGATGCTTCCAGACTTCTTATCATGAGATTGCGGGTTCAGCTAACACATACTTAATCAGAAATGAGAGCAACGTTTGGCTTACCTTGTTGTTTTGGTTGTGATGGCCTTGTAGTAAACGCCTCTTCTGACATAATGTTAGTAACTTTGACGGCACACAAGACATTGGGCAGAGAAAAACAATCCGCAGCCCATATCTGATTGGAACCGCGACCTTTCGCAGCGTGTATCAAAATAGTAACTGCAGCGCCCCAGCGGCTAACAGGCTCATTTTGAAGAAAGTTCTCATCCACATGTTGTTTTAAGTAGCAGTATGCGCTCCTGTCATTGTGAACTTACGCTGTCACGAGCGTTGTGAAACTTACCAAAAGAGACAGTAACAACTCTATGTCGTTCTTACCCCTTATCATCTTGACCGTGTTCTATTATGTCCTGAGAATATCGCAGTTGTTCGCTACTTGTTGACATATTATTTATGGGGACCAAAGATTATTCCTCCACCACTTGACAAAGTTATGGGAAAAAAGAAGAGAGGATTTTTTCTTTTTTCTTACTTTCAAGCATTGAACCCCCCCCCCCAACACCCCCCCCCCAACATAACAAAACATAACGGAACAACGAAAAACAAACACAAAAAAGGGCAAACACCCCCCCCCCCCCCACACACAAACAGAAAAAAAAAAACACCCAACGCGTCCCCCCGGGAATTATCTCTCCCTCCTTTTTTGTATTGAGAAAGAGAAATATTTTTTGGGGGGTTTGGGGGGGAGGCACCGCGCTGATTTTGGAAACTTGTAGCTTCGATTTCGGTTCCCAGAATCACAAATTGGAGAGGGGACCCCTTCTTCTGCGGCATCTACCCACTCCGTCTCTAGCGTAGCTGAGAACCCTAAATCTTCAGAAACTCGTAATAATATAATACTACAGACGCTGCAGTATTTCCTTTTCATCAGAGTATTGGATCCTGTGCCCTCGGGCCAAGAAGGTCTAAACATACAGCGACTTTAAAAAAATACTCTTGATTTGAAATAAAATTGAGAAAGACAAAACAAAGTAAAAAAAACAACAAACAAACAGGTTTTATATCAATCCCCATAGATGAAATTTGGGTGAACATTTGGAGCTGAGACATTCAGAGCTTTTAACACGCTTCATAATGTAAAATGTCAAACTAATCATAATGTAAAATGTCAAACTAATTGACATTACTTAAAATAGACTGTGAAAGCACTTGGCCTGATGGGATTTGCCGTGCATTGTTATCGTCTCTTCCCGTTTTGGCAAAACCTGCGTCATCGTTTCCTGCTCATTGACACAATCTTGTGATCGCTCCTCTAGAAGTCATGTAAATGACATTGCTTTCCTTTGTTTACCAACCTGTCGAGCATTTATACGTCATATTTATAATCTATACCAAAGAGATATTGCTTTTCCGTTTTCTTTTGTTTCCTATGTTAGGGTAAAGATAATTTTGCCCAAGTAGGCGGGGCTTTTTTTGGTCACGCCTGCTTCTTTATTTGTATTGAGCTCAAAAAGACTATTCTACATGCTTTAGTCTATCCGCTGTAGGACTGGGAGAGAGGGAAAGAGGAAAATTCTCTCTCTCTCGAATTTCCCTGTTAAAGTTACAACATGCCGCCACAGCCGGATTCCAACTAGGTGCTATTAGACGGGTGTAATATAATTATTTGATACAGAATGGAAAATGTATATAAATACAGGCCATTGTCTGAAAAAGAGGGGGGGGGGGGCATTCACGCACTAGTGCGCGTTCACATACGCCCACACACACATGCACAAACAAACACACATAGAAAAACACATACACATTGAGGAGGGCGATGAGGAGGAGGAGGAGAGAGAGGAAAAGGAAAAGGAGGAGAGAGATAAAGAAAAAGACGGAAATAGCAAGAGAAAGAGAGAGAGAGAGAGAGAGAGAGAGAGAGAGAGAGAGAGAGAGAGAGAGAGAGAGAAAGAAAGAGAGAGAGAGAGAGAGTTGTGTGTATGGGAGAGATAAAAAAAAGGAAAAAAGCCGACAAAGGGAGCCGAAAAATATGGTGGAATGAGATAATATGTAGCTTTCACTTTAAACACAACCGGGGAGGGCATTTTTGGACACAGATCATTTCACTGGGATTCGGTGCTACCTTTCACACCATCATTCTCGTGTGAAAATCCTATGAAGTTTTCACTGAAGGCGAATAGCAGACATGAGCACACAGCTTGCGGCTTCTTTAACTCTCCTGTCAATTGTCACAATACTATCTTCCTGTCCCAATTTACTCACTACGAAAGACTAGGATACATTAATCGTGCTATGATCTCCCCCCACCTTCATGCCCCCTTTCTGCATACATACAGACACACAGTTTTATTCGTGCTACTGTGTATAGCTATCGTTACTGTTAAGCCACTCAATAGCAGTGATGAGCTTGATTTGGACAGTTCCACAAAGCAGTAGGCAGTTACAGTATTGATGACAAAGATGACCCTCACGGAGAAAAGAGTAACAACTATTCAATTAACCACCTGTGCTGTCTGAGTGTTGTGACTTAAGCGTGAGAAAGGCTGGAGGGTACGAAAATTCGTTGTCTTGTGAAGGTTGACCCTACCCCGGTGACTCCCCCCCCTCCCCCCATTTTCCCCAACTATGCTTTGCTTTGACGAAATGAACTGAACCAATGCGTTTTGCTCTAAGCTAGTGCTGCCATTTTGCAAGGCTAAGCAAATTGGTGTGAAAAGTTCATCCCGGTTTGCTGTGGTGTTGTTGGAAAACAAATCTGGCCTTAACAAGGAGGTATGGGATTCGAATTCTCAAAATAGTAGTTTTGTCGTTATAGGAGAAGAGTTCAGTTGAAGATACGATCTACGCAGACTTTCTAAATCATTGTACATTATTATCTTATCTTAACAAAACAGTGTCTGAAATGAGTAGGCCTACTAAAGAGAAATGTCTCGGTGTGTTTCTTTGCCTCAAATCACTTACCATCTAGTTTCTAGGTTGGCATTAACAAGTTTTCTTTTGGGTTTTTGCGAAGATCTGCAGGTTTTTTTAAAACCGATAAAGACAATTAAGAATACTACCGTACTAGAAACTTATCATAACAAAACCCTTTTTGCGAACCTGTAAATAGAAAGTGCTTTTTGTTTCAAAGAGTGTGATGAATTATCTACAAGGTAATATTGTATCCCCAAATTCAGGGAAAATTCGGTATTCCTGAGAATTGCCATCTTTCTCTCTCACCACCCCCCTCTCGTCTCTCCCTCCCTCCCTCCCTCTCTGTCTGTCTGTCTGTCTGTCTGTCTGTCTGTCTGTCTGTCTG
>NW_004797317.1:1248997-1254432 GCF_000002075.1 Aplysia californica | reverse complement strand
TCTCTCTCTCTCTCTCTCTCTCCCTCTCTCTCTCTTTCTTTCTCTGCACGTGTGTATGGGAAAGCATTTTCCCCTGAGGGGAAGAAATGTATGCATCTGTGTCACCGATTTTGTCTTTTTGAGACAGTTACACCTCCCAGTCGCTCAGCCTTAACAGGTAAGTAAATTCGTTTTGGATACCCTACCTTTATTTGTTGGAATAATTTTTAAAAATGAATCAAAGGCAATCTCTCCTCATGTAAAGACATTTTAGCCCACTAAGATTATTTTGCGTTCAGTCTTAACAATACATGTATATAAAAAAAGATAATCTAATACCTGTTTGTAGTATTAGGATATGAGGAAAAGAGCCTGACACTGATGGAGTATTGAGTCAATTTACGCTGTCTCCAGCATCTCTATTTAGTGCATCCGATCATTTGTAATATGAAATACTTATTTGGACGTTTGAACTCTTCGGTCATCGATAAAGCAGGAGGAAATACATATCATGTGAGGACAGAAATGAATAGCTAGTGATGAAGATGAAAGCGTATGGTGTTATAGATATTCGGTAGTATACTGATGAATAGTGCCGCCCAACTGAGCCTGTGTACTGGTTACTGAATTTTTTAAAAGCGTATTCATTTCACGAAACAGTCTGGGTGTAAATACAATATCCCAAATGTTCCGAGTGGGGGAGGGGGGGGGGGATAAACGGGATAAACAAAAGAAAAGAGCGAGATCTCCTGGTCTACGTCTGCTGTGCACGCCAACCTCCCCCGGCCCGTGTGCCCCTCGGGGGGAGAGCAGGGATTAAGCCGTAGCAGGGCGAGAGAATTAAGACTCTCGATTGCAATCATGCCTCTTTTGTCCACGTTCTCCGCATGGTCTGAATACAGGTATCGGGGTTGGGATTCCTTGAGCTTTGCATCGAGCATGAACGATCAATCAGCAAAACTAACCTCAAGACACTTGACCGTGCTCCAGACCTCCTCCCCCCTTCCTTTCTCAAGGGATCGCGCTGCCATGAGAACTCACTGACAAGGAAGCTTTTTTTGGGTAAGTGTTTTACGGCGATCACAACTGCATAAAAACATATGAGCGCTCTGGATACATTTAACAGTTTCAGTTTGGTAGGAATTAACTTTGACTTTTGCCCGGGTGGCGGCAGAAGCTTCCTCTTCTTTATCGATTTAAGGAAGCCGAATAAAGTAACATGCAACAAATTATTATTGCCCACTAATTCTACACGAGAGGTATGTACCGTCTATTGCTTTTTGGAGAAATCCAAACCTCTAGTTTCTTCGAGAGAGACCCCATGATTTAATTAATGGATCACTATTGAAAAAAACTCTACTCTTACGGGTGCAAGTAAGGGCAAACATTCGGAAATATAGACTTTTGACAAAAATGCCCTCCCCCCCAACAACAGCAACAACAAATTTAGGGACAGCCTGGTAAAGAAGAAAACTTGGTTGCTCGTAACCCTGCGCTTCTCCCAGTCGTATCATCCTGCCTGCTCCTGCCCCTCCCCCTTGCCCCGCCCCGCCCCTCCACTTGAAATCATGGTCTACTGTGGTCAAGCCGGGGGGCAAACGACGGGCTAATTGCCTGGCCTGGTCATCCGAGCGTCTGGCCCATTGTGCTGCGATTATTGAAGTTAACAGGTTCAAACAGAAGCTAGTTCAAACACAGGGCCGAGAAATACAGCGAAATACACTCCAGTCCCCCCAGGCGGCAGACTAAAACGCCGAGGGCGATGTCGAGTAAAGAGCGGGAAAGACAACCGGTGAAGGAATGAAGAATGGGGGTAGGGAAGTGGACAGGTTGGGTAAGGTAATGCTGAAGGTGTGCGGTTGGTTGAGAAGGAGACTCAACCGTTTCTTTTCAGTTTCAGTGGTGCATCGAGATTTTCCTTGATTTCTTCGCACGTTGGGGTCTTCGCAATCGGTGTCAGAATCATCACTTGGTGACATCGCTGTTGGTGAGGTTGAGATTGAGATGTGGACGTCGAGGGTCTGTCAAAAACTGATTGATCAGGGAAAGTAAACAAAAAAAAAAGAAAAGCATAAAAAATGGAGATAACGGAAATGGAAACGGAACAGTGATGAAGGTGGATAAATATATAGACCATAACAGAAATAGAGAGACTAAGGACAGGACTAGAAATAAACTGACAGTCAAAGATATGATTCAGAAGACAAACAGGAGGAAAAATGACGTTGCCTTCGAGTTCTACGAGGGTTATGTCAGGAAAAAGAGTGACACTGAGGAGGGTCAAAACGAAACAAAATAAAATGATTTATAAAAATCAGTCCCAATTTCGTTTACAATACAGATTAGAAGCTGTGGGTGTGTGTGTGTGTGTGTGTGTGTGTGTGTGTGTGTGTGTGTGTGTGTGTGTAATTTCTCTGACTGTCTGCTAGACTACCTGTCTTTTCCTTTCTTTTTGTATGAGTGCTGTGCATGTATTTTGCTTGTGCAGTGCGTTTGTCAAGTTTTGTGTTTGAATGTGTGCATAATAATATGTAAGCGTATGTGTTCGTTTCATCCCCCCCCTCTCTATCCCTCCTTCTCTCTCTCTCTCTCCTGCGGGTACGAGTACGTGACTTTATATTTATGTGTGCCAGATTTTGATATACAGCAAGATTTTTTTATAAGGGGAGGGGAGTGAGGGGTGGGGGGTGGGGGGGCATCAAGCACTCCTTGTAATGCGTCGTCCACAACGACATGAATGTGAAAGGCTATTGACGTTCCGCTGGACAATTGTAGCAACAGTATTGACGCTCCACACACACACACACACACACACACACACACACACACACACACAGACACACACACACAACCCCCCCCCCTCACACACACACAGAGGATCAGTCCTCCCCGCCCCAGGGGTGTCTCAGGTATCACCTCCCCTTGCTCCGAGGTGTCGGCTGGGATTTGCTGTGACGAAACACCGCCCGGACAGAGGGGTAGGGTCAGTAATTAAGGTGACGGGGAGGCGATTGTGATGAGAGAAGAGGAAATGATTTACCCGATCGAGTGAGAAAGATAGCAGAAGTACTCGTTATAGTATCAATCTATTTACTGTTTACATAAGTTTGATTTAGAGCAAGTGTAACTCAGCCTTTGATGTTAGGAATCAGTACCCCCCTCCCCGGTACGCTCACGAATTACTCACATGATCAGTCTGAATGGGTGGTTGGCAGGTGCTTTGTGTAGTTTACTCCTCCTTTCCTATCAAACAACTATCGACCTCGCCTTTTCTCGAATTGGGCAAAATACTTTAATGTCCAGTTCTGCGTGGATTCTACTGACAAACGTTGATCAAAGGAATAGAAAAAGTAATTTCCAGTGTCCAAGGACAATGCTTCGGAACTTTGGAGGCCAGTTTCTCGCTAGTTTTACCTTTCACATCAGACGATCTCCAGCTCCCTCAGTCGAAAATATCTTGATTTCTATTCCCGATATTTGGACATTATTTACCTAAAGCAGAACAAATAAACACACTTCATGATGATACCAACAATTCCATATCCCCCCTAAATTAACGCGAGCTCCTGATTCCTCCGCGTTTTGACACATTTATTCATACTCAGTCTCTGTGCCCTAGGTAAACGTACATAGAACCAGGTCCTTGAATCACGACATGAGCTGCGCTTGAAGGCTTGGCTCATCTCCTCACAACTCAGATCAGTGATTACCAAACAATTTTTTCGAAGTGGATTGGATAAAAAAAAGAAAGCCGATCGCGAGTCAGATAACTATTTTGTTTGATGTGATAGCACACATTCCGAGAACCAATGGTCTATATGTCCTCATTTGGACTCAACACATTTATTTAGCGCGTCGTTCGTAATATTCAGTGGTGGCCGAACACAAGGATCCACTCAACCATGAGTACTCAAAACCACACACACTGTACACCTTACAGACTGGAGCTATTTCTAGAGAAAAAAGGGGGAGGGGAGGGGTGAGGTTTCCCAAATAGACAGCATTAGTAGAGTTGATATAACCTGAAAGGTGACTATAGGCTTTGCCAAGGAACCAAATGTCATGGAGGAAATATTCATGCTTTTCAAGACGATCGAGGAATCATGAACACATTGCTATCCTCTGATAGCTTTGCGAACATTAAAATTTTACTGTCGTAGATGAAGATCAGCCTTGAGAATGCGAACTGTTGAGATGTAGGAAAGTCATTGCTGCAGACATCGTCAATGGACAGACGTGTCATGGGGCTCATCTACTGAATTCTGTACCCTGGTGACGTTTACAGGGGTGCTAACGGGCAGTGTGTATTTGACCTGAAGTGGTCGTTTTGTCTGGGAATTTTTAGGTCTGATTCTCTACAGGTCCTAACTGATGGACCATTTCTACCCTTACATATCAAAGAAGGCCTTAAGGGCACTCTAACATTATTTCCGTACCTTGTGCAAAATGAGTTAGTGGTGAGGAAATGTTCAATACAAAAACCTCTCTCCTCTTTACTAATCTTAACCACGATCTCAAAAAGCAAAGGAAACTTGAGAAAACCTATCTGCAAACTTCTGTTGGCCTGTTAGACTAACGTAGTTTGCAATATGGCGCAATCGTTGGGATTTTTAGTGGTAGGCCTAATGCGAAATAGTGCGTCATGCCAGAGACTCTAAAAATATTTTAGTGTCTCTGGTCATGCTATAAAAATGGGGACATAGCTGAAAATGTTTTTTTTTTAAAAGAGCTATATAGAGTAAAACTATTCTGTGGATTTATCTAAAATGAATATCAGACAAATTCTTTTCGACTTCCAAATGTTGTGTACAAATTTGAAACGCAAACATTTCAGTGTGGAGGAAAATATTAGCAAAAAAAAAAATGTACAGTTTTTTTTAAAAATCTCCCTGTATGTAGGCCTACATTTTCAGTCTTAAAGGACCCTCAAGTTATCGAAGTTACCAAACTTTGGCGACAAATTTCTCGCTAATTTTACCTCTGAAACCAGGCAACCCCTACGCCATCAATCTCAAATATTTTGCCTTTCTATTCAAAATAGATGAACATTTTTTCTTTGTCAAAGAATTATTTTGGTAACCTGAACACGCGAAAAGCATGGCATGGAGGCTGGCTAGACAAACAGACCCCAAGGGCCATAGTTTGGTGACCCCTGATGTAGACAATACTGGAGCTTCTACAGCTCAGCTTGTCATGGACAACGTTGACCTGATGGGATTCAGATTCCTAGCTCAAAGATGATAAAATAAACTCCCAACTTGAGAACCGAACTCGTGCCCTTTCTGTGCAAGGTGAATAGGCTGACAGATACGCAGGAGACGCCGGTGGGGAAAGACAAAATAATTACTGGTCAAGAAAAGTTCGGTCAGGTATTAAACTTAGTAGTAGTAGTAGTAGTAGTAATAGTAGTAGTAGTAGTAGTAGTAGTAGTAGTAGTAGTAGTAGTAGTAGTAGTA
>NW_004797317.1:1237103-1247824 GCF_000002075.1 Aplysia californica | reverse complement strand
GAGAGAGAGAGAGAGAGAGAGAGAGAGAGAGAGAGAGAGAGAGTCAGTAATTGACAGAAGGGGTTGGTGAAAAATACGTTAGTGATTGATGCATCCCCAAAATAACGGCTTTTTAGTTATGGAAAGAAATACAGTAAACACAAAGAGGGTAAAGAAATAGACCCTGCCAGTAATACGCTCCAACCAGCCAAACTCAAAGGGAAAGATTTCGAAATTAAAGTTCACTAGACCTTTACGTGGTTCGTTCCTCCGTCTCAATTTTTTTAAATGTAGTTATCTTTATGCCCCTGTGGACACATTTTAGATCATTTAGGAGGCGGGTTTGCGACCCTGCTTGTCAGAGCTACCCGAGCTGAGAGGGATACAACATTCTAGCAGAAAGGCCGAGATACTCAATAAAAGTTTCTCCTCACAGAACTTAACTCGGGTCTCTTGCGATAGCCAAGTGCTTAAACGCTAAACAAAGAGACACCCTCTTTTATGCTCGGCAGAATCAGTAGGAACAGCCCAGGTACGACCCCAAAGCACTCTTAACAACATGATGAAGTGGACAAAAGAGTGGGGACAGATCAACAAGAACAAGACCACGTACACAACATTCAGCCTCTCATCAAAATCCCGAAAGGTAAACTTGCATCTTAATGGAAACGCTCTACAACACGAGCCAAATCCCATCTATTTGGGTCTGACGTTTGATCCAAGACTAACGTGACAAGCTCAAACAGAGAGGCGCAGAAGTAAAGGTAACAGAAGAACAGCACTGTTTAGAAAGTTGACAGGGTCAGATTGGGGAGCAAACCACATCGTCTTACGTGGAGCCTATGTTGGATATGTCCGCCCAGTCCTGGAATATGGTATCGTAGGGGAACAGCATCAGACAGCAAATTCCACAAAGTAGCAAGAATCCAGAATCCATATCTGAGGATCATCACGGGAGCAATGAGATCCATCCCCATTCATGTCATGGAAACACTAACGGGGCTAGAACCCCCGAACGACAGGCGCGATCTGAAAGCGATTGTTCATCAGGAAAAGGCCAAAAGAATGCCAACCCATCCAATGAAGGATAGATCTTCAAAAAAGCCAGAGCAAACGCTTAAAATTAAAAAGGACAAGCTTCCTCCATAAGGACAGACACTCCAGCTCTAGACTCGGAATCCCTCTTGACGAATCTCCAACCCCACTAGACCCGTGTCAAGTCCACCCTCTTCAGACTAATCGCCCCCCTCAAATTTGAGAGAACCTAGAAAAGCTTGGCACCAAATCTGAAGTCCCTCCTCCAATACTCAAGTCACTGGCACTCGACTACCTGGACAGAAACTTCCCAAGCAACCTGTGGAATCGAGTTTACACAGATGGATCGGCAACTGATGCGGTCAGAAACGACGGTGGAGGTATCTACATAGAGTGGATAGATGGGTCAACAGAAAGCCATTCCATCCCCACAGGATCTCTATCTTCCAATTACAAAGCAGAAACATCAGCACTCGAAACAGCAGCCACCATTCTCTTGAATCACCAAAAATCTAAAGCGAACACGGTCATCCTCACAGATGCCAAATCTGTCCTACAAGCTCCCCAAAAGCCACAAACAGCTCAAGTACAACTCCTCTCACTCCTATGTGATCTAAATTCCCAAGCCAACACAACTCTGCAGTGGATACCATGTCACTGTGGCATTCATGGAAATGAAAAAGCAGACGACTTAGCCAAAGATGGAGCCAAAATGACCCAGATTGAAGATGGCATAGATCTTTCAGAGTCAAAATCACTAATAAAATCTGCCCTAAGAAACAAATGGAAAAGGTCCCACCCTAAGCACAACAGACATGACCCCTACTACATACTAAATAGAGCAGACCAGGTCACAATCTTTCGACTCCGTTGTGGCCACAACAGACTCAAGCACCATATGCACACCAAGTTAAAAATGGGAGAGTCAGCGATCTGTAAATGTGGACACGATCAAGAGGATGCAAACCATTTCCTTCAGCACTGCACGCGCTACGCCACCCTTCGTACACAGACATGGCAGAATGTGGCTCCCCTTGGGAGAAAGCTCTATGGCAGTCTTTCAGAGTTGAAGCGAACTGCACAGTTTGTGCGGGACAACGGACTGACTGTCTAGCTGCTGTCATTGAGAACGAGGAAGAAGAAGAAAGACAAAGAGACACCGGTTTTCTGTCATATTACAAGCTTACCAAAAAATTAATATACAGAACAAGTATGATCTCGGTGGTGTGAAGAGTAAGGCTGACGTTCTGTCTACATTTCCTTGGGTTATCCCGTTGTATAGGTGACAGTTGGGGCACCAAGGATGATCGGGCAACCATTTTTCTATATTCCTTTCTATCTTCAGCCATTCGAAGAACTTTACTCAACTTCAAACCTGGCCATTCTGTTATGTTTGTCTTCATACATATTTTTCTGTCTGCCTTTCCTTCTCCCCCCTTGTGTAGTGTCCTGTGTCCTAGGAGGTGACAAACATGCTCCAAGGTGTCACTCCCGACGTCACGTGATTCACTTGGTCCTCCAGGTAGGGTTGACATCCTTATCCTGTTAAAGGACGTCTTTTCTACTGACACACTATCACGAGAAAAGCTCTTGTTGGTGGTCTGTGCTCTGGCATCGGGTGAGAAAAGCTGATATTGCTGCTGCTGCTGCTGCTGCTGCTGCTGCTGATAATGATGATGTATGCACTTCCTTTCATTAGTTGATGTGCTTTCGGTCATACTCATCATCATCATCACTAATGAGCACTAGCGTTTGTGGTGTAGCGGTTAAATGCTCATTGAAGAACTGAGTACGATTCCTGAGTGGGAAGAAATTATTGTATCAAGTACCTCAGTATTTCTGCTGGGATATTGTATCATTATCATGATGATGATGACGATGAAGATGCTATTTCCACTATATTTTTCTTGCAAGCATTATTGCGCATTATGCTATAAATTAACATATAGTTTGTTTCCAAGGTGTTGATACTGTTTTATATCACATTTTTGAAGAAGCCCATATGGGCCAAAAATTGAACATATTTTATAAAGTCATAAAACTTCAGATACTCAAGTCTCCATCAATTTTTTCTTTTCATGTTTACTACAGTGATGCTGCTGCAGGTGCTGTTAATCCTTAGGATGATGATGATGATGATGATGATGATGATGATGATGATGATGATGATGATGATGATGATGATGATGATGATGACGATGATGATGATGATGATGATGATGAGTGTGACCCAAAGGACATCAACCAATGAAAGGAGAGCCTATATACATACACAAAACTCATCACTGCTGTTATTTGCAAAAGTTTTAATTTTATGTTCAGGACAAGGACCAACATATCTATATACATGACTTTCCAACTTTTCTGACAGCTGGCCAAGCTTGCAAAAATACAGAGATTAAGACATTGCAGTTCCAGAAACTTCATGAAGACACTCACTAAAAGAAATGAAATGCACACAAAAAAAAAATCTTCAAAGACGAAGTATTAGATGAGCATTGCCAACAATAAAAAATTCAGGGTCATTCCAGAAATTAAAATAAAGACATTACCTATGAAAATATTATATATAGATGCAGAACTCATGAGAACAGATCAAAATCAATTTTAAGAAAGTAGGCTACCTTTAGTGCTGCAAGACAACGGTTATAAAAAACTTTTCCAGCTTCAATGGAGACAGAAAAGTTTGAAATAATCTTACCTTAATGAAATTTCTCGATAAGAATTAATGTTTAATAGCAATTTGCAACGCAATCAATTAATATCAATATAATAAAAAAGACGTATGAATCTTATTTAAGTTTTCAATCGCTGAAGATACTTGTTATTAATGCAGGCCAAATCATATTTATACTGAAGTCAAAATGCTTCTGCTATGTAAAAATAAAATACTGATTAATTCAAGTGTACATGATTTTTTTCCATATTGACACAATTTAGATAATTCAGGAGGTGAGCTTCGATCCTGCCTGTCAGGGCCAACCCGGGTTGAGGGGGATACGACATCCCAGCAGAACCGAACTGCTACACCACAGATGCAAGCCTCAGAACAAAGAGACCCACCGAGGTCAAGATTTTGAATGAAAAAGAAAACTCTGTTAACATTTCTAACTTGCAACAAAATACAAGCAGGACCAAAAATACATCTCAAATGATCAACAGCAACATTAGGATCCTTCTGAATCCACAAATCAGTGACTGCATTGTGAGGAAGAGACACATACAGTAGAAGCCTGACAAAATACGGAAACAGATTGCGAATATTGTAGGTGAAAGTACAATCTTCTAAAATTTCTGCAAGTGACTGAAGCATAAAACAATTCAAGTTTCTCAAAGAAACCTTACAGAGACATCAGTAGGCAAAGCACATATTGCTGCTGATCAATTCATTGATAGGCTATGGCAAATGAAATGTATTCTATACTTCTACTAGTTTGACGAATGTGCAGGATATAGTGTTAAAGTAAACACTGATGATTCTCCCAATTATCATAAACATCCAATGTCATCTGCTAGAATGACCAACAGTGGAAAAGATACAGGAAAAACTGACAGTAGGTCATGCGGATGACATCAGAGAAGGAAAAAATTTCATGAAAACAGTTCATTCCTCACCTAAAGATGAAAAGTGGTTTTAGCCATCATCCTCAACAACTGAAAGAATATCACTTGAAAAAATTGTACCTGACAACACAATAAATGAATATCTGAACATGAAGAAAATATTCATTGTCTATTTCTAATCATCATCATTCTGCAGAAAGGTGATCATACAGTTTTCGCAAACATCGGTTAGGGATGCAGGTACAGAGTGTACAAACAAACCCTGCCAAAAAGCAACAATGATTTAGGAAATGTCACAAAAATTCCTTTGTTTTCATTGAAGTTCAATGCTTAGGAAGACACAAAGTAGGTCATTCCAAAGGCAAAGGACTTGGTCCCCCATGAGGATAGCTGGTTGAGAAGAAAAATATTACCCCAAAAAAAGGCAATAGGCTTACATTTCAAACCCTTCTTGGATTTGAACTTAGGACTGCTGTAAGCTAGATCTAGCTGAATTGATAACCAGTTACACCACAGTGACCAGCAGGTCTAGAAATACAGCAAAAGGTAATAAAACAATGACTGCTCCGGCCGCTACAGCTTGGTTCCTTTGAAACAGGATGAAACCAAACACAGAAAAAGAGAATTTCACCTGCAATGATGAACAAATCATAAACTGCCCATGTGCACATTTTAATACAACAAATATGTACTATGCCACAAAATGTCAGTCTACAAACGTCCTTGTCTGAGGCTATAGGTTAGCTGAGAGGCGAATCCATTTGCGGAGCTGACTGAACACATTCTCAAGGCTGCATTTAGAAATGACACATTTTGTTTACTAAACACTATAAAACAATCAACTGAACACCGCTGTCTTGTCACTTTGACCGTAACATGGAAATTGAAGCAGAGCCATTCACATGACTCACAATATTGTTAGCGTGACAAGCTCCTGAAGAGAAAAGAACATCTATATGGCAACATGTATACAAGTTGAAAGGGCAACAGACTGTGGCAACATACAGAAGTCAACAGAAATCACAGCCATGTGTTTGATTACAAGTCCAATCAGCCGAGATGGGAAGGTACAGACCCATTGAAAATTAAGTCATTGTGATCACGATTGCCGATTCTCATACATAATCCTCAATTTTTAAAACAGACTGTTGTCTCTGGCTGCGGCAGAAAACTAACTTAACAGAGATTTTGTGAGGTAAGACAATACAAATGACATGCTTAGCCCGACAAAGTGACAATTTAAGCCATTATGCTCTTGTACCGACGTCTAGCCCAGACTAGTGGAAACCTGGCGTAGGAGAAAAGCCAGTTTCCTCACAACAACACTGTGCTCCTGAGCTGTGACAATGGTGAAATGGTTTAGATATAATGCCCCTATCAACACTGTTATGATTATTTATGAGGCGGAACCTCTGAGTTAAACACCCATCTCCGAAAGGACAAAGGTAAGTGGGAAATTCGTGAAAAGTGCCTTTCCCAAGGAAACAATGTCGAACCGAGCTGAGGCTCGAACCCCCAAACTCGCAGTCTCACGATTACGAGTCCTGTAGCCTAACCGCTAAGCTCCCGTGCACAGGAATAAATCAAAGTAAAAACCAACTACAAGTCATTAACAGGTCTAAGATTAAGCCTCTGACTTTGCACATGTTTATTTATACAAAAACTGGAATCAACCAGCAAAGATGGCAACAACTGTGCTCATTCCGCATGTTTCCACAAACAATTTTCCTGCTGAATCTAAAAGTAACGGCTGACAAAAATAATGACACATTAATTCTATAACCAAACAAATAACCATATCTGTCTTTTTTTTTCAAGACAGGAAGTATTTAATACACACGTGAGGAACACAAACAGAACTGTGTTAACATTTCCATTAAACTCATCAAACTATGAGAGAGATAAAGACCAACACAACTATGTTTTGTTACTTGTTAGAGATGAGATCTTTGATCTTTGTTATTAGCGCCATCCAAGTGTGTGCTCAAGAAATAGCTCCATAGAAACTAAAAAAAAATATTCCCAACAACATAAAACCTTAATTTCAAAAGTTAATTTCCATAACAATTCTAAAAAAAAAAAAAAGAGAATGGAGTGTCTCATAGTCACAGTGACAGCATGTTACGTTACTAAATGATGTCGCATATTTATGGGACTTTCACATGAACAGCAGGAAAATAAACTGTAAGTTTTTGGAAAAAAATCTAAACCTCTTCAAAACAACTAAGATCAAACTGAAACGGCCGGCTGCACCAGGCCGAAGGGCTAGAACTCAAAAGGCCGCAGGATAGGAAAAGTAAAAGGCCTGCTTTAACCCTGTGTGTGTTAAGGCTGACCAGAGTTGTGTTGCATTTAACCCTGCAGAATGATGTAAACAACTCAGCAAAGTTTCTTCTCTAGGGGAAAATCAAAGTCTTGTCCTTTGCTAGGAAGATGTACAGCCTTATCAGTACATGATAAATTCAAAAACTGAAAATCAAACCATTTCAAATTTACCAGAGAAATCAGACAAATGATGCTTAAAATGGAACACAAAGAGAGGAATAAATAGAATAACAGACTATTCATGGGAGGAAATACAAAAGAAAAAAGCGACTAAAAAATTATGTAAGTGATAGATAAAACAGCAACCCTGATGTCCTATCTGAACAAGGAACTGATCAAACAGCATGGAGGTGAGTATTTGGGTATTGCAAATGTACATCTGAGCACTCATGTGTGTCTTGAGGGATAAAAACAAAATTGATTACATAAAATAAAGAAAGAAAATGGACATGACAGTCAAATACAATAAGGGTGTATGACATTGGGGCTAAAAAAAGATACAGAAGTGGAATGTTCTTAATTCTATGTATCTTAAAAATGACTTTGAACTCAAACTTCAGACTCAAAGGCGCCCCCTTCCCCCCCTCTCCCAAAGAAAAAAGAAATAAAGAAAAATTTAGAACAGATTCAGTTGAAAATGTAATATTTCTCACAAAAACAAAGAAGTGATATATGCACAAGAAGGCCCCCCCCAAAAAAGTAAACAATGATGGTAACCTTTTCAGCTATAACAAATGCAATAACGAAATGCTGGGAGAAAAAGATAGAAACCATTACTGTACCTTAGTGTCTCTGTGTAGCAAACCAGAACCCCCCCCCCCCAATAAATCTATCTTAAGGCCAGAAGGAGGCAGCAACTATGACAGTGGAGACAAACAACTTTTTTGCCACCTTTTGAAAGCAAATCAAAGAAAATCATATTCTCTTCAGTCTCAAAAAATAATTCTTATTAACAAGTTACATAATCAAACAAAATATAGCAAGTGTACGATACAACGATTCTAAACTAAGAAATTTTTTAAAAATGCAACAAATAAACTTTTTCGCAGAACATTGGATCAAACTTTCACTTACTCAACAATTTTCAGCTATAGATAATGACATTTCACATGATATAATATAACAATCTATAATACCATAATTCTGAGGTTTTGAGAAAGTACAGTCAGTAGAAAGTGTTAATGTATGACATCAGCCCTTCCAAATAAGCATGGGACCATTGAGTGGTAATAAGAACTTGACACTTTCCACAAATCTCACACAAAGAAGGTCATGCTCCAATGGCAAAACAACTAATGCAACTTGAATTTCAACTTACTTGAATATATTATATATTGGTATATTGCTGATTGGAGGTGAAGATAAATGAAAGTATAATGCGAACCCCAAGAGAGGTGTGGTATATTTAGTGGATGCACATGGCAAGAGCATGCGATACGCGGCACACACAGACATCTTACTGCGACATCGATGCAAATTACAAATATTTACCATGTATAAAAAGTACGCATTGGTTCTTGAATGCTTAAATATGATACCATAACCCTTTTAAGTATGGGTACATGAGTACAGGATGCTACATGGTATTAAAGGCTGGTAAACTTTTGCAACTATGGGGGTATCACCACAGGGCTGAAATTTTTGTCCTTCTCAGAACTGACAATATGTAAAAATAAGAGATGGTACATTAAAAAAAAAAACTTACCAAAAAAACCCCATAATAAAAAATAAAAAAGTGGAAATAAAAAAAAAAAGATTTCTTTCTAATCAATAGGATCGCCAAAAACTTTTCCCAATTTACTACTGATCAGAATGCTGAATTCTTAGTATTATCTTATACATACAGGTAAATCACCCAAATTTGCATGCTTTCATATAGCAGCATTTTTATCGACCTAATCTTGATCTGTCCAAAAATTTATTTTGTAGCAAAAAAAGTTGAGACATTTGTTTAACAAGGAAACAAAACCAGGGTTTATCTTTAGGAGACATGCAGTAAAATAATAACATTGCTTTTTGCAATACAAAATCTTTCCTACAAGGAAAAATCCAAAGTAGTGGCAAATATAACAAAATAGGGCTGCAAGTTCAGAGTACCACTTAAAGGAAAGAGCACCTCTACATGACAAATTCTGAGCGGTAAACAAATTCATATCAGAATTCATTGACTTTCAAAATCTTTTCAATATACGGGTCTTGTCAAGCTAGAATAGCAGGTAGTATTTTTTCCTTATCCACCTGTTGTTTCTGTAAGTTGTTTACTTCTAACAGTAATTGGTCGTTATTGTATTTATGCACATCGGTTCAAATCTAAAAGACGGTTTATTTATTCAGAACATATGTTCGTCAAAACAAATATAACTTTTATGCTCATTCTTTTCTTATACCCCTGTAGGTATGCTGAAAAACTTACGAGACAAACCCCCCCCCCCAAAAAAAAACAACTAAAGGGTAGAGTGCAGCCGACAGCAGTAGTTCCTATCACGAGGTGGCTGAATACCGATGCAGAAGTTGCTCATTGCACGTGTCACACACACGCACAGGCTTGGAAGAAGACGGCAAAGGCATCTTATTGTCGGAGCACTCTGAGCAGTAGATGTCTCCACAGTTACGACAGTGGTGCTAGAAATGAGGGGTGGGAAGAGGAAGAGAAAATAGTAAATGTCAAATGAGTTAAACGGATCTTTTGGAAAGCCATTTTATCATGACCAGCATGCACTCAAATATTCTGGTGTTTTTCTTTGCTGGGGGGGGGGGGGGGGGGGGGGACACTCGAAAGCTAGAAATAGACATCCCAATATTTGGTACCAATTGGCTTGAGTTTCTGGTTAAGGGTGTTTTTTGAGTGCATTTGTTGTTCGAGAAGAAAATCTATATCTTGAAGCATTGCGTGAAAGTGCTTTGTAAAACCTTATTGCTGCCATGATCTCACAATGGTGAAGCCTTTGTTTTGAATTCTGCACCACTCAACTTCTTTTGAGTTGTAGAACCCTTTCCCCCTAAAATTTCAGTTGTTCTGTGCAATGCAGATGAAGAAGTTGAGCTTGAAGCCCCCAGTAAGGCTTTTCTTTGTGAAAGGGTGAAAGTTATAGATTATGCCATGGGCAAATATCTCAACAGAAAGAAATAGAGTAAAAATAATAAGTTTCGTGAACTGGAAAAGACGAGTTGGGTTTCTGATCAGCTCCACGAACATGCTCGACTGTGTTAGGAAAAATACTGATCACAAAAATGGTGATCGCATGCATGGTACGAAGCTGTCATACCCTTTCAAAAGTAGACCCCCCCCTCCCACCCCTGTTACATTTTTATTCAACTTTTCAGTCTCAATAAATAGCAGCAAGAAGACTATACTACAGTGTTTTATGGCACAAAGTAGCTAAATAATTGAGTAAAAAGTAGCCAAATGTTTCATGAAACAGGAAGAGAGAGATGATAATCTCGAAAGTAAGAAACAAAGATATGATGGCATTCGGCTGAATTAACAGAATACTACTTGTGAATATTGGAAGCAAAACAAAATAGGTGAAAGAGAAAAATTGTCTGATCTACGAAAATAAAACTGCTGTTTGAGAAGATGGGCTCGAGAAGTAAGGGGAAGCAACTTTAAAACCAGACAGAAAACTATGAGTTTTCATTCCCTCCCTTGATTTCCATGCCAAAAACGATCCCAAACACAGAAAATAATAATAATATTCGTGACGCCACGTCCCTTCCTTCCTCACCCCCCCCTCTCTCTCTCTCTCTCTCTCTCTCTCACACACACACACAAACACACCAACACACACACACACACGCGAAAGCATAATATACCTCTC
>NW_004797317.1:1229603-1234603 GCF_000002075.1 Aplysia californica | reverse complement strand
TGTGTCGGATGGTTCGAAACGTGCCGCGATATCGCCTTTGGTCTGCCGTTGATCGAACATTATAATACGTGTCCGTTACGCCCATAAAGGGTTAAAACAATCCCTCGACTAGTTGGGCTGATTCTTATCGAATCGAGAAGTCGGGTTGTCATCCAGCGTTTTCACTTCTTACAAATTTTTTAAGCGAGAGTTTTACGGCACTAGCAACACAATCAGGCCACATAAGTACCGAAGATAAGAGGTGTTAGTAGAGTGGGGAAAAAAAGGAGGAGCGAAATGGCTGACAGATATCTCATTCTAATTTTTAAAAAAAGAATGAAAGTGGCGTCTTCCAACCATCTGCCACCTGCTCAATTGGAGTAGCGGTTAGGCGCTTAATCGTTGCACTCAGAAGATCTGAGTTCGATTCCCGAGTGGGGAGAAGTTCTATTGAGTATCTCGGTCTTTCTACTGGGATGGTGTATCCCCCGAGATCTCAGTCCGGGTTGGTCCTGCCAGGCACTCGCCTCCAGAATGAAGTAAATCGTGTCGACGGGGATGTAAAAAACACGTAGATTAAACACAATATGGGTCAGAACTGTATTTTGCAGAGACCTTCAACAATGGGCTTTGAGATTTATGTTGTTCGTTCAATTTTTAGACCCGCTTGCAAATACCCAAGGAGATAAAAAAGAACGCTTTGTTTTTATGCTATTTTCACTGCGGACAGACGAAAGAGACGACGACGACGACGACCTCCTACTACTACTACCACTACCACCACTACTACTACTACTACCACTACCACTACTACTACCACTACCACTACTACTACCACTACTACTACCACAACCACTATCACTACTACTACTACTACTACTACTACTACTACTACTACCACTACTACTACCACAACCACTATCACTACTACTACTACTACTACCACTACCACTACCACTACCACTACTACTACTACTACTACTACTACTACTACTACTACTACTACTACTAACAACAACAACAACAACAACAATAATAATAATGAATAAACTACTACTACTACTACTGCTGCTGCTGCTGCTGCTGCTGCTGCTGCTACTGCTACTACTACTACTACTACTACTACTACTACTACTACTACTACTACTACTACTACTACTACTAACAACAACAACAAGAATACAACCACTCACTCTCTTGAGGTCTTTGAGCTGAGCCACCTCCAGCTGGGTCTGTGCCAGTTTCTCTCTCTCCTGCTCCAGGTCGGACTGCACGCGGCCCCTGGTGTCCCGTTCGATCTGCAGGCTTGTCTCCAGGGCTGACCTGTTCATAGATAGATAGACATATATATAGATAGATAGACAGACAGACAGATAGATAGATAGATAGATAGATAGATAGATAGATAGATAGATAGATAGATAGATAGATAGATAGACATATATATATATATATATATATATATATATATATATATATATATATATATATATATATAGATAGATAGATAGACAGACAGATAGATAGATAGATAGATAGATAGATAGATAGATAGATAGATAGATAGACATATATATATATATATATATATATAGATAGATAGATAGATAGACAGACAGACAGATAGATAGATAGATAGATAGATAGATAGATAGATAGATAGATAGATAGATAAATAATAATAATAATAATAATTGCATTTATATAGCGCATATCCATGCTCAAGAGCTTGCTCTATGCGCTTCACAACTATCATTACCCCAGCAGACCCTCTGAAAACACTCAGAAACATTCTCAGCTTCCGCGGAAGCATACAGTGCAAGCTGCGGATTTCACGCGCTCAAACACTATCAAACTGACAAGATCTTTCACTGTCTATAGCTGGGTACCCATTTCCACCTGGGTGAAGTGAGGAAAATTTGTGCAAAGTGCCTTTCCCAAGGACACAACGTCGGGCCCCTGACGGGATTCGAACCCACGACCTTACGGTTGCGAGTCCGAGAGCCTAAGATAGATAGATAGATAGATTAACAGATAGATAGATAGGTAGGTAGGTAGATAGACAGACAGACAGACAGACAGACAGACAGACAGAGAGAGAGAGAGGGCGAGATATAGATAGATAGATAGATAGATAGATAGATAGATAGATAGATAGATAGATAGATAGATAGATAGATAGATAGAGAGAGAGAGAGAGAGAGAGAGAGAGAGAGAGAGAGAGAGAGAGAGAGAGAGAGAGAGAGAGAGAAGGAGAAGGAGAAAAGGGTAGGGGAAAGAAATGTTTCTCGGAACCATCTCTTGTGTGGCTATATGGATACACCCTCTGCCGCTCCCTCGAAAAGCATCACACACCCTTTCCTGTTCCCCCTTCTACTACTTTTTAAATTTTAGAGTGGATAATGACAAACATGACAATGTGTGAGAAAAACAAAACGAAACAAAACAAAATTTAGTTAAAAAAACCACAACAAAAACCGAAAAAACCAAAACAAAACAACAAACAGACCAACAACACCCCACCCCCAGTAACCAAAAAGACGCAGAAAAAAACCCATTCTTTCCCATCCTTAAACCACCATCTAGATATCTTATAATTTTTTTCTTCTGCGATCATGGCATACAAATCAGTACGACGACAATTGTTCCCCTAATGGCTGGCGGAAAAAGAAAGATCTCCGCCTCTCCAACTTCTTGTTATTTCCCCTCTTCCCAAGACCAAAAGAAACACGTACATCTACTTTGTCTTCCTAAACAGGTGATGTAGATTCGGAAGAGTTCGGGTGGTTGGAGGGTGCCACTGCTAGGTCCTACGTCTTTACTTACTGTCCTTCTGTAGTTTCTGTCTGTCTGCCTGTCTTTCTGACTTTTTTTCCTAGCATTAAATGACCATTATTGTGTCGATGTGCTCCTCTCTACTAATACAGACAAACAATTTCAGAGAGTATCTAAAAGACTCCACCCCAAAGACCCCCCAAAAACCACCAAAAAACAAAACAACAACAAACATAATTAAAAAACAAACAAAACAAAACCCCCAACAAAAAACAACCAAACAAGAACAACAAAAGAACACCCCCCAAAAACCCCCCAAAACAAAACCAAAAACAAACAACACCACCAAACAAACCCAAAAGAAAACAAAAACAAAGGCCCTGGGACGTCTGTGAACAGAGGACAAGGAATGCTATTTTAACAGTTTCGCGGACGCCAAAAAGTCTGGCATGAACTCACCGCCAAGGTCAACTCGAAACATTCGGATCAAATTCTTAACTCTGGAACAGCGCCGCGTTCGCCGTGATATATTATTCACAACGAGAACCAAACCGACTATACGGCACCAGGAAAAAAACCCCGAAACAAAAAGGAACATCTTTTACTATAGATACTCGAGGAGCACATCAATGGCAACAAAGGTTTCCAGCACACTTGACTATATCGCTGCCTTATAATTAACAAAATCTATAGCACATTTTTGTCCGTTCTGAATTATCAAGACCACGAGATCAGAAACGAAATGTATATATATATATATATATATATATATATATATATATATATATATATATATATATATATATATATATATATATAAAGAAACGAAATGTGCTGTTTGCTCAGTCAAAATCGTAAGATTATTCGATTCGTTAACAAAATATTCAAAGAATTGTATTTGAACAAGTTTGATATGCTGTGAAACTCAACATTTTTTACGTTAAATTTCTCAAAACCAAGTACTGAGTAGATAGAACTTTGTAATTCTATGGTAGCGAGATATTATTTCAAGACTGATGTTTTGTTCTTCATGGCGTGCACCAGCACAGCGCAGTTTTAATAGAGAGCAAAGTTAGATAGGCGTGAAAGTGTCCGGTCTGGTATTCTATAATTCAAGTCTATAGTTCCATAAAGCACCCAGCGAAGATGAACCATTCTAGAAAGGAGGATAAAGATTCTGACATTAGCAGATAATACTTTTGAATTGCAGAGAATATTCTTGCTTTTTTTTCGCTTTCTTTTTGTTCTTTCCCCCATCCTCCTCATCGCGAAAAGCGTAGCTAGAACGAAGGATAAAAATTCCAACACCAGTCGATCTAAACTTTCGAACTTTAAAGCAATCATTCTCGTTCTTTTTTAGCTTTCATTTTGTTCTTTTTCCCATCCCCCACATAAAAAAAGCGTAGCAGATGATAATCTAAACGAACAGCCAGAGTTGGTATTGCAATCTTAATCTTTCAATACCATAGCGTATGGTGTAAATGTATCAATATCGTGCACAGTACAGCTCGCACGATGAGACTAAAGAGGTCAAGTTACAAATTAGAAAATATAAGTACATTCATATCCAGTACTAGCGAAAAGTAAAATGTTCCCATCTAGACATTGTGTCGAGTCTTGCAGAAACGGACTAAGTTACAACGTGTAATCTTTGGTGGAAATTGCTCGCTTTGGAGCATAGTCATTCTTGTAAGAAATAAGAATGTGTTAAGTTACTACTCATCCAGCGAATTTCGGAAAAAAATTTCAGAAACAATTGGTTCAGTTTCCGCAATCCTACAGCATTTTCATATTACATTAAATTACAAAAAACACCTGAGAGTTGAGGCTATGATATTGCAGCTTAGAACAGACATTGGTCGGTTCTCTTAAAGTGATAGAACATTTTGCACCTTCCCCTGGACGAAAAAAAAGAAAGAATTATTCAGTAGCTTGCAACACAAATAGGTCATATTATGTGCCAAAGATTAGAGGTTTACTAGAGATTCATACAAAGAAAAGAAGGGGGAGAAATAAGGACGGTACATGTTGGATAGGAAACAAGGAGCAAACCACATCAGCAACCATAATGAAAAAAGAATGCAGTGTCCATATAGCTAACACCAGGGTTGGTGATTTTTTTGATTTTTTTCAAAAAAAAAAAATCGATTTTTAAAATTTAAATCATGATTTTTTAAATTTAAATCAGATTTTTTTGATTTTTTTGATAAAAAAAAAATGTCGACACAGTTTGGGATTTTTGGTTG
>NW_004797317.1:1227208-1228430 GCF_000002075.1 Aplysia californica | reverse complement strand
GGAGATCATCAAGAGGCAAGGAGTACATTCTTGAGAGAAAGGGAGAAATGAGTGCAAGGAGATAATGAGAAAAGTGACGTTCTACACTCAACATACAAATGCGACGCAGGTGTTCCAAATCTTATCAAAACAAATCAATTTTTATATTTAACAAACATCCCCCCTTTCTCCTGTTCACTGGGTGCACTATGGGGGGATAATTTTGAAACCGTATGGTCCTTTTCTTTGCGTTCTTTGCCACTACCATTCAAATCACTCTGAAAACGTAATTAGATGGAAACTGTGTTGGGATAACGGCCATTTCGCAATGGTGTCGAGAGCTGTATGGTGAACAAGAAGAATGATGAGAAAAACCCATGCCAGCGGCATTACCTTCTCATTAACACAAGGGGTGTTTTGTCAGAGTCTTTCGCAATACTGATAGAAATAGTTATCTCCCTGGGTTAGAGCACTTAAAAAAATCAAGAAATGTACGCCCCCATCGACAAAATTTAGATCATTTAGGAAGTGGGCTTCGACCCTACCTGTCAGTCTGTAACTTGGGTTGAGACGGATACATCGTTTCTAGAAGAAAGACCGACATACTAGATAACAATTCTCCCAACAGGGGAATCAACTCAGGTCTTCTGAGTGTGAGGGCGAAGCGCCTAACCGCTACACCTTAGATATCTGTTATTCCGATGGTGGCGTTCTAGGCCTGGGGGTAATTAATGTATGTAAAAAGTAAAGTTGTTCCCGCATCCGATCCGGACATTGGGGATTGCCTTATTAGTGAGGCGACTTCCTGGGCCTCGGCATATTGTGGTAGGGTGGCCAGTTCCTTTCCACGTTGCCATTACTTCTCCAACTCGAAGTCAGGTACCCATTACTGCTGGCTGGGCAGGAGGGGGCGAAAAAAATGCGTGTCCGAACCCAGGCTCGAACCCGAACTTTCCGCTTCGGAGACGAGCGCACTAACCGCTCTGCCACCGCACCCTGTAATGTATGTACAGTATTATATTATACAATGAGCTATTTTTATAATGAAAAATGTTCAATCCCATTGGAACAACTGAGATATTATGATAATTAAGAGGCAGGCTGCTTCCACGGTGCCCACCAGGGTCAACTCAGGCGGAGTAGGATGCACACTCCAAGCAGACAAACGGAGATACTGGACACGCACATACACACAGACCCACCCACCCACCCACTCCCACACACACACATACAAACGCACATA
>NW_004797317.1:1216267-1227108 GCF_000002075.1 Aplysia californica | reverse complement strand
CCCCCCACACACACAAAACTTTCCATCCATCCAGGGATCGAATTCAC
This sequence comes from Aplysia californica, assembly GCF_000002075.1. NCBI lineage: Eukaryota > Metazoa > Mollusca > Gastropoda > Aplysiida > Aplysiidae > Aplysia > Aplysia californica. The sequence goes on along the minus strand of NW_004797317.1, from coordinate 1,227,061 downwards.
ATCTTCTGCGTGTGACAGAAAGCCCAAAAGCTATATCAGAGACGCCGGTAAGCCCAAATACCGGAGACCCATAGAATCACGTCCAGAAAGCTCTACATTGTTAGGACTCAATAAAGAAGCACCCTGCTGCAGTCAAGAAAGATACTAAACGAACATTTTCTCCAGCCCAATCATTGTCATCAGGGCAGGCAGTCATGTGGTCACATCAGGGGCACACACTAACTAACAAAAATATATTTAAAATAACAAAAAAAACAACAACCCCACAACAAATACAAAACAATCCTCGCCCCTAATCAAACAAACCCAACAACAATGACAAAGCGTAAAGCAGAATTGCCAATAAAAAAACAAAACCCAATCAGGAACACCCAATAGCAAAACATCAGATTGCGGTTTTGGTGTAGTGTAGTATGTGACAAAGTCTCTCAAATTCCCGGAAGCCCAATCCGGGACACTCCCGGAAAACTTGGGACAGTTTCCAAGACTGCTGACGCTTTACTAAACAAAATGTACAGATCCTCATAAATGAGGAGAACTTTCTGCCTTGACAAGACCAGCTACATAATATATAAACGAAAAATTCAGGAAGAACGAGAAAGAATTCAGATACTACCTCAGACTACTGGTACGCTGGTCCATTTGGAGACCAACAAATCAGAAAACTACACAATTAATAATAATAATAAATGACATTTATATTGCGCTCAACTCCGATTAAAGTACACAGGCTCTGGGCGCTTTACAATACAGTACAACGTACAACAGTAACATAAAACAGAAACGACTTCAGCTGACTTTGAATGAATCAAAAGATTTGATCTCTCTTAAAGTACTTGGTAAAGCATTCCAGATCTTGCGGCCTTGGTATTCAAATGCCCTTTCACCCATTGTTTTATGTTTCATAGATGGCAAACAAATTATTTTTGTCATCTGATGACCTTAAACTGCGAGTAGGAATGTACAGTCTTCACAGATTTGATAAATACGAAGCGCATTATCATTCAAACATTTGTGACATAGGATGGCCAACTTGTACACAATCCTTGTCTCAACAGGATGCCAATGCAAAGTTCGTAAAAGAGGTTTAGCAGAGTCTCGCTTTCTTTTCCGTAAAACTAAACGTGCAGCATTGTTTTGGACAGTTTGAAGTCTTTTAACTTTCTCCAGTGATATTTCCGATAACAAGGAGTTACAATAAACGAGTTTTGATAAAATTAAGCTAGTTACTAGTAAAGCAGTATGCTTCCTGTTTTTTTTCCGTTTTCGTATGAGTTCTTCGGCAATTGCAACACAATAAGGTAGTATACGTACCGAATATTAGAGGTGACACAAGGGAGTAATAAACACAAAAAAGAAAGAGGAGAGATAAGGACGACAGATACTAGATAGGAAAAAAGGAGCAAACCACATCAGAGCACCCTTCAACCACCCAGACAATTCCTGTGATGAAGAACATCACACATGAAAAAGAAGAAATAATATGTGGCGGAAGCAAATGAAAAAAACAACCAAAAACAAAACAAACACACAACAACAACAACAACAACAACAACAAAAAACCAAACTAATAATGCGTTCACGTAGGAGAAGGCGAAAGAAAAAGAGACTGGAAAGAACCACCCCCCCCCCAAAAAAAAAAAAAAAAATCAAAAAAAAAAATCATTATGACAGCACATCTCATTCACATTTTGTCCCGAAGACTGAAGTGTAGTTGGCACAATACATTATATTATACTTGGTAATCATCAACTGTACTTGGAATCTTTCTTGCCATTTTGGAAACAAACTGCCCCGGATGTGAATACCCCCAAACAAACAATCAAAGAAACAAACAAACAAACAAATACCAGACAAACAAACAACAACAAAACAAAAAAAAACTACAAACCCCCCCAAAAATAAAACAAAACAAAACACACCCCACTCAACAAAACAAGAGGAGGGGGGGGTGTCATTGTACAGACGCAGTGCATTGTTTTAGGACATTATAATAAAGGCGGAGGTAAGAAATGTAGTACTTGTTTCACAATTTTTCCGATATAATTTTCGAGGGTCGATCGCTCGACAGTTTGAGACAGCAAAATATGAAACATAAAAGGTTAAAAAATGTGACCCCAACGTGATGTTTTACAACTTTCTTCGAGTTTTGAAGAATAGTTTTTCCTTCTCAGCCCAATCCCTTGTTTAAACAAAAGGTGGGTGGGTGTGGTGGGGTAAAATAATTTTTATGAGAACTGAGGAGAGGGGGGGGGCGGGCGTGGTTAATCCCCCCTCACGACACAAAGAAATATAACCAAAAACAACAACAACAACAATAACCTATCACAGAACAAGACACAGCCCCCCCCAAAAAAACCACAACAAAAAACAAAAAAACAAAACAAACAAAAACACAAACAAAACAAAAAGTATTTCTTTCTCCAACAAGCACCGAGGAATCTGTACATCACATGGAATGACATTTTAAGTTTTACTTCAAAGTAGCATTTAATTCATTCTCAGCTGGACAGAAATAGCAAAGGAACATCGATTTCGACATCACTTCATTGTTTTCAATCTTTCACTTAGGTCAAACAACAGGGGGGAAAAAAGACGTGGTGTGCTGTTTCACTTGTTTGTTTGTTTTTTTGCACTTAGCTGCCTTAACAAACTTCTGCTTTCGATGAAGTTCAACGCCGGAGACAGTGGTGTGGCGGTTGCGCGTTTCGCCGTCGCACGCAGGGGACCCGAGTTCGATTCTCGTTTGGGGAGAATTGTTATCGAGTATCTCGGTCTTTCTGCTGGGACGTTGCTTCCCTCTCCAAGGTCCAGGTTGGCCCTTACAGGCAGAGTCGAAGCCCGCTCTCCTACACGATGGCTGAAACAGCACCTGGACATGGATGGCTGGTGCCTCTATAAATAAATCATTGATGGCCAAGGTCTCTCCTACACGATATAAATTGTGTCGAAAGGAGTGTAAAAAACGTGCACTAAAAGTCTTTCAGAGTTTAACGTCCTCAATTATTATGGGTGGCTGTGATTTAAAGTCCATCCCCGATAGAACAGGGCAAGTTGGGCGGAGCGCCAAGAAAAGCACTACACGAGTCAACCCCAAAAATGTCCAAAGGGGATCCAAACCACCAAACTAAGCTAATTAAAGCAAGTCTCAAAATATCGTGCTATTAATTAATTCACTTTCTGACTTTCTGTGTATAATTTCCTGTCGACTATTTTGAGAGACAAAGCCTGCCTTTCTCTCTTTCCGTCGGAAAACAGCTTCCTACAACCCAGTGCTATTCAACATTACACGTCTACCCCCCCTCCCCCCTCCCGTTACAGTGCCAGCTGGTCGAACAACATCCGCCCCCCCCCTCTCCAAGTCTACGAGACAAGGAGGACGATGATGATGATGATGATGATGATGATGATGATGATGATAATGATGACCCTCTTTGATAGGCCCATTCCCCTGCTATTATACAGCGCCCATTTAGTTTTACTCTCAGTTGCTCCCGAGGAAGCCCAAGAGGCGAAACGTTGAGCTGTTTCAATACATACACATTTTAAACATTTTCTATTTTTATATCCTTTTGCCTGAAAATCAAGCAATACTCTCTCCCCTACTCTGCTTCCCCCCAAAAAGATGAAGATGATAATGATGCTGATGAAGAAGATGGGAGGCGGAAAAGGGGGAGGACGTAGTCGAGATTACATTTTTTTGAAATTCTACACCGTCTCCACCGTGTTTTGTATTTTTGCTGTCTAAAATGTTGTTGAAGATGACGATGATGAGGATGATGATGATGAAGAGAGGAAACGGAAAAGTGGGAGGACGCAGTGGTGATTTTTTAGTGTTTGGGCTAATCGAACGAATCCAAAGCAAACCTTGGATACCGCATTGTTGTAGAACAAGACACGCTCATCTACTGCCGGCTCTACCAACGCCCACAGTGCGGGGATTACAATCTGCACGACAGTAACCAAAGAGGGATTACTTCCTTCTGCCACTTGATTGGGTGACATTTTGAATAAACCTGACGGATTCCAACACTATCTGCGTTCTCTCCACAGAAATCAGGATTTGTAAAGCTCCAATCTGCATTACTGATAGAAGCGGAATCGCGAGTGGATACCTCCCTCGAAACTGGAGATGCCGGAAAACGTCTAAAAAAAACTGGCATTAAAACGTCAGAAAGGGAAATATGTCACCAGAGAAGGTAGCACCATCAGTTCCGTACCATTTTGAAAGTATCCAATATCAACACACAAATGGAAGGGATTCTAACGACAATCTAATTAGTTTTTCTGTAAGAAAATATCGCACACAATGTTGATCCTCTTCAATCACAATCGTAGTCGACACTGTACACAGTTTCGTCTTTCCTTTCGACAGTCATATCCTTTTACGGCATTTCACCCCACAAACTACGAATTGTAACTCTAAAAATACTTTAGTTTAAGAACAATTTTTCATGGCAGTCGTGTAATCTGGAAGTGGCTGGGCTAAAAATGTTTTTTTTTAAAACTATTACCAAATTCTTCACCTAAACACTGCCCACGACGACCCCACGCCGCGCCGTGCGAGATATTCAAGTCAAAGCTTTAGTTCTGTTACGAACTGCTTTTCCTTTCTTTCATATTGCTTCCTTAAAAAAAAAAAAAGGGGGGGGGGAGATAGGGTATAAGAAATGAAGTAAGGCCGACCAGTGAGGTCAACCAACCATTCTCCAGGGCGTGACCAAATCCTGACAAGTAAAAAGAAAAAAAAAGAAAATAAAGGAAGAAAAAAAGGACCCCCCCCCCACGAAATCGTAGATGCTTCTACACCCCCATTAAGAGACTTTGGATTTTACAGGAGGCCGGGACTTGCCTTGCCAGTCAGAGCCCACCCGGGCGGAAAAGAAAACAACGTTCTAGCAGAAAGACGAACATAAGATATTTTGCACTTTGGTGCTTGACCTGGAATAGGAATAGTATCAGGAGAATGAAGAAACGTCTTAAAAATCAAAATATGAGAAGGGTTTAATTCCTCTGGGATTCCAAAGCAATTAAAGTCATCTCCGATTCAACACAGCAGAGATCAGCATAAAAATCTTGTGCGATACATTATAATCATGTAAACGCATTAATGCAATTCTTTAAGAAGCTCAAAAAATGACGACAGGTATTGCTCCAGAAATCCCACTATAAGTATCAACAAAAACCTCAAGTCAAGCCCCACTAAAACGTTTTTAAAATGATTTGATATTGTCTACAGAAAGAATCAGTCTCAGAAAGACATTCCAATAATAATATACCGACGTTATAATGATTCCCTCAGGTTGAGTTGACCCACAAACGTGTAAAGGGCACTATACCTTTTCTGTTTTGTTCAATCAGTTTCAGTTGTAAGGCATATCATTTTCTTCACAAAATGACGCCTGAAAAATGTGGTTCGCAATATGAGAGCATTATATCGTTCTTCTGTCGCACGTTGTGGATCAGTCAGTATCAGAACGAAACTATTCATTTCTTCATCTTCTTTAGGGCTCAAGGGATTCAAGGCTAAATCAAACCCGTCGTTTTGATAATTCTGCAAATCCGCCCTCTCTGCCATCTAAAAACATTTATTTACACCCTCCCCCTTCTTGTATCCTCTCTTTAGTGTTGAATGTCTTTTCCTTTCTTCTTCTTTCGCCTTACTTCGAACATCCTCTTTTCTTACTTGTTGCCTCTTCTGCTTCCTTCTATTTGTACATTTCCTCTATTTCTTTCCCATCCCTTTCCCCTTTCATTTGGATCTTCTTTTCGCAGTAAAATCTTGATGTTTTTCTCTTTAACACATCATGTGATTTTTAAAAATAGTAATACGAGGTTTTTACGCCCCAGTCAGAACTATTTAGATAATTTTGGAAGAAGGCTGTTCGGGCCGATCTGGCGATGAAGGATACAACGTCCCAGCAGACAAAAGGAGCCAATAGATTATAAAACAAAAACACAAAGAAGAACAACCTCCCACTAGGGGTTCTCGTGCATGGCCGCTACACCAGGGATGGCTGTACACATTGTCTCCCATCCTACCCCCTCATCCTCTGCTTCGTTTCCCCCTTTCCTCCTTCGATTTAAACGTTTTTCCTTCCACTTTCCAATTCTGCTGGCGGATGTTGCGTTGCGGGTTACGGCTTTGGCCAACATGAAGTAGTGCAGCTCTCGATTCAGAGAGAATTCCAATTGTATTTTTGTAGGTGGCTGTCCTGGGATAATTTTCCTCTCAGGCAAGTGTCCTGACAGAGTATCAAAGCTCTGATGTCAAAATGACGTAGTTGCCCACCACGAGAGTTTCAAAGTTCAAGTGTTTAGTAATAGCTGCGTATAACACGGAAAGTTCCCAGATTTCATTTGGTCTTAGTAAGCCCCTTAGGACACTTGCAACACAATTAAGACATAAAAAGTGTTACAACTTACTTGTTTACTTGTCCACTGTGTTGAGGTCACTGCAGTCGGAACATATCCATCTCTGCTCTCCCCTCCCCCCTCTTCTGGATCCATCCCAGAGTCTGTCTACTTATAGTTTCCATCATGATCTGGTTGGAGATCCGTCGGACTGGTTCGCACAGGTGGCTGTGTTTCCCTTCTCCTCTTTGGACACCCTTCTCTTTCAGTCTCCCTAGAGTGTGGGAACCGCTATCCGCCCTATTCTTCCTCAAATTTTCCCTTACAGCGGTTAGGACGGTTGGTGGGTCCAGTGTCAAATTCCCTCCCACTTTTGCTTCTCCAGCTAGCTTGTCTGCTCTCTTGTTGCCGGTTACCCCCGCGTGACCCGGGCAGAAGATCCAGGCCACTCTTTCCAGGCTGCTCTCCCTGACCGTAGCCTTCCAGTCCACATACAGCATCCCTTTCTGTACCTTCTGTAGCGTGCTCATTGAGTCAGTAATGATTACTGCTCGCTGATGGCTAGTGTTCTTGATCCAGTGTAGAGCTTCACTTATGGCTTTTATTTCCATACACATACTTGATGTTGTCAGTGCAGTTGCTCCACTTTGCTCTTTCACTACTACCCCATCAACTCTTGGCACTGAAGGGCCAGCTCGATTTGACTCCTCTGTTGACTGATCTATCCGTGACGATCACAGCATCTCCATGTTCGCTATGCTCTTCTATCAGAGTTTCAATTTCAGCGTTTGTAGCTCCAAGTGGCCAGTTGCGACATTCTCTACCCAATGTTGCCTTCACTGTTGTGTACTCTCCGAGCGCATCATCGACCACAACCCAATCCCTGCCTCTCCTAATGTCTTGTATCTGATAGCACTCGTTGATGGTGTTCGTGGCTTGAGTCATCCATTCTGTGCCCCTCTTCAGCCTTGATGTCATCTGCCGTCCCACTTTCTTATGTAGAGGGTTCGTCTCGTCTACGCTGACTCGCAGAAAGGCTTGGATTTGTGCCAGTTTGTGCCTCTCGTCTGCACATGGGAAGTCTAGGAAGTATCTCATTGCTTCAGTTGAGGTATCTCGAGTGCACCCCAGGATTGCCCTCATGCCTTCAGTTTGTAACACCTCGAGTCGTTGCAGCTGCGCATTTGATAGCGTCAAGAGTCTGAGCCCGTACTCTACGACAGAGAGTACCAGTGTCAGGTAGAGGATGACAAGGATTTTCTGGGTCATCTTAGCTCTGGCCATCATCTTAAGGGCTGTTAGGCCTTTTCTCGCCCTGGATATTGTTCTCGTGATGTGATCTTTGCCAGAGAGGGTGCAATCAAACGTGATGCCCAAGTACTTCAGCGTGAGTTGCCTCCAATCGAGATACTTGGCATGTGATCGTGCACTGCGGTTGGCCAACAATCATGGCGTCAGGTTGTTTTTTTTTAATGCTCTGCAGTGAACCTCATTGTTTTCACCTAATCTGAGGCTGAAGATCGATGTATGATTCACAATTGTTTATACGAGTTTCCCCTAATTCTCATATGGTCATCAGTCATCGGTCTGGATGAGTATCCTTGTCTTGACTCTAAAGATTGCTGTTTATTTACGATAATCATTTGATGGCAACAGCACTTATCTCGGCCGGAAGTATGGCATGTCACCATAGGCAGGATTAGATCTAGATCCAGTAATCAAATGCAGAATCTTCTGCTAGAAGTGTTTGTTTGGTGGTTTTTTTTGTGAACAGCCTTATTCATTTTTCCCGCCTCAGAGCATAATTCAACTCGCGCATATGTCTTAGTATTCTTTCAGCATTTCTATCTGCAGTATTTTGGTGACGCCGACCGGAAGTAAGCGTGCGTCATTGTCATAACATTCAACATTAATAGTCGGCAAGGAAGAAGGAAGTGTTGTGTGAGCGAGGATCGCTCGGGCTGGAATGTGGCCACCTGTGGAGTAGTCCGTATTTAGTAGGGCGGTACCTTAGAATTGGACAGACGTTTTTGTTTCCAGCCTGAGAGTGGTGCCAGTTCAAAGTCACTGTTGAGAGATCTGTGCGCGTGCTTGTTGGTCGGCCGGGAGACCGAGGGTGTCAGAAGTTAGGGTACTCGGGTGGTGGAGCACCCTAAAGCTGTTCCCCCTTCTCGAGGTTACCCTGTTAAGCCTAGACATCGCGGTCCAGGAACAGAATATGAATGATCTAAAGGAGAAAACCTTGATAAAAAATCCCGAAGCCTAAGGAGGTCCAGGGTGGAATCCAGGAGCACGACCTGTCGACAGCACCCCCAAGTATCCGTGGACGACACGGACCCAAACTTACGGTGTCATCTTTGTGCCTAGAAGCTGCATGGCTGTGGGGAGTACAGTCACGAACGAGGACCGGCTGGCGTGCGAGCGGGGCGGCACCAGGCGGACGGACCTTCTGGTTCCCCACCCCTTGTCTAGTATGAGGCTCTGCTAGAGGGACAGGAAACTTCCTCAGTATTTTGCAAACCCACAATGAAAGATCTAATTAATATTAAAAAGTGTTACAAGAGAGTAACAAAGACAAGGAAGGAGGAGATATAAGTATGAAAAATGTTTGATAGATAAAAAGAAACCATACCAGAGCACCCGACAACGACTCACGTTCACAGACTTAACACAATCTCTCTTGAAAGGCATGTGAACCCTAAACTATCATGTCAGGCCTAACGAAGACACCGCCATCATTCCCACATTCCGTCTTTATGTTCCTTTATGTTGATCATTTCCACTCTTCTCAATTCTGTGTTTTTTCCTTCTTCCTGTTGTAATCTGTTTCTATCACTGCCTCCCCCCCCCTTTCTTTCCATCCACCTCTCTTATTCTGTGTTTGTTTTCTCCTCCCTTCTGTATTTCTACTCTATCACTGCCCCGCCCCCCCCTTTTTTTCAATCCACCTCTCTTTTTCTCCCATCTGCTTCTCGATCCACATGTTATGTAATTCCTGGTTTGCCGACTGCCTCCAAACGGTGTCTGTGGCATAGCATTTAGGCGATTCGTAGTCACACGTAGAAGAAGTGACTTCGATTCCATGAGGGGATAATCTTTATTTCAGTATCACGGTCTTTATGCAAGGACAATGAATCCATTTTTCGTCAGGCTCCCGAAGTCTAAGCCCCATCCAAATCAGAACCAACGTAAAACCGAGAGAAACCATCCACACACCAACTTATGCTTTCATTCAGTTCTTTATTTTACCATAGTTTTTGAGTGGGTGGTTGGCGGGTGCTCTGGTGTGGTTTGCTTCTTCTTTCCTATCAACATCTATCGTCCTTATCTCCCCTTCTTCTTTTTTATGTTTGTTACTCTCTTGTAACACCTCTAATCTTCTGGCGCTCATATGACCTTATGCAGTTGCGAGCGCCGTAAAACCTCTACTAAAACTAAAATAGTATTTGCCACGATCTCTTCACTGTTTTTCCATATGCCCCAAGCCAGTTATCTCTTTTGATGCTTTTCAACCCTTGCTCACTCTTCTCCTCCTACCCCCTCCCCCTTCCCCCCTTCTATCTCCCTATGGTCTGTCTTTTTGTCCTGGTCAGGATAAGATATCGTCTATTTTATTGATGCTCTACTGAAATAAATCATACAAGATACTGAGGAGAAGAAGACACAAGTAGTAGTAACAGATGTATTTGTAGATTCTATGCCCCATCAACACCCTTTGGATCTTTTAAGTTTAATTTCAGAGAGAGTTTCACGGCACTTGCAACACAAGTTGGTCATATAGTGCCCAAGATTAGAGGTTTTACAAGGGAGTAACAAACATACAAAATAGGGAGAGATAAGGACGATAGATGTTTGTGAAAGGAATAAAGGAGCAAACCACGCCAGAGCACCCGCCGACCACCCAATTAGATCATTGAAAGAGCCGGGCTACTTCGATCATGCCTGTTTGGGTCAACCCGGGAAAACAACACCCTAATATACAGACGGAAATATTAGCAATGAACCCTCTCCACTCGAGAATCGAACTCATGTCTTCCGCGCACAGCAACAACGCACCTTGCCTCTACTAAGACTTTAAAAAAGTAAAGCAAAAAGAAAAAAACCCTAAAAATACAACAACCCAGATAGACTAACGGCAATTCGTACCACAATTTATGTTATTTTGTATTCTTTAGATCTCGTAAGCGATAACGCTCTACACAAGACAAACAAACCGTTCTATAGGTCGGACCAGACTGGTTATTTTGGTGCGATAGGACCCCTCTATCCACATATCGGCACGGAGCACGGATGGACAGAAGGAAAAAAGAAGACATGTAGAGAGAGACGCTGTCACTCCATCAGCTGAACAGTGGACTATTTATGGGGCCAGGCTCACCCGGAGTCATTAACAGGACTAACAACAGACCTTTTCGCACAGACAGACGAAGCACCCCCCCC
>NW_004797317.1:1200807-1214590 GCF_000002075.1 Aplysia californica | reverse complement strand
GCCCCCCCCCCCCCCACGTCCTATGTGCACGAAGAGCCATGGATCCATGCAGACAACTAAAAAATAACTAAATTACAACGATCTTCTGTTGGAGATTCAAACTAGGGTTGTCCGATCCATAACCTAGTATGATCTCAAGTACAGTAATAAGAGTCCTTAGAAATTACTTTTATAGTTAGCACTTTAAACACAATGCAGTCAAGGAGACACAAGCAAGCTCTCTCTCTCTCTCTCTCTCTCTCTCTCTCTCCCTCTCTCTCTCTCTCTCCCTCTCTTTCTCTCTCTCTCTTTCTCTCTCTCTCTCCCCCCAAAGAAAATACGTATACAACACTTATTATATTTCTTCTTTTAACTTCCCCACATAATCAGCCTTCCAAGTTCTGCGATAAGAATTTCACCTTATTGAGTAGACACGTTTTATTCTCGTTGCGAAACTATTAATGCATGCTTAGTACTCAAACACACATCTAGAATAATATTGTAATATTGTTTAACTCTATTAAACATTCATTCATTCATTCATTCATTCATTCATTCATTCATTCATTCATTCACTCGTTCATTCATTCATTTGCTCGCATGTGAAAAAACGAAGACAGGACACAGCCGCACGACCCAGAAGAAAAAGCTGTAAAAAAAAAAGAAACCAGAAGCAAAACTTTATCTCCTACAGCAAAACTCGATTTCATATCGTAATTCTACCAGCCTCTTCTAATCTGTCCTGATTTCGACCACCAACAGGCCCTAACTAGTTGGATAAGGCACGGGATATTTGGGGACTTATCCCAAAGAAGTGTCTAGAATACATTCAAACATCCTTCAGAAATAACGTCTAGATTGCAGCTACTGAGTTCTTAGACACAGGAGAGCTGAGAAAGTTCTAAATAGTCATACGGGGGTGTAGCAGTCTTTTTTAACGTTGCCCAACCTACACGTTATTGTAATTTTGTTGTTGCTGCAGCTTTTTCTTTGTTGCTATGTTGCTACTGTAGTAACAGAGTTGTAGTTATAGTTTACAATGCTGAATGCCAAAGACACAACACGGAATACAAGCACGTTAAAAAGGAAAATGAAGGAGACGACAAGCATACACAGTACTAAACACCACCAGCGTCCAACAAAAGGTGAGTTGGCCACCTGCACTTTCAGCGCTAACCGAGTACAACAATACTTTTCAGCACTCATCTGCGATGGCGTTGATTAAAAATCTGATGAACATGTAAGACGTAAAAGGTTCAATTCCGAGTTGCGTTTGACTTTATCTTGTCTTTCACCTACTTATTCTCTTCCGAGTCTTCTAACGGGACCTTGTCGAGGAAAAAGTAAGGAAGGCAAGAAGCGGCTCGAACAACTTACACATATTAAAGCGTAAAAGAGAAGTCACTGGTTGGAACAGCTTATAAAACAGCATGCCCAGTGACGTCGAGGAAGACAGCGAGTCAAAATTCAGATCGAAAGTACACGAAACAATAAAAGGTGGTTTACACCCCCCCCCCCCAAACAACAACAAACAAAACACCCCCCACCCCCCAAAAAAAAACAACAACAACAAATATTAGAAATTGCTTCTGGGAAACCACTTAACAACACTCCACCTCCCTCTCCTCCCTTCCGCAAAAAAAGAAGAACCATCCCCCTCCCTCCACAAAAACATGAATAAATCGAAAAACGGACAAACAGAGGGCAAAGGGAAAAGAAGACAACATCTCGACGAAAGGATCTATCTGATGTGTTGTACAAAGCAAAGTTGGGGCAAACAGACAGGATCACACCCACGCCAAATCCCAGTCGTAAGGAGGGCGAGAATGTTTTTTTTTTTTCACCGGTATGGATTCAAAATAATTAAAACACAAACACAGAAACCTTGACAAGTCATTCCGATTTAACATAATGTCAGAGTGTCTCATATCGAGTTTGAGTTTGAGTAAATAGAAGCACGTCGACACAAAAAGAGTTATATATAGGGATAAAGCAAGACAGATACACAGTTAAAAACAGAGGGAAAGAAAAGTTGTACAACCTACCAGACGTGCCCTCAAACCACCCACGCTGACATCGCAAGCAGCAGGTGGAGTTATATAACATAATATCATAACATAGCTATCTAAGACATTTCAACTGATGAGTGCAAGTTTTTCATAACTCAAGGCATGAAGACTTTCGAGTGCTCCATTTTCATTTTACTATATAAACCCCCCCCCCCCCCCCCCCCCCCCCACAAAACTACAACCCCGGCTACCAGCTTAGTCTACAGATTTTAGATATGCACTGTACTTTTTTTTTCTTCGAAATGGATAAGCCTTGTAGGAGCGTCGATTTTCGGCACGTGAACCAGACTAAACTTTACAACCCAACACCCATGTCACCCCACTTTTTTGTTTCCATTTCGCTATCATACATAAATATATAGTAAAATGCATAGAGTTAACTGTTGGGCGCGGATTTTGCAGAATACAAATGCTATTTTTTATAATAATAATAATAATGACAACTATCATCATCATCATCATCATCATCATGTTATTATTATTATTATTATTATTATTATTATTATTATTATTATTATTATTATTATTATCACCATTATTATCAGCTGAGCCCGTATCGGGTTATTGGCCATTGTCCTTCAGTATCACTGTAAACATCCATCTCCGATAAGATCGAACCAACTGGAAGAAGAGCGTTACAATCCCCTCTCAAAAAAACCCAACAAAACAAAACAACCCCCCCCCCCCCCCAATTCAACAAGTCATCAAAAGAACGCACGCTCAGAACACCCCGTTGGGGATTCGACCCTGGGCCATCCACTTCGCAGTCCAGCATGATATCAACTACTGAACAAACGGGTGCCTTCGCCCATAATATCAGATTTTTAAAAAAATCAAAAAAAAAATATAATAAAACAAATCAAAAAATCAGAAGGATTATATCCAGCAACGAACTTATTCCTGAAAATGTGTCTATCGTTTTAGATGCAGCTCCTGTGAGGGCCGGCAAGCCTGAGGGATGCCTTCGCGTCACGGTACGTCAAGTCTGAATTGTTAACGCAATGGTCACCACCCACAAAAATATTAAAAAACTACAAATAAAACACACACACACAAACAGCAACAACCATACTGCTTTGCAGAGCCTCAAGGGCGAGAGACGTTTGAGTTTGAGTTTTATTTATATTTATTTAGTAGAGGTTTTACGGCACTCGCAACAGCACACGGTCATATGAGCGCCAAGGGGTGGATGTGAACAGAGAAGTCTTTACAGGGAATCAGGCTTACTCAGCTCACCTCTCTAGCTTCAACAGCACAGTCTGTTTCGACTTTCAAGGCACCCCGGAAATAGCGGGTCACAAGAGTGTGCCAAACATACAAAAGAAGTAGATCAGCCCATTTATTCTTCTGTGCATGAACGAGAAATGTCCCCCCTTTGGAAATGGCCTGAAGACACTTCAGTCAGTGGCACCGCCCCGCGGGTTAGAGTTTTAGTTTGAGAGAAGCACACCCTTACAACGGTCACTGAGTGCAGGGAAGAAACAAGACAGACAGAAAAAAGACAACGAGGGAAAGACGAGAAGAAGAACCTACCAGTGGCGCCCTCTTTTTTTGTTTTTTGTTTCTGGAAACGTTTTGCAACTGCATAAGGACATATGAGCGTGCGGAAAAGTGGCGTCCTCTAACTACTCCCTGGGAGACACGCATCACGTCAAACAGCTGGGTTTAGTTTAGTTTTAGTAGCGGTTTTACGGCGCTCGCAACTGCATAAGGTCATATGAGTGCCGAAGATTAGAGGTATAACAAGAGAGTAACAAACACTAAATAGAAGGAGGGGAGATAAAAAGATGTTTTATAGGAAAGAAGAAGCAAACCACACCAGAGCACCCGCCAACCAACCACTCACTTGGGTTTGTTGGGACATCATTTACATACAGTGTAGGAAGTAACCGTCAATCTTTTTGCACAGTACACTCTTCCACGAGTGGCACAGCAAAGCAAAAACAGTGCTCAAACACTATAAGGCACAGAGAAAGAAAAAAACACAAAACGAAACTGGAAACTACCTAGCAACTTAAGATCTCACGTAACAAAGCTGCAACGAAATCCAGCAAATACATCTTCATAGAACAAGGAATATGACGGAAGATGCAATGAGTTGACCAGCTCTGGATAGCTTCACTGGACAGCCTGGACTATACACTACTTTTTTGCGGTCTGTTTCCTTTTTCTTCTCCATACTACTGACTCAACTAAAATTATCATTATTAGCATATTGTGATTACTTTTTGAATAACAAAATGTGTTGATTTCTTTTAATCAGGAAAATAGAATGAGTCGAATTTTAGTATTAATAAAACTATTAGAAATTGCAGTATTGATCATAATAGCTATGATAATTATTAAAATGGTAATAATAATAATACTAATAGTAAAAACAACAACAACAGCAACAATAATAATAATATCGATAATGATAATATAATAATAATTTTATCAATCATGACAACATAGCATTAACAAAACCAATAAAAAATGAAATAATATTTAACAATATTTAGGATACTCGTAAAAATGAAAATGATAAAATTTTATTACCGTCATCATTATTATTACGACTATTACTGTCATAATCACTACACTGGTACAATAATAATGGTTTTAATAATAACAATTACAAATGTACATGTATTACCACAAACCAGCAGCAATCAGCAGTAGTTGGCAAGAGGCAAAACAATGTAGGTCCATCTTCTCTTCTTTCCCTCGGTTGTTTCTGTCTATTTGTTTTATTTTATCCCTACCACTAAATGGCCGTGATTATGTCGGTGTGATTTTTCATTACTCAGAACTGGGACTTCGGCTATGATCTTGTTTTAGCAACTTATTTTACGGCACTTGCGACACAATAGCGTCATATAAGTGCCCGGAGCTGTGATCTGAGGCGATGCTATTGCACCCATGCAGGCTGCCCTACTTACCTCTTCTGATCCTTTTCTGCGATGATCTGGCCCAACTTTCGGGCCGTCTCCTCAGCGGCCACTTTGTCTGAGGCGGACTGCTTCAGTCTGGCACACCGCGAGGAACGGGTTGATAGACAGATTGCCACAGACAGAGGGAAGCCACAGTGCGCCCACGGGGTTACGTACAGCAGGGTCACAGGTCAGAGGTCATACAGTTCACGGTTCAAAGGTCACAGCGATGATGGCGTTGGTACAGGGCAAAGGGCGCGTGATGGAACAAACGAATGGCGACGTGCAGAAAAAAAAGAAAACAAAAGTGGCAGAAAATACGTTGGAAATGAGAAACAGAGCAAAGCAAAAACTACTGACATGGAACACACTGCCCAGAACGTAAGCAGAAGGTGCAGTGATACATTTACCAACCACATCAGTATTGTGTAGCAAAAACAACAACAAAAAACCTCCCAACAAAACGTTGCCTCAGAACTATATTTTGTCCAAAGTTTACTTAAGTACATTTTGGACAAAATACTTCAGAGGCTACGAAATTAACAAAAAAAAAATAAAAAAAATATGAATTGCGTGCAGCGTGAAATACCCTGCAAACTGCCAAAGTAATTATACCCTGCATGAAGTTGAAGATATTCGGAAATCTGACCGAAAGATATCTTTGATTATACATTTCAGAGACGCACCTCTTGTCATTGAATCACTGCACTCCCCCCCCCACATATTAATAGAGAACGGTTTTTGATTTTTATAGAAAACAAAAAGTAAAACGACCAAAACTGCAAAAGAAATTTTAAAAAATGCAAAAAGATCACAGAGTAAAGAAACATAGAAGGAAAGAAAGGAACATTATACAGGATGGCGCAGTAGCCGGGTTACCATTTACAAATGGAATAACTATATAGTGGCGTCCAAAAGAAACTTGAAAATGTAATCACCAAAACCATCATGTTACAGGCTTGTTTAAAGCTTAATAAATTCTGCGACATCTGAGACTTGAATATCTCATCTAAGTTAACAGACGCCCGAGATACGGTCACTCAAAATTGACCTTTAAAAGTCTGGCTTGGCAAAATTGTGCAAAATCAGAAAAAAAGCGCAAGTGTGTTCGTGAGTATATTGAAGTAGATCAACTTTGGTGGAATGGACATGTACTGAATATCAAATGAAAAGAGAATATTATTATTATTGTATCTACAATGAACAGCATCTTCTGATATTTCCAAACAGATTGGAAAACAGAGCAGTTACAAATACCACGTAAAACCTGGACGTAACATATTAACATGTGCTCATTAGTATTAATTTTGTTTTTGTTTAGGAGCTACTATAATGGTTTCGTGTCGAGCTCGAAACCTTTTTGCATCTAGACTGTGCTGATTAAATTTTGGACATAATCATCTGTCAGTGATAAACAGAGACCACAAAACTGCCATGGTTTTGGGTGGAATGAATAGAACCGCCCTCATGAGAATCACTGGACGGCTTGGTTTAGTGGACAATATCGCGCAAGCGCCTGAACGTCATGTCTTACCCTTATTTTTGTCATGGTGTCATTCTAGTAGACATCTCCATGCCTAGCAAAGAACTTTCTCACAGTGCCAGTGCCACTAGATAATTCTTGGAAAACCAAAATCAAATCAACGTTGGAGTGGACACCAGTAAATAGCCCCGACAACAATCCTATAGGTATGTGAAGAGTGAAGTACCATAAAACAGTAACTGAAGAAACGCGACCTTGTTCCCAACTCAGACCCTTTGTTAGCAACTCTCTGTGACATCCCGGGTGGAATGACAGATAGCAATGGTCAAATTTTTATAGAGTTGACGCCCAAAGGGTTCGTGCACTACACAAAACTAATGGCCCCTAAGCAAAATAATAATGAGCATATTATATTAATGTTAAGTCCAAGTTTTGCATGGCATTTGTGATTGCTCTGTTTTCCGTTTTGTTTGAAACTATCGAGGCAAAATATCAAAATAGAATATTGCCTATTGTAATACAACATTCTCC
Organism: Aplysia californica; assembly: GCF_000002075.1. NCBI lineage: Eukaryota > Metazoa > Mollusca > Gastropoda > Aplysiida > Aplysiidae > Aplysia > Aplysia californica. The sequence continues at coordinate 1,207,616 of NW_004797317.1, read as the reverse complement.
ATTCATTGGATATGTAATAAACGTCCATTCTATCAATATTGACGCTCCTCAATACACGTGCGAAGACAATTTTACATTTCTTTAATTTTGCCCAGCCTAATTTTCAAGGTCAATTTTGAGTGACCATATCCCGGGTGTCTCTTAACATAGATTATTATCAATATGCCAGATGATGCAAAATTTATATAGCTTTAAATTGGTAATGCGAGGCTTTAACACGTTGATTTGGTGATTTCATTTTCAAGTCACGATTCCAGGTCCGGTAGCCTAGCCCCTAGATTGACGACGCCGCTACCCTTCTAATCCGCAGAAAGTATGGCCCGTTTGTGCCTTCTGAGTTAACACCGCACCAGATGGATGGAGCTGACGTTTGTGGATGATCCTCGGAGTCTGGTTTCCCACACATTTACTGTTCTGTCTGTCTACAACAATGTTAAGGTGCAAAATGACCGTTGTCTCCCATGACCAAATTGTTGAGAAAGGTCTTGTCGTCTCTTCACATCTGCCGAAAACTGCATAATCCAACTGCACCGTGTATGGATACAGACGCAAGTTCTGAGGTCTTTGCAACGTCGACCTTCAGCAGGGGTTAAGCTAAAGGGAGCGTCGTCGGACAGACGTGAATGTCTCCTCCATTACACTCTCTGCAAAACTGGCCCTATTTTCCAGGGTTCGCACAGAATGTGACCTCCCAGTTCGTGGCGTATCAACCACAGATCCCAGTTCCTGGACCATTGCAATATGCTGATTATCGCGAGTTTGAGGGTGGATACCGTACCCCATCATTACACAGATAGGCTTTCGTGTGAGGACACTATATTTTTTTTATTTCCCAAGTCAATTCCACAATTGCTATGCGACAATTTTTTTAACGACAAACCTGGGAAAAATCCGAAGAACCAAAATTACTACACTGAATTCAATAAAGAAAAATCAACTTGGCGTTTTGTCTGGAAGCGTACCTGTGAACGCCAAACAAATCTCCAGATGTCGTACTGTCAACAATCACAGATCAAAAACTTGAAACAATTTTCACAATTAACTTTTAAAATGATATCGCAACTTCTGCGCCATCCTGTACAAGAACAAAAAGCACGACGTCTCTGTACTCAACACCTGTATCAACGTATGTACAACAAACTGAAATAATAAAGAGTATTGTACATAGAAGCATAGCCAAAAGTGTATATAATATTATGGTGCAACGAGAGAGAACGTTAGCTACGCCAATATAAAAGGAATACAAAGAGTTACTTGCATTGAGAAACACTGATACACGTAAGGCTGAAAGTATGGAAAGAGCCCTCCTCCCGCCCGCTTTCGCAACTTACTTGACCTACTTCGCAGCCTGGGGTCTCCACCCTATATTGTGGGGGCCAAACGAGTGCGGGTCACCGTGACCTCATGCGAAAAAGACACTTCTAACTTGTCGTAGGAATTGGGGGTGGTGGGTTACTTTTGCCGAGAATATTATACATGGAGCATCGTTTACATAGAAAATTGCACTCACGGCATGCCCTTTCGTGTGAAATTTTCAAACCAAAATGAGCCGGAAAAGTGGGATAAGGGAACGCAAATCAGGGGTTTGTAACAACCTATTTCGAATTAGCGTTTTAACTTCGTCATACAAAAACGAAAAGAAAAAAAAATCTCCAAAACGCGAGAAAAATATATCCGCCCACACATAAGCATGTAATTTTTCACTTTGATCAATATTTCGTAACGTAAGTTTTTCCCCGGGGGGGGGGCTCATACATATTCCGAGTACATATTCAGCCAAACCATAGGAGGCGCAGGCAAGACCAAGAATTCCTCGCCCGCCACACAGCGTCGGTCGCCAATTTGTTACATTTATCCGGAAGCTGTTTCGACGCCATGTTGGAAAAGTGGTTCGACAACACAAAAGGGAAAAAACTAAACCTAAGAAAAATACATCCAAGTGCATGTTTGTTTTCCTGGATTTTTTTTTTTAGACGGGGAGGGGGGGGGGTTCCTGATGAGTTGGACCTGGAGTTTTTTTGCTTTCTTTTCAAACCTCACTGTTCATTCGCAGGTTTAGTGAAAATGAAAAAGCAGCTTATGCAATAATGGTAGCATTCCCTGGGGAAAAAAGCAAGATGGCACCCTGAAACAGCCGAGTGTGTCAGTGAAGTCCGATCTGTCCATTTTGAAAAAAAAGAAGGATGTGTGCATTGTTTCAGATCCTATCGCTTTGTATTAAAGTAAAACAATTACAATGGCGCAAAAGTGGCCATTTAATTAGTGCAACGAGAAAGAAAGATAGATACGTGTATACAGAAACTACAGAATGAAAGAAAAGCAGTAAAATCTACAAGTGGTGTACTAGAACCGAACCCCTGAGCCTAATCCTGAATACGGTTTTAATTCTAAGGTTTCGAGACTGAGTGCACTTCATGTAGGCTGGGAGTAAAATATTAGTTAACGTGAACTAAGATATTTCGAGTTGCAAAAGACCAGTCTCATTAAGCAATGAGAGACTAGTAAACAACTTAAAGCAAACACATTTGACCACCCATGGACACTAATAGTACTCATGCTAAAACAACCTATCAAGCCTTATCAATAATTATGGTCACTTCATTATTCTATAAATAAATCTTGCTAATATGTTTAAGTCCACATGTTTATTTAAAAACAAACATGCAAACAAACAAACACCCCCCCCACCCCACATGTAAGCTCAAACACGAAGGAGAAAACGAAATCTAAAACTGTAGCCACTCACCTACACCCCCGCCCCTGTTCTGAGATGCTATCGAATTTTAAAAAAAGCACCCCCAACACACACACATACACACACACACACACACAAACACACACGCAGGGGATGTAACCCCTGTGTAAAGGAATGAGAACCATGAACATCTCGGCTATGACGTAGCTATGTCTCACTTCATTCTGTGCGTCTTCTTTACCTTCATTCTTTTCTTCTTCCTTTTCCTACTATCACAAATACTCCCTCTTGAAAGACTACCCTAACGAGTTCAAAAGAAACTAAAAATTGATTTAAAGAATAATAATAAAAGGAAAATAACATTTGAACAAAACCAAAACAACCGGAACCCAAGAACAAGTGATTACCTCTGCTCCATTTCCTTCATAGCTCCCACCAGCTGGTTGGTTTTCTCCTCCAGTTTGGTCACCATTTCTGTCTTGTGCTTCACAGTGCTCTCGCAAGCCTGTGGACAGTTTTAAGTTTATTTTTAGTAAGAGTTTTGAGGTACTTGCAATACATATAGGTCACATAAGTGCAGAAGATAAGATGATTTACTAGAGAGTAACATGCAAAGAAGAGAGGGAGGAGTGATAAAGGCGATAGATGTTTGAGGGCAAGAAGGAGCAAAGCACACAGGAGCGCCCGCCAACCACATACATCCCAGTGGGCAGATCAAGGGGAGGGAGAGGGGGATGTCAACCAAATGGAGAAGTAATGAGCAACAAATTAGAGTGCCTCTGTAGGTTTCATTTTCAGCGCCCGTCTCTGCATCACACCATAACTTTAACTCGGGCTCACAGAATCACTCCGTCATTTACAGTAAAAAAAAACCCAACCCACGCTTTTCAGTAATGAAACTGTATATGTGTACAGCTCCATATTTACCGGAGCATTCATTTCTACCCAGTTTAGTATTCATCTTAGGCAAACAGGATACATAGGTAAGCAGTTGCATGGACGGTCCATTGGAGATTAATAATAGAGATACCAAATACCATTCGTAAAGCGTAATCACACCCGCTCGACAGCAAAGCAATAAAATACACCCTGGAACAATGCTACTGACAATGCACCTAGAGTGTAGCCAACTGAGCTAACGGTTCACACCCTACCCCCCTCGTTCCAAAAAATGAAATAATTAAAAAAATTAAAATTGAAAATAAAATAAAATAAAAAGAGGGCATTAATGATGACAATCACAGTCTCACAACTGCCCCTATGGTCATCGGAATTCAACCCCCAAGGACCGTATCTGCCATATCTAGCGCATTAAATCAAGATGGTATGTAAAAAAAGTTAACCTTGATGGACCATAATTTAGTTACCGTGTATCAGATCTGACCTGACTACATAACTTGATCTATTGCAAATCTAACACAAGAGTGAAGTCTATCTGTGTGATAGATTTCCATGAAACATTTCAGATTTCCTGAGCTTAAACACCATATTATTCAAGCTCAGATTCTAGAGGGTTAAAGCAATTAAATTACCCGGCCCACCACAAAGTCACCATCAGCTATAGCCAAACAACCGGGCTAAAACTAAGTGTGGGAGAATAGCAAGACACTGTGGCAGTGAATCGTAAGCCATATATGACACGAATTAGAGAGTCTTTATCTATCGCCTGGGCTTCCACCAGCGACGCCTAAATACAAGCCATTACTGTCGTAAGCAACACATCAAGGAAAACATACCACGCAAAAACTTATGACATTGCCGCGTAAAAAGACAAGTCGTACCGTTCGAACAAAGCTGTCAAAATATTATGCATGTCCATGAGGACGAGAGAGCGGCAGATTAGAGGAAAAGCCAGCAATTAACTTCAACACAAGGATGTGTCTCCACCTCACAGTCAGGAGTCAGACACGTTCTTGAATTAAGCGAACAAATTTTAATGGTGCTGTGAGGGTGGACTAAACCACCCATTTCTCTCAGCAGACGCTATCATTGTAAATCAAAACGTAGTTAAAAACAATTTATTCCAAACCATCCGTTTACTTCAGCGGACGTTTAGTAGTACAGGTCTTACGGCATTTGCATCATACATAAATATATGTAATACAAGATAAGTGGCGTTACTAGAGACTGACGTACAAAGAAAAGAACGAGAAGAGATATGGATAAGAACAAGGAGCAAATTACATCATAGAACGCGCAAACGACTCACTGAACGGACGGCGAATGTTTTGTACGATCCATGACTAAAAGGCTAAACTGAGATCCAGATCAGCATGTTTCAAATCTACAACCGGATATTCCTGATCTTGTGTGGTTTACGGCGTCATCGAGGCTCACTTTTGTATTGTTACGTTTTGAGGAAAGAGAAGAACAATTAATGACGCAATATTAATGATTTAGTCCAGAAAAAAACGACCCCCCCAAAAAAAACCCCACTGTGCTCATTCACATCGGAGGTGGATCGATAACAAACCTGAGATGGCCTTTACCAACACGGTAAGAGTTTACAAACTTGGTAAAAGACTCAGATTAACTGGGGCACTTTTTTACAGCTTCTTTTTCACGACTCCAGGTGGGCGCACAGCGCAGAAACCAATCCCAGCCGAAGACTATCATACACCATAATACATTAAAAAAACAAACAAACAATCAAACACCCTCCCAAAAACCAAAAAAAACCCCAACAAACAAACCCAACCCACTAACAAACAAACAAATAAAAATACCAAACAAATCCCCCAAACATGGATATAAGTAAATTTCGACCACCCCAAACCTTCCTCCATCCCAAATGTGGCTCCAAACAGAGTGGAGACTCCGGAGGGGAGGGGGGCTAACGTTCATGTTACTCATAAAAACGTTCTCAACAATTCCTGCACCATGGTAGAGAAAATATTACTATCCCCTCCCTCCCCTCCTCCTCCTCCTCCTCCTCCACACACACACACACACACACACACACACACACACACTCACACACAAACTCTCTGTCTGTCTGTCTGTCTGTCTGTCTGTCTCTGTCTGTCTGTCTCTCTCTCTCACACACACACACACTCACACAGAGACCGACAGAGACGACTGAGTGAAAGTAAAGAAGTAAGACCTTCCAGTGGCGTCCTCCAACCACCCGCTTTAACAGACGCAGACAGAACAAACGACCAAATTCTTCAAAAGAACAAATAAAACGAAAGGAAAAAAGCAAAAGAAAAACACAAACACATATCCAAACATTGGTTCAGAGCGCGGACGCAGTGGGCGTAGGGAGAGATTCCGCTAAATGAACACACGGTGTCTTTTAATTCCACTTCCACTCCAAAAAAGGCGTTAGGGGCGGTAACTGTCAGCACAGGGGAGTCGTTTGGCCCTAATGAGTTGTCGCCCCTAGGTGGTTCGGTCTACGTATGGGTTTGCTCCCCTGTTTTGCCCGAGTCTCTGCCGTGTTAAACGCGACAACAGTCTGTTATAAATTACGGAATGCTCCGACCCCCGGAATCTACAGATGGTAAGTCTGTTTGTTTTAAGTTTAAACCGTACTAGACGTACACGGAAAAAGATATAGAGGAAGGCAGAGAAGGAGATGGGAGGACAACATCGCAGAGTGGACAGGGAAGACGATGGGTGCCCATCTGAGGAAAGCAGATGACAAAGAGAAATGGCGAGAGCTGGTTTTCAGATGCAGTGGTGTCCCCACGGTTGCGCCAACCACGGGATAGAAGAAGACAACGAAGACGAACTGAATGCAGGCTAGAAAGACGCTATCATTTTTCTTTTTTTTACACTTCTCTCCTGCATAAAAAAGTGACCAAAAGACAATTTTTCTAAGGAAGCTAAAGTATTTTAAAGTTGATAAAATATTGATGTCAATGTTCTACCATTCAACTATAGAAAGTAAGATCAATTTTTGTATAACAGCACGGGCCGAGAACACAAAACAACAAGAGAAAGAAAAATTAAATCGACTAATACGGAAAGCATGTACAATTTCAACATCTACGTTCCCCAACTTGGATGAATTGTACATAACAGCTTGCACTAAAAAAATTAATTCCATCTTTTTAGATAACAAACATCCCTTGTTCCCTCAAATAAAAACATCAGTCAGAAGTAAAAGACC
>NW_004797317.1:1194691-1199649 GCF_000002075.1 Aplysia californica | reverse complement strand
GCTCAAAGCAAACGGAAAACAATAAGAGATTAATCATTTAACAGGGAAAATTAAGTCATAAGAAAATCATTATGACCATGACTTCAATCATCACGAACGATGCGTCACGACTTATTAATCACAATACGCTCTGCAGTCGCGGTGCATGTGTTTTGAATGGCACTGGTAGACTCTCCTGCAGTGACGTCATTTATCACCCTTTGAAACTTTAAAACAAATATGTCGCTATGTCGAGTGCAGTACGTTTCTTAGACTAAAAAGAAGCAAATGGATACCACATAAGGTCATTCAGTGCTGGGGGGAGCAAAAAAGATAGACCAGTCTCAGAGAGAGAGAGAGAGAGAGAGAGAGAGAGAGAGAGAGAGAGAGAGAGAGAGAGAGAGAGGGGGGGGGGGGAGAAGAAGAAGAGTCAGGACCTACTAGTGGCACCCGCCGAGTGTCCTAACGATGAATGATTTTGATTTTTTAAAAGTCCGGAAATAGGAGTATTTTTCTCCAGATCGACCCCTCTCACAAGTAAACCTAAACTAAACTCAAACAACAAACTCATCCGCCCCCTCCCCCCTTTTATCAAGAAAGGAAGAGCAATAAGGACGATACAGACGTTTGGTAGGAAAAAAGGAGCACACCACACCAGAGCACCCGTCAATGACCCGAATGGAAACTCTTAAAGGGCAGCAACAGAAACAACAACACCAAACTGTGACGTTCTTTGTGAGGTTCGAACGGGGAGCTTTCAGAAGACTACAAGACGGATGTGATGACCACTGTCCCAAACTTTACTTCAGAGAGGATGCATGGCCAGCAGTCAGTATTATGGGGCCGTTTTCAGCGATGGCAGCAACAGAGATGGGGCCCAGTTAGTTCAATAGGTATCTACTATCATGCTGGGAAATGGAGGGAACGAGCTTGGTTCAAATCTCCATACTGAGTGTTCTTAACTTGGATTGCTTTGGGAAGTTTTTCAGACTCTCCACCCATTTTGCTCGGTCTTCTCGGTAAAGGTAGTTAAATTCTGAGGGCTCGCCTCGTAAGTAACCTATTACATCGTTGAAAAGGGGGTCAAATGTATAATAGCGCACTTATATATGATCTATTTGTATTGCAATTAGCCTATACTCTTACTTAAACTAAAAACTAAAATGGCTACATAAAAATACGCGAGAGGAGCAGCTGGATGTTGAGGGGGGCATCAGATGTGTTTGTTTGAATAAAGAGAAGCACATCGACACAATAATGATCTTTTGGTGCTGGGAAAAAGTAAAACAGGCAGACAGAAACAACAGTAAAGAACTAGGACCTAACAGTTCCACCCTATTACATTTGCTCGGTAAAAAAAAGAACCAACAACCCCAGAACGTGGTACCTTAACTGGCGACAAAAAAGGCCCCCACAGCACAGATTTTGTAAGAAATTTGGATATATAAGCTTTTAGCGTTATTTTTTAATAGTAGTTCTGTGCCTACGCCTGAATGAAAATAGTCCGTGTGTGTGAGTGCGTGTGTGTGTGTGTGTGTGTGTGTGTGTGTGTGTGTGTGTGTGTGTGTGTGTGTGTGTGTGTGTGTGTGTGTGTGTGTGCGTGTGCATAAATATATATTGCATGAAAAGAAAGGAAGTAGTAAGAAAGGTTTTGAAAATGGGTATTCCAATGAAAAGCGCATTGAGCTACCTTTTTTTTGGAAATGCGCTATATAAATGTTATATACTATTATTATTATTATTATTATTATTATTATTATTATTATTATTATTATTATTATAATATAATACGACTGATGATTGCTATTGACAACGACAAATAGAGCAAGCTAACGCCGTACTATTACTGAAGTGGAAACTTGAAACTACGTTTCTATTTTAAAAAAGGAGGGGAAAAATGGTCAAAGATGTTATTAATCCACTGTGGCTAATCTCTAAGAAAATACAAGTGGAAAAGTACACATTTGATATGCAGTGCGAACAGTAAAATCCTTAATTGAAACAAGAAACTTGAGAATTCTGAGGAGTCTTTTTAATAACAGGTCGACAACAATTCTGGGAATGCGCTAATTTGAGGTAGGAATGAGAAAACAACACAAAGAATCACCCTCACCAAATGACTAAGTAATAAATACATTCCAACCTGTATAGAATCGTTCTCACTTTTTACCGGGCTTGCGAGCAGATTACCAAGTTATAGAAGGAGATACAAAACAATCCATATGACATACGCTAAAACAGATATTCCACATTCCGCTTCCATCAAAGTCAGAAAATTGCATTCCTTTCAAGTAATCGATCTTCTCAAACTCCCCGCCCACCATCTCCTACCGCCCGAAACTCCCAGACGATAGAAACTCCCACACACATACCCTTCCCGGTCTACAGAAAATTGTCACAAAAAAAAAGCATTATAAGACACCAAATAAATCCCTAATACACCCCCCCGGCACACACACGCGCGCGCGCTCGCGCACACACACACACACACACACACACACACACACACACACACACACACACACATAAAACACACACACAAATACTGACATCCATCCATCCATCCATCCATCCATCCATCCATTCATCCATCCATCCATACACACACACGTTCACACACACACGTACATACATACATACAAACATACATACATACTTTCCTTTTCCGATCCAGCGGCCATTTGGGTTCTAGCCCTTCGGTCTGAACCATACATACATACATACATACATACATACATACATACATACATACATACATACATACACACACACACACACACACACACACACACACACACACACACACTCACACACACACAAACAGAAACAACACTTACGCCCCAAAAGGAAACACCCCCCCTCACAAAAAAACAAACAAACCAAACAAAACAACCAAAACAAAACCAATCATCCACATCACAAAGCCAGACGAAATTATAGACAAGAATCATCTCCGGTATAGAGATGAACCCACGTCTCTTTTCTCTAGGTTTACTAAAAGTTTTACAGCAGTCGCAGTACCAGCAGGTTCATGTAACTTCCGCAGATTCGAGGTGTTACTAACGAGTGGCGTCGGTGATCAGGTAGGTAGGCTCTTGGATTCGCAACTGTAAGATTCTGGGTTAGAATCCAGACAAATGCCCGACGTTGTGTCATTGGGAAAGACATTTTACACGAACTTTTATCACTTCACCCAGGTGGGAATGGGTACTCGGCTATAGACAACGAAATATCTTGTCAGGTAGGCCTAGTGTTAGAGCGCGTGAAATCCGCAGCTTCATGGGAAGACAATAATGTTTCGAGTGTTCTAGGGTCTTCTTGGGGAATAATAGTTGTAAAGCGCATAAAACATGCTGTAGAAATAAGAACACTATATGATTGTAATCATTATTATTATCATTATCATTATTATCATTAATATTATCATTATTATTATTATTATCATTATTATTACTATTATGATATTATCATAATAATTATAATACAGTCGAACCTGCCCTGACGGCCACCTCTATAAGACGACCACCTGTACAAACGGCCACTTTCCATTTCCCCCCTTGCGTTTTTTCTATATAATTTAACTGTGTAAAACGGGCACCTGCCCAACGCGGCCGCGGCCACAATAATTTAACACACAACCCCTATAATACTAAACAATAATACCTGTCTAAGACGGTCACCTTAGTGATAGTGACTCCATTACGTTTTGTCATAAATTGTGCATTGGCCTCTGGCGTTGTGGGCGAGCCGTCATAATTCAATCACCTGTCGTTGTTGTTAGGTAGTCCCTCCAACCGATCATGTTGCGTAGGCCCCTCCCACTGTTGACCAATAGCTACCAATTTTCAGCTGCTGGTGAGGTAAGCGTGTGATCCGTCATAACCCATAAGTCCCGCCCAGAACTCATACACAAATCGTAAGTGAGATGAGTGGTTACTGTTTACCCAGTATGTAACAAAGTAACAAAGGACGTCAACATGAACTTGTTACAGAAGCGTCCCTCGTTCACCGAGTGGTGGCGACCCATGTGTTTGTTTTAACATGGCACTCGGTCTTCCTTGTTTGATACATTTCGTTTTATTGTCACCATTGTGCAAAATCAGCGACAAAATAAAAATTACAAACGAAGTACAAACCAACAGCAACAACACCAACAAAGACAACAACAATGCAGCTACTTTCGATTGGGGCCTCAGAGGGGAATGGTTTGTTTCCTTTATCTTGATCAGTCCTGCCTAAGACGGCCACCGGTCTTATACGGCCACTTTTCTCCTTGACAATGGGTGGCCGTCTTACACAGTATTAATATTATCATTATTATTATTATAATATTATCATTATTATTATGATCATATTATTATTGTCAAATTATTATTATTATTATCATTATTATTATTATTATCATATTATTATTATAATTATAATTATATTATTATTATATTATTATTATTACTATTATATTATTATTATATTATATTATTATTATTATTATTATTATTATTATTATTATTATTATTATTATTATTATTATTATTATACACAGGAAAAAAAGGAGGAGAGGAAAGAATGATACATGTTTGATAGTAAGGTATGAGCAAACCACACCAGAGCATACGCCAACCACCAAAACCAAACCTCTGTTCCCAAAATCCTAAGCAAGGGCTAGAGTTACTGAAGTAGCGGCTGTACTTCATCGCATGTAATGACGGCTTGAAAAACTCAAGAAGAATGTTTCGTTCATCTCGCTGACACGAGACGCTAAAAAGAACATAACAAACAGTTCAAAGTTTTATTTATTCAGTTTTGTTATTAGCTATCGGAATTCATCGACAAAAATAGAGGATCAAGCGATCTAGCAAACATAACCAAGCCAAGCCCACCCCCCCCCCTTGCGCACACATTTCAGAAAAAAAGCTACTCATGATTTAAACTTTAAAGTACAAGGGGCAAGACGAGCTGTAAATGCCCCCCCCCCCCCA
>NW_004797317.1:1179571-1192071 GCF_000002075.1 Aplysia californica | reverse complement strand
AGAAAAATCGCACAAACAGGCGGTAATTAGTAATCTGGTACACGCATTGCCATTGTGAACAGGTCTTTTGTTTTCGCTTTCAGCCGGTGGTTGTGCCTTTTGTTCGTATTTTGCAATCCATGGATGGCAGGTAAAGATACAATCGTAACAAAGGTTAGGTGGAGGCACTGACCCTTGCGAAACTGAAAACGCTTGGAATATTAATAAACAGAAAACAGACACTGAAAACAATTACAGACAATGGGGTGCAGAGATTTGGCTGGTAACGGCTACGTTTTGAATTACATCCTTGAATGTGTTATTTTCATGAACTGAAAAATATCTTGGTATGCAGACAATACGATGGTCATGAACTAGCCTATTGTTGCTGTTTTTTATGAAACAGATGAGAGAGTCCTTAAAAAACTTCTCCGGTCCGGACTGAACTTACGTCATCTGCGCACAATCGTGAAGAGCTTAAGCATTACACTCATGGGCAGTTTGAACCAGAAACGACGATACGTTTCACAGAGAGGCAAAGGAGCGACACACCATACAAGGACAGACAGGCCAAATAAGAGACAGTTTAAATCCCTGTAACAATTCGCTGAGGAACCTGTATCGTGTCCATCTCAAGAGTTACCGTATGCAGGTTCTGGATGGAGCGGCTGTTTCGTTTAGATGCCGTGAAAATGGTATAATTTTAACGTCCCTATCGACACTATTAGGTTATTTAAGAAGCGGGACCTCCGAATTTAACACCCATCGAAGCGTGCCTTTCCTCAAAGTCACAACGTCAGATCGAGCTGAGGCTCGAACCTCGATGTCGTGCCAACCCCAGTGTACTGTCTCATACATAGGATTACGGCATGGGTTTAGTTTGAGCGAAGTGAAGAACACCGATTACACAGCAGCCATTTAGCGCTCGGGAAAAGCAAGGCAGGCAGACAGACAGAAACAACAGAAGGAAAATTAAAGAAGTGGACCTATCAGTGGAACCCTCCGACTATCCATACGGCATTGAAGTACATGTACATTATAATACACTTATATAATATGTAAGCTGTTGTCTAGACGATGTTATTCCCCAACTTAGATCGAGTTACATACGATCTTGGTGTACCGTGGGCAATGGTTTAAGAGAAAAAAAATAGTCACAGTTTCGTAAGAATTTTACGGCGCTTGCAACACAATTAGGTCATATATGTGTCGACGATCAGAGGTGTTCCTAGATAGAAACATACAATTAATTAAGTAAGGAGGAAAGATAAGGACGATAGATGTTTGATAGAAAAGAAGGAGCAAACCACAACAGAGCACCCACAAAGCAACCGCTGTGACAGCTTCAAATTTAGCACAAGCGTGATTTGCAGTAAAACATCTATTTGGAGTATTAACTTTCACCACAACCACCTGAAAAGACAGACATACGGGTGATTAGCGTCAGTGGGGTAACGTTCCTTTTTCAGAGTTAGCATGAAAAAGATAATTATGAGTTTTCAGCTTTTGTATGAGTTTTATGGCACATTAAGGTCATATAAGTACCACCGATTAGAGGTGTTACAAGAGAGTAACAAACACAAAAAGGAGGGGAGATAAGGAAGACCGATGTTTGATAGGAAAGAAAGAGCAAACCACAGCACCCACTAACCTCCCAGCATGTAGGTTCGAATCGCACGTGAGCAACACTGTATTTTATCAAGTACCACTGTCTTTCTTTTGGGAATACATGTATGGCAGCGGCTATTCGGACTCAAACTCCAATGCTTGTACCGGAAGTGAAGCAGACAGGTACGTCGACCTTGGTCTACCTCGGCTTCTACAATCTGGCCAAAATTTTCGACGCAAATTAATTATTAGTGACATCAAAAGTGAACAACAGTTGCAAAATCTGAAATACTACACAACAAATGCAAACTTTTAGTTTTAGTAGATGTTTTAGGCGCTCGCAACTGCATAAGGTCATATGAGCGTCAAGGGGTGGATGTCAACATAGAAGTCCTTACTCTGCTCACCTCTCTAGCTTCAACAGCACAAAGTGTGCTTCGACTATCAGGGCACCCCGGATATAGCTGGTCACAAGAGGGTGACAAACATACAAAAGAAGTAGAGGAAATGACGATAGTAAGGATTAGGAAAGAAAAAGCAGCAGTTCCCTGTTGCAGGTCAGGCTCAGGTTTGAGCATGACATCGATGAATCAGCCCATTTACAAATAGAATTCTACTGTGCATAAGAACTCGAGATGTTAATGTCCCCCTAAAGACACTTCAGTCAGTAGCACCGCCCCAGGAGGTAAATCAAAGTTTCAGAACAACAAAGGATTATAACGATCAATAGGTAGTCTAAACACGCTTTATTCGACGAGAAAGACCAAATCATTGATCAATTGGAAGTCCAGTTAGAAATTAAGAAGAGAAAAGTTAAGTACATGATTACCATACAATCCGGGTTTGTTCGGTCGACTTGATCAAAGCCTCCTGCCTTCTAAAAGACTTAAATTGTGTCCAAGGAAGGGGGGGGGGGGGTGTAACACTTGCCATAAAATAACGACAGAGTATTGACGAATACATCAACAACAACAACAACAACAACAAAAAGAAAATAAAGGGGGGGGGGGGAGAGAGTGTCTCTCATGTTCGAGAGGTTACGGTGTTCGTTTCTCATTCAATAGGTCCTGTATTCGAATCCGGATAGCGCAGGAATATTTCTGTTCTCTTACAATGTTCAGTCATCTGTTTTCGTCTGAACTTTCTGCCCCCTCCCCTCACCTTCTTTGCTCCCTCCTCTGGGCTCTTGACTCTGCAGCCTTTTTTTTCCTTCTGCTACTCCTTGGCTTCTTCTTACTGTTGTCTTATGGAAGGTAAGATCTACGCCTAGCCTTCTCGGAAGAGGGCCAAAAACCTCGAGGTCCCGTGTGCAAGTTGCGCACGTTAAAGATCCCTATGTGGTCCAAAATCGATAAGAGTAGGTTTCGCCACCACCCGGGCAAAATTCAAAATTAATCCCTACCAAAACTAAAAATGTTTCATGTTTCCCGCGCGCTCATATGACCGTATGCAGTTGTGAGCGCCGTAAAACACTTTTAAAAAGCCTTATAACAAACAAAAAACGCAATGCCACTAATAAGGTAGAGCTTGGACGTAGGCATTTTGTACTAAATAGACAACGTCAAGGTAGTGTTAGGATCCACAGTGAGACGGAAAAAATATAGATACGCTTTTCTACTCTTTGACCTCACGTTCTTTACATAAAAGTGACAGCGTAAAAAAAGGAATTTAAAATGCAGAATCAGATAATCAACACCCTTCCCAGAAAGGACAGAGTGAAAAAGTTGAGAGCTGCATAGTTTTTCCAAAATACACTTCAGACAACATAAAAAAAAACAACAACCAATGACTGCATTAACATATTTCAGAACAACGCCCGTGATAACAATCACCCTAATCGATATCGCTTTCCATGGCTATCCTCAAGGCAACCTGGCGATACGCAAACACCACGTCGAGTTCACTGTACGTTTTACTCCAGATCTTAATGGGTTGTACTTTAGGGAAAACCAGTACACCAAACGTACACCTTTTGCCACAGTTGGACTTGTAGTTGTTATGCAAATTCTTCTTTGAGACGCATTCTGCGTCTTTTGCCAAGGCTGATGTCTGGAAACAGATTGGTGTTTACATTTTACAATTTTATTTTTTGGGAGGGGAGAGGGGGTAAGGAGGAAGGGGGGGGGGGAGGTAAAGAGAAGAAGGCCGAAACAATAACCGCCATTTATTTCAAAGAAAAAAGATAGGCCGACAGAAACAACAAATGGAAAAAAAAGAGATAAAACATACAAGTTGCGCCTCACCCCCCCCCCTTTTCAACACCCCCAGGACTATAAGAGGAGCAGACTGGAACAATAGCTATGCAGGGAAGTAGTACTTTTAGTATACCAACCACCTTCCTATCTACACTTATATTCATATTAATTTTAATGTCAATTTCTACACCCCAATCGATAACAATTTAAATCATTCAGGAGGAGGCGAGCTACTTCGACATGGCAAGTCAGTTCAACCCTACTTGAGTGGGATACCACATCGAAGAAAAGGTGCTCGCTTCCTTGGCGACAATTTCCGTTGTACGCTACCCATTCTGTCGTTTGTTCGTTGTTCCCACCCCGACTCTTTATCCGAGTAAAGGACATGCCATGTTATATTTTGTGTTTAATTAAAATCAGTGAATGGAACTGGGAAGTTTTTATTGTCACGAAGCTTTTAAAAAGATTTATTTGGTGAAGTGATCAAAAGCTAAGTTGCGATGGCTAATATGCCAAGCAAAACTATGTTAACCACTTTTGGCGTTATCATCATCATCATCATCATCATCATTATTATTATTATTATTATTATTATTATTATTATTATTATTATTATTATTATTATTATTATCATTCAAATTAAAAAAAAAAGGTTCCAAGATGCTAACGTTCTACAAGTCAGGGCACTCCTATGATTTTAAACATGACAGAGAATCGGTGATATATTCTTATTGCTGCTGTAGTTGATGCTGCTACTGATGATGACGATAATGATGATAATGACCAAAATGATGCTGCTTCTGCTGCTGCTGTTGCTGCTGGTGATGATTTTCGCAAGCATAATTGTGCATAATGCTATATGTGAACGTACAACTTGTTTCCATTGCATTATTACTGTTTTTCTGTTTTTTAAATTACATTCCCGAAGAACCCAATGAAGGCCAAACCTTGAACGCATTTTATATCGTATACTCAAGTCTCCACCAATTACTTGTTTCTTATTGTGCTTCCTACAATGACCATGATAATAACGATCGATGACGATAAGGATGATGATGACAGTGACGATGAAGATGATGATGATGGATATGATACGATGATGGTGAGGATGGCGATAAAGATGGTGATGATGACAATGATGACGGGTGTGGAAGGTGGGGGAGGAGATTAAAATGTTTTTTCGTTATACAGCAACGGCAAATGAGAACATGAACACGTGAACAAATGCGCACCTTTAGGAAACATAGTACGAGACATACGTCAGCCGTTTACGTCTTTCGTGCCCTCAGCTTTGTTACAACGCTAAACGACTACCGTGGCACGCAGGGGGCAAACATTTTCATTAGTTGAAACGATAATGAAAAAGTGACACTGCTTCGTCAATCACATCAGCAAACCGCTTTGCAGTACAGACTATTATGCAGAAGGCCATGGGCGTTAACTGCTGCTTGACGTCATAAACAACTGCTTTATGATCGCCTCTGCCAAGCACCAACCCCTCCCCAAACCCCTCTCTTAAAAAAAAAACCCCAACCAACAATTAATTGAGAACAACAAATGAAGAAAAAAATATTTTTTTAAATTGGGTAAAGAAAGATATAAAAAAGAATTACATTATTTTTTTTCTCTTTCCTGAAAACAGAAACCCAATTGCTTTCAAGGGTAGAGCATTTTAACAGCCTGCCGTTGATAGCCATAACGTCATACTAATGCATTTGCCAAGCATGAAGTGTGGGACATTCCACCTGAACGCGAGAAGAAAAAAACAACAACTACACTGACCCTTAGCACGACGGACGAGTGGCAAAAGGGAAAGGCGACAACTCGATGATGATCCTCACTTCCTTCCTTCCTCCGTTCTCTCGTTCCTCTCCTCCCGTTCGCTCACACCACCAGCCGGCCAGCGCCACTTTTCTCACGGCACGTGTAAACGTCATCGCTGGCAGACCCGGCACCTTCGAGAAAAGGCGGGAACCCGGGCGGAAAAGCAAGTGCCGGGGTGACGCAGGGCCGCTTGGCGCCGACTCTCTCGACCGCAGCAGTATAAAAGTTTGGTTGTTTGAGAGACTCATTCATTCCAGAAACTTCACTAAAAACAGAAACTTAATCGGCCAGAACAGAAAGTAGTAGTTAGACGCCAGGAACACTTATAACAGAAACAGAGCAACGTTTTCGGAAAAGGGTAAGGCCTTTTTTCTTACTTATCTTGTTGTATGTTGGCAGAGTCGTTTGAAATACTGATTAACCCCCCCCCCCCCGGCTAATTTGTACGCTTGGTGCTATCAACATGTACTTTGGTTTCCACATTAAGCATTCTTAAGATAGTTAAATAGGATCTCTGATACATGTTTACTGTTGTATGAGCATAATACATTGCTATAGATATACACACATAGGTCAATATTTAGAGGAATTCATCTCTCCACTAATGTGTGAAAACGGTTTAAGCTTCCCAAAACAAGACCCTCAGAAAGACATACAGGCAGAAGATATAGTAATTACAAAGAAAATATGTCGTAGCTACAATACCAGCGCCGGTAGCAATCAGTGCCACCCAACTAGCACCTTTAACGCCCTGTTTTGGGCAGATCTTCATTTCTGGGGTAATTCCGAAGACGACACATTGCAACAAACCTACATCCTGATTTCAAAAAGCAAACCAAAATAAAAAACACCTTCCAAAACACACACACACACACACACACACACACACACACACACACACACACACACACATACAATACGCTAATCATTTCTGCAGATACTTACGCAAGGACTATGCATGTTAAGATTTTTTTTCGCACATAAAAAACAAACAAAACACGATTACATTAAATTGCCTTTCATGTTGTTTCCTTAGCTTAGTAAGCTACTGTTCAAAGTTCAGGAACACACAGGTTAAAAATGCACATTGTGCGCACCGAAAATTCCAAATCTTAACTCTGGGAAACGTTTGTAATTGCCATACATAACAAATGCGCAGCAAGGGAAAAGAAGACACTTGAGCACATAGCTTTGGATAGAAAGTATAAAGGTTTTAGAAATTTGAATAGACACAGGAAAACACTCGCCGTATCGAGTAACGTCGCGTAGTTTATCTAATTAGATCCGCTTTGTGTAGACTGAACTAACAATATTCAGGGTTCACAGGACCAAAAAACAAACAAACCAGCCTTTAAAATAACATACAAAGTTTTTACAAAGACTGCAGTGGTGCATTTTTGGTAGTTCGTCCTTCTTTGACAGTGTTATTGGTTTCTTGTGTCACGTTTAATTGCTAAATGACACATTTTGATTATTCAAGAAGGGGACTTTTTGGTTGCTTTTTTCGGGGGGTGGGGGGAGGGGGTGGGGTGATTCAAAACAAGTAAATGATAAAAAGAGTTAACAGAGCGGTACAATTTCCGGAACATTTTTTTTTCAGTTATGGAAATTTTTAGGGCAGCAAAGCTAGGACCGACAGTCAGGAGGAAACGTGTAACGCCGACTCTTCGAAAAATCGCGTGTAAAACAGACAAGTTTTACCGAAAAAAGGAAAAAAAACCCGAAAAAAAACGGTTGCATTGTTGGAAAAAATGACTTCCCCAATTCTAACCTTGTTGTATTGCTCTTCAAGTTAAAAATGTGAAAGACGGACATTAAAAGTGCACGGATAAGAGTAGAAAAAGAACGCTTCTTCATTGCATGACATTACTGGCCATTAAAACATGTCTAAACAATAGGTAGCAAGCACCCGCTGACAATGTATTAGGTCGCGCTAAGTAAAAAGTAAGAAAAAAGAGACGGCACAAAACAGAGACCTTTACAATCGATACGTTGCGCAGGAAAGGAATACAAAAATAAAGAAAGGTTGAGACTGAAAAAAAAGAGGGAAAACGTTTTTAAAAAGTTAAGGAATGCATAACAAGACGCATGGCACGCGCCACTAGTGCCATAAAATGCATTGCCAAAACAGTGACCACGTTTATCCCGCGCACTGACATTGTGCAAAGTCACGGTGATATTATTTCTCAACGCATTTCTTTAAACCTTTCAGGACGTAGTGTGCACATATGTCCGGTCAGCAGCAGACCAAAAGGCAATGTCGCGCCACACGTCCAGCCATCGTTCACTAGTCGGAATCACAAATTCGCATATTTCATAATATGCACGTTGTTGCTGGTCTCTTTAAGTTTCAGATAAAGATTTTTAAAAAACCCCAAAAGCTCTATGAATTGATATAGAACTTCTTATTCTAAAAACATAGTTTTCAAGCGTTGTCGAATGACCAAAATGCATGACCTCAAAGAGTTCAAGAGGGCAAGGCGTTGCATAAAAGACCCGAAAGGGTGTTTTTGTTAGTTTCATGAATAGAAGCACACTGACAAAATAATGGTCATCTAGTGCTGGGAAACAGTGAGACTGACAGACAAAAACAATGGTGGGATAACGACATACTAGGACCCTCTGTAACTAGTGGCGCCCTCCAAACACTGGCTCCAAAAGGCTCGAACGATTTAATAATGCACAATACACACATAAGAACATAATTATTTATTTGCAGGATACGCAGATATTGGTATAACGTGTTAGCCCCTATAAGCAATCGTCAGTTAAAAAAAGACAGAATACAAGAAAAGGTGACAAGATTGAAGAAGAGAAGTGGAAAAATTTATTGAATATGAATAACTTGTCGCAAGAAAGAACACAAAGTTAGGAATATTAAGAAGGGCATATTATATTTTAAATGAAATATTGGTGTTTTTACGTCCCCTTCGACAAAATCTGTACCAGACACTGCCTGTCAGGACCAGTTCGGGCTGAGAGGGATGCAAGATCCTACAAGAAAGACCGACATACTCCAAAACCAATTCTCCCCCACACGGGAATCGCATTCGAGTCTTCTGTGCGCGACAGCGAAGCGCGCCTAATCGCTACACCACAGACGCCGATATGTTAATAAAGTGATCCTGGTTTCTGTACAACGATAAAAAAAGGAAACCCACATACACTTAATACCGTATGCGATCATGGCCATGTTTTACACTCTTTTCAATAAAGATTGGTAATCTAAGAAACGGCACCAATGATTAAACGTCCGACTGCCTGCAAATAGAAATGAGCCAATTTTTACAGCGCAATGAAAAGCCCGTGAATAGAATCCCGAGGGGTTCCTGAAAAGAAAAGTCAGAATTTTGAATTCACTATTCAGAAAAAAGAGATAAAAAATACTTGCATCTGGAAATAGTGGGTGGGCAAATTTGAATTTGAATCATGCTTGGCTGTTTCTGACCATCGGCACCTCGGAGACTTGTTCAGCCAGAGAGGGTACAGGGGCATGATGCATTCATTAGTCCACGGACCCACAAACAGAGGCAACGTGAAAAAGCACTGGCTGGGTGCCTATTTTACGGCACGAATCCTCGGCATTAAGAGTGGAGCCCTAATATTTCATTCATTTCGTCTTCTGCACAGCTACCATCTGTGATGACCGGGACTTTTCAAAGTATCTCTTCCCCCCCCCCCCCCTCTCTCACCAGCGGTTGTCTATATGAGCAGAGTTTATCTCTGAAATATCTTACACCGTATAAAGGGTTAGACCCAAGTTTACTGCGCCGAGTAGAGTGATGAGCTACAGCATCTGTTACAACAAACAAACCACCAACAAGAAAGTGTTATACTCCCCGAGCAACCTTCACAAAAAGAAGAACAAGTCACATTACACATCTATCGCATATGTTCCATATTAAATCAAACGATCGTGCTTCTCATAGAAACGTTGGCTGGACTAATTTGGTGTTCTTGAAATTTGAATGTCTAGGGCCAAATGACATAGTACAGGTTATCATGCTCTCTTCGCTCCCCCCCCCCCCCCCCCATCCTTTCACTCTCTGCTATCTCTTTATCTCTCCCTCCACCCCCTCTCTCCCAGTCACTGTTAGGTTGAAGACTACCTGCTTAGTCTGCAAGAGAAAGCTCAAATTTCGAATCAAGAAGGGGTCCAAAATAATGTTCTTGTCTATTCTGGAACCAACTCCCTCAGCCCGGCCCCCAGACCGAGGTCTAAGTGCCTCACCTTCCAAACAGCCGTCTAAAAATATATTTTGAAAATGTACGTTTTTTTAAAGCCCACATCGAAACAATTTCGATGATTTACGAGGCGCCCTTCGACAGTGTCAAATTGGGATGAGAGGGATATAACGTCCCAGCAGAAAGACAGAGAAACTAGAAGTTAAAAATATTCTCCTCACGCAATAATCGAACTCGGGTCTCCTGTATTTGACGGCCAAACACCTGACTGCTACGCTACAGACGCTGGTTTATTGTGTCTGGAAGAACATTTAGCTGAGACAACAACAACACCGATCTCTCGTAATGTCTCTGTCGTGCACACGCATGTTTTCTATCCTGGACGTTTATCGGCTGTCCTTAAATGTTTTTCAACAACGCATTATATTTCATTTACTCGTTGTTCCATTTAACAAAGCAATCGGCAACAAAGGGCAAATAAAGAAAAAGAAATACAAGAGCACCAGAAAGTAAAATACACTTCATTTTGAGAAGAAATGGTTTTGTATTCATTTGTTTCAGTAACGAGAAGCCGGTCATTTAGTGCATGGAAAAGGCAAGCCAGAGATACCATAGCGATGAACAAGGCTAAAACAGCCAACCTTACAAGAGAATGTCAAATCATCTATCTAATCCCTTCCAGTCTTAGAGAAATTACATGGAGCAAATTCGACCCCTACAATTTGTTTGACATTTTCATTTTCATAAAAGCGTCCTGCCCATTTTCGAAGCACATAGAGAACAGATAAAGATAACTGCATCGACTCAATCGAGGTCATTTGGTGCAGGGGAAAAGTAAGAAAGACAAACAGAAACAATGAAAAGTGAAAAAAGTATGACCTAACACAGGCATCCCCTCCCCAACCCCAAACCCCCTACCTGACAAAGACAAATGCAGGTAAAAGTGTACACAATCCTTCAATTAATGCACATCGTGTAAAATAAAGTCAGAATGTTATCCGGAACTAGATAACGGCCACAACTTTCAGAGTCCAAATTGGAGCATGCAAATCTCAAAATGAAGTTGGACATTCAATAAAAATAGCACAAGAAACATGACAGAAAGGTCAGGGTGGGGTGGACAAACCTACAAACTCCCCAGACAGCATGGAAGAACCTCCCCTCTCCCCCATCTCGCCCCCGCAAGCCCACACACTAAAGCAACACAATACAAACATACAGAAATAAAGGGAAAAAATAAAATAAAACAGCCCACCAATTCGGGATGTGGGGATCTAACACCCCTTTTCAGGCATTTCAACTTGGGTGGCTGCCATATTATTCAAGAAAAGGACTGCCCTACGTACGAACTTAGAAACCGGAGCTCTGTGAATTATGAAGAAATCGAGAAGAGAGATATGAATCACAAAGGGTTTTCTATTTCAAACCGCATCAGACATCTAGAATTTCAAAGGAAGATCGGATAACGTACTCCGCTGACGGGAGTTGGGCGAAAATCTCGAGGGACGGATTTACGAAAATTAGATTCTTGAATGACACTACAGAAAAAAAGACACAATTTCTACTGTTACACCACTGATTAAATCTTCGTTTAAAAAAATATTTTTTTCCTTCGCCCTCAAGATTAAGGAGCTGGTATTGTTCGATGCAGCTATTGTATCAAACACTGCCCATCCCTTATGAATCATCACTCAATCCAAAACAAAACGTAAGGGCCACAAAACGCGTGAAAATGCACCTAAATACGTGTAATTCTGGTTATAAACGAACCGGGAAAAAAGAATGACAGATGTCTTATTTGCGTTTAAAAGACGCCGAAAAGATTCCAGATTATGACAGAACGGGGGACAATCGCGCCACAGAAAGAATACATGATCTTATTCACTTAATGGGTAGAAGAAAAGGCATAAATCATAAACCATGAAACATAGCCAACAATATGTACTCAAAAAGCGAACGTGTGTGGGTGTACAATGATTTCGGGTTGGAACAAATTAAACGAAAAACGAGTGGGTGGGTTGTGAAATAAAATGCTTCAGAGAAAAGAACTTCCACTGTTTCGGCAGAAGTCTTTCATAAGAGAAAAAAAGAAGCTCGTGATGAATCTTTTCGATGACGTGAAAACAAAAGTCACCAATATGAACTGGGCTACATTTTGATGTTTGCGCACTCATTTACATACCGCTATCTTAGAATACAAAGTTCTATCTGAATTTTTTTTTCCGTTTTGGATTACTAAGACCATGAGGTCAGAAACCAAATATCCTATCTGCTCAATCAATATCCTAAGATAATTCGGAGTCGTTATCCAGATATTCAAAGAATTGCATTCGAAAAAGTTTGACATGTGAAACTCGAAATTTTTTTAACGTCAAATTTCTCAAAACTTGGTACTGAGCAGATAGAACTTTGTAATTCTAGGGTAGTAAATTGTCGAACTCAAGACAGCAATTAAGACATCCAAACACAGAACACCCCTAATGAGGAGCCCCATATCAACGAAGGTCAGTGCGACTAAAACCTGGCTTCTAACCAAGGACTCGAGTAAGCCTACAGAATACAAGGACGTTTACCAATTACAGAACTCATTAAGTCCCCACTCTTTCACTTTGTCGAGATAGATAGATAGATAGATAGATAGATAGATAGATAGATAGATAGATAGATAGATAGATAGATAGATAGATAGATAGATAGATAGATAGATAA
>NW_004797317.1:1177041-1178658 GCF_000002075.1 Aplysia californica | reverse complement strand
ATATTTACACGTGTATATATTCGTATTTGTATACATATGATTAAAATTTATTAAATAAACAAGTCACTGTTAACAGTTTCTATCTAAATAACAATCCCATAGACCCAAAAGAAATTGGATTTTCGCAGGCTTTGCACGATTGTGCCATTTAAATGCAAGGAATTACTTTTACCGAAACACGATAGTTGAAATTACTGGAGGTAAAAAACAAGTAATCAACGCACATATTATTTTGTTTCAGCCAGACTGACGAGTAAATAGTTATGTGATACATTTTACTTATGACGCACCGGGTAGTGAGAATACAAACGTATCCCGTTGTTCTTGTCCCTACTGCTTACCGCTTGCTGACGGACGGATCAACTCTCTGTGTAAACACAAAGACAAAAACTAGGAAGAAAGTAAACTTATCAACGAAAATCCACTTACAGTCCGGTATCCATTTCGGTAAAAGTAAGTGAAAATGTCAAAACAAGAGGTACGCATTCGTTTGTTTGTTTGTTTGAAAATCGTTTTTATTTGAAATGAAATTGCGTTGGTTTCCCCTCCCAACCCCCTTTCCCCCGATACAATAAGCTAGCACAACAACAGTAAAGGAATCAAACAGACACAGAGACGAGTAAATATTTCTTCACTTGCGCAAATACCCATATTCATAAGATAACAGCTTTCAACTACATTCTAACCTGCTCTAACGGCCAGCAGTCCAAGAAAGCAATCACCTGTGAAAACGGCTACTACCCATTTTCCCTCGTGTTGCATTTTAAAAACGATTTTACTGTGTCAGGGGAAAGGGGGTTGGGAGGGGAAATTAACGTAATTAAGTTGCCCTTTCACTTTAAAAAAATTAATTAACAAATAAACAAACGGAAAGCGTACTGATGCTAGATTTGACATTTTAACTTACTTTTACCGAAATGGATAGTGAACTTAAAGTGGATTTTCGTTGATAATTTTCTTCATAGTTTTTGTCTTAGTATTACTACACTGTTCAACACACCCACCAGTTTCAGACAACTGCTTTTCACCCGACAACGGGGTCGCCGTCACTGACAATTACGACTGTCTGTATTTCAACCAAAACCTGTTTCTATTGTTCATTCCTCAGAATCAATCGACAAAAACAAGAACCCCCACAGCATCATGGCCTGCCGCATCACCTCCGCCACCACCACTCTTTTCTCCATACTCCTCCTCATCGTAATAGCAGAACTCAGCTCAGCTCAGAATTACCACTTCAGCAACGGCTGGTACGCCGGCAAAAAGAGATCGTCCGCCTCCCTCCTCCGCCCAGAAGCTCTCGGAAGCAGCAGCAGTAGTAGCAGTAACAGTGGCTTGGACGTCACAGACGCCGACAGCAGCAGGGGAGGTGTCAGCAGCTTGAGTGGGCGTGGTTTCGGCGTTGGTGAGCTCCGATTGGTCGACTCACCGTGCAGCATTCGGCTCGAGACTTTGGCACTCATCAACAAATTGATGCAGGTAGGGAATGTTGTAGTGCTCGTGTGAATTTGTAATTGTGCATATGTATAGGGATGTGCATATAGGAGCATATAAGTTAGTGTGAATAAGCGTGTGTGTGTATGCGCGTGTGTGTGTGGTGTGAGTGTGTGTGTGTGT
>NW_004797317.1:1173321-1174777 GCF_000002075.1 Aplysia californica | reverse complement strand
AGAGAGAGAGAGAGAGAGAGAGAGAGAGAGAGGTTAATGCTGTATGATTTGAAAACCGTACAAAAAACAATAAATACGAAATTGTCTTTTCGAAGGCGAAGAGGAAGGTCTAATGACTTCAGAAAAGACATATTTAGGCCTAGCTGAGCGTCAAATTCACAAAAACAATGGAACAATTTTCATTTCTGACTTTCTCTTTTCTTCTTTACCCCTGTCCAGGAGGAGGCAGCGAGAATACAGAGGACTTGCGTCGCTAATGTGCCCTCAGGTCTCCGGGAACTTCTAGAGGTAAGCCCTTCTCACAATGAATACTTGTCCTTTTTTCTTGAGGTAAAAAAGAAGAGCCCTCAAACAACTTATTTCAGTTTTTCAGTTAAAATAGAGGTTTTACGGCGCTCGCAACTGCATAAGGTCATATGAGCGCCAGAAGATTAGAGGTGTTGCAAGAGAGTAACAAACATAAAAAAAGAAGAAGGGGAGATAAGGACGATAGGTGTTTCATAGGAAAGAAAAATCAAACCACACCAGAGCACCCGCCAACCACCAAACAACTTGTTTTGTCAAACGTCTTTTTCAAAATTCATTTGAAAGAGCACTGTTTACAGGCATGCATTCCTCTCCATTCGAAAAAAACAACAATTTAACTCTTTTAGAAGGCTAGTTCTTCCAACAATACCATCCTAGTCTCCTGACGGACATAGGGCCTTGCTAATTGTACGGCACTCATCGTTATCATTCACACATTTCGTCTCTACCGATAGCCAAATATCTACTTGCCCATGAACAATGGTTTTTGGAGAAAAAAAAACCTATTTCATTTGAGTAAAGAGAAGCACGTCAACATAATAAGGGTCATTTTGTGCTAGGAAAAAGTAAGACAGACAGACTGAAAAAGCAGAAGGAAAGTAAAGAAGTAGGACATAACTAGTGGCGTCGCATTTCACCCGCGTGGGCAGTGTAAATTAGCGGAAAGTACTTTACGAAATACACAACGGAGAAATCGACACAAATGAGTCCGAAAATATAACTTTCCTTTTGTAAGTCTAACGATTCACGGGTGTCTTCAAAACACACTTAGAGCATTTGAACATCATAATCATCCCCACCGCAACCACACCGTTAAATACAAATCTACAACAGCAGTACAAGCTGTTCAACTGTTTTAAAAGTTCAGGAAGTAAAATTCCTCGGGGGGAGGGGAGAGAGAGAGAGAGAGAGAGAGAGAGAGAGAGAGAGAGAGAGAGACTCAGTTGGATTCAGAAAAACAACCTCCCAGCATCCACTGTCCTAAAATGCGTGGCATGTGATAATAGATTGTGATGATATCTAAAAAAGGAATTACGTCGTGGCTCTCGAGACAAATGGAGAAGAGATTTCACATCTGCTGTTTAGCAGCCCCAATCAAGCGATAAAATCATTACATGATGGACTGCAATATAATGTCGACTCCACCCCC
>NW_004797317.1:1168509-1173098 GCF_000002075.1 Aplysia californica | reverse complement strand
CCCCCCCCAACCGCCCAAATACACACGCACACATTCTTCTCTTTTACTTCAAAGTGTGTGCTTGTTCTGCCGGACAAAAACTTTGAGAAACTGGTGCCACGGCACTAGGTAGACTTTCTCAAAACGGAAACAACCAGGAAAGTAGAACCATGGAATAACAATAGTGTTGTAGTAGTGCAGAATGAAAAGTCTTTTCGCCAGCGCATCCATGCCTCAGTCTACACGAAAGCTGTAATTGGGCACCCCTCCCCCACCCCCTCCCTCCCTCTTGACTTCAAAATTACTTAGGAGGCGGACTGCTTCGACCTTGTCTATCAGTAGCAGGACTAACCCAGGCTAGATGCATACAGTACCCCAGCAGACAGACAAAGGTACTCAATTAAAAAGAAAAAGTAATTATTTTATTAAGAAATGTAAAAACCTCCCGAAGAGCGCGCCAATCTAACTGACGTCTTTGCGTGCCCCGGCAACGTGCCTAACTGCTACACTGACGACTCCGGTGACCAAATCTGCCCCGTTTGTTCCAGAAAAGACAACAGAGGTGTTGTCCCGAGGTCTGTTTGAGGTGCACCCGGTACACAGACCGTGGCATTTGACACCCGCATAAACAAACAGTTAATTAATTTGAAGCTCAACGAAAAATGAACCCTCGGCTCGAGCTTGCTTAACACTAGTTGTCACCATGGCAACGGTAAACAGCAACCTCCTTTCTGAAAAAGAAAACTATTTAGACAACTGTTAATGATAATTCGTCAGTTAGGCGCGGGGGAAGCAAAGTGCGGTATTTCTGATCATTTGAGAGCATGCACTTTGTAATAGCAAATGTGCAGTGACGCTTCGAACTAGCATGTTAGACAGGAAAAAGTCATCAGCTTACACAAAAATAGCAGAAGCATCCCGTGGGGGTCCATGGGGATTTTAAAATAAAATTACGTACACACCCTAAAAAACACCCCCCCCCACACACACACAAAAGCACCCAACAGCAACAAACAAACAAAAAAGAAAACCCCATACAAATCTACCCATCTGCATCTCATATTCCCCCTTAAAAACAAAACAAAACAAATAACAACAACAAATAAACAACAAAAACACACACACATCTATCCATCTGCACCCCCACTCCCCCGCGCATACACACACACCATACTTAGCAGGGTTCACTTCAAGCAGACTGTCTTGCATCATTGATCATTTGTATGGGTTAACATACTAACACTGTAAGGATTATTATTAAAGAGGCGAAACCTCTTTCAATGTAACGCCGAACTCCGAAACGGGAGAGCCAAATATGAAATGTGCACACACCCAAAAAAACAACAACAACAAACAAACAAGCAAAAAGAAAACAACAACAAACACACAAACCCGCCAACCTTTAGATCATTCCATTGGAGATTCGAACAAGGGCTATTAATACGGTAGTCCAATATAATACCAACCAAGCTAACAGCGAGCCCATGTCTTGCAGGGGCAAGGCAGAGACCCCAACAATTACTCCCCACACACGCAGACGTTAGCTTTTCTAAACGCTGTTCATGTTTTAGTTTTAGTAGAGGTTTTACGGCGCTCGCAACTGCATAAGGTCATATGAGCGCCAGAAGATTGGAGGTGTTACAAGAGTGTAACATACATGAAAAAGAAGAATGGGAGATAATGACGATAGATGTTTGATAGGAAAGAAGGAGCAAACCACATCAGAGCACCCGCCAACGACCCACGCTGTTCATGCTGCTGTTATTTGTTCAACACGTACATCATTTGGACATATTATTGTATCAAAGTTCAAAACCCCCCAAAATGAACTATACCCATACTAACATCTGTCTCCTGATCCACTTCTCCCCAGGGCGCCGCCAGCAAACTGGAATCAGAGAACAAATGGTGATTGATCGAGAGGGCGGGTCGGCCATCCCGGTCCCGGCAAGAGTAAACAGCCTCGCAGACAACTTGGCAGAGACGACGACGACAACAACTACAACGACAACATCGACAAGAAAAAAAAGTTATCAGCACAACAGCACCCGGGGGTCATCGTTTGCACCATCTGCCTCAAAACCCTCAAGCCTTAGCTTCTTTTCTTTCCCAGAACTTTCGTTCCTCCCGACTATTGCAAGGGAGAGCACTCCCACTTATTTCTGCTCTAAAAAGTACCACATCGCCGACAGAGACAAACGACAGGCGAAGTGATATTTAAACCAAACAAAACCTGTTTGCATCTAAATTCTCGATACATCGTAAGGACATACAAAACGATCAGAAGAGAGCAATTCTTTACTCAGATCGTTTTAATACCGATAGGTTCTACCACAAAGGAATAGCTACGACCAGAGATAAACTAAAGCACACTGCTCCGATTTTTAGACAGCCCCGTACGTAGAATGGCCACTTCCCCATGAGCTGTCTTTAAATTCAGATTTCAGAGTTTAATAACCTGATGTAAATGCTCGTCTATTTATTTATAAAACAATAATTACCTTCAAGTATTATCATTCTTGGTGGTTATGTCGGCAAAAAGATACTTGGACGTCTAAATTTTTTCTCCTTCTGAATTTTACGAAATTCTCCAAACAATGAAGCGATTTAAGTCTACTGAATAACTGTCAACCAGGGTTTAAATATATCTACACACACACACATATATATATATTGTGTGTGTGTGTGTGTGTTATATTGTCACGTCAGTAAATCGAACAAACAGAAGAAGGAAGTAATAACAAGAAAAGAAAAGAAAAGAAAAGAAAAGAAAAGAAAAGAAAAGAATTGCAAAGGGGTAAAGGAAGCCTTAAAACAAAGCGACGTTCAACCATCACAAGACAGTTTGCAAAAGCTTTAGGTTTTCAACATCAGTAGATGGAATTAAGAGAACCAGAAAAAAAGCTGCAAACAAAAAAGGACAGAAAACAATTGACTAAAGAGTGCTGTTTTTCACTTCGGATGAAGATATTAAACACCAAAGACAACCTAAGACAATCGTCAGTTAATTGTCTGTGTAGTTGTTGATGATGCTCTTGTTAATGGTTGTCATTTCCCCTGCTGACATTGAGTACATTAACTGTGCTTGATGGGGTAACGGTTGCAGTCCCCATCTGTACTTGCTGTCAGCCACCCCCATCTTATTCTATCTCCCTCCTTCTTTGTTTCGTATTTCTTCTTCAAGGTGTTCTTGTTTTTTTTTTCGCCCCCTACTCCATCTTTTTTTCTTTTGCGACAGTCACAGAAAAGCAAAGTAATCAAGCCAAAGGACGGGTATTAGACGCACAGTTAAAATCCGTGTATAAAGTATAAAAGACTTCAAAAATAACTCCTTAGCCCGCCTGTTCATTCCAAGATATCGTCTTCACATTGACCTAATTTTGTCGACGGGCACTTCG
Organism: Aplysia californica; assembly: GCF_000002075.1. Taxonomy (NCBI): domain Eukaryota; kingdom Metazoa; phylum Mollusca; class Gastropoda; order Aplysiida; family Aplysiidae; genus Aplysia; species Aplysia californica. The sequence goes on along the minus strand of NW_004797317.1, from coordinate 1,169,721 downwards.
ATACCCTAGAAGTACAAAGTTCGATCAGCTCAGTGCTTATAGTTTTGAGAAATCCTACATAAAAAATTTGGAGTTCCACAACATGTCCAGCTTTTTCAAATGCAGTTCTACGAATTTCTTGATGACGACTCTGAATAATCTTATAATGAATTTGATAGAGCAGGCAGAACATTTGATTTCGGACTTCATGGCTTCAGTAACTCAAAACTGCCAAAAATGTCAGGTGGAACTTTGTAATTCTAAGGTAACGACTTGCGAATCCATTGTCAGGAGAACTGGGCAGTGAAGTAAGTAAGTAGGTGTCTAGGTTTAATGCACATATCAACACTATAAGGTCGGACTTCTCAATTTGATGCACATCTCCGATAGGACCGAACCCAGGGGGGTCTTTTTTAGTAAGTGTTTTACGGCACTTGAAACACAATAAGGTCATATAAGTACCGAAGATTAGAAGTGTTACAAGAGAGTAACAAACACAGAAAAGAAGGAGGGGAGATAAGGATGATATATGTCGATAGGAAAGAAGGAGCAGACCACACCAGAGCACCCGCCAACCACCGACACCCAAAGGGTTGAAAGTACTGCACTGAAAACTCCACAAAACCAACAGAGTTCAAGAACGCCCACTCTGGAATTCAAACCATGGCCATCCTCTCCATGGTCCAGCATGATACCAACTGAGCTAACGGAGCACCGTGAGAACTGGACGCACGAGGGTACCTTTGGGACACTGGCTTGTGACGCGGACTTTTTAGTTTTAATAAGTGTTTTACGGCACTTGCAACACAATAAGGTCATATAGGGGCCGAAGATTAGAGGTGTTACAAGAGAGTAAGAAGATGGAAACGACAGTAAATTCGTCTATTTGTTTGAGAAAAAACAAGCAATTTAGTGCTGAGGAAAAGTAAGACAGACAGACAAACAGAAAAGTCAAAGGCAAAGTTACGAAGTAAGACCTACCAATGGCGTTCTTCAATCATCCGTAAGAAGAAACTTGATAAAATATCTTCCGCAAACGGTATTGAAATCACGCCCGCTGTGTGCAAGTGTGCAGAGCCTGGCTATGGCACTACATATGCCGGGGGCAGAGGAATCTCGGGTACTATATTTCCTAATCTTAACACATTTAATTAAATAACAGAGGAGATTGTTGTTATTTCGTTTTGTCTATACCCTGCAACGAACAAAGAAAGATACCCCCTCCCCACAACC
>NW_004797317.1:1166620-1167956 GCF_000002075.1 Aplysia californica | reverse complement strand
CACACACACACACACACACACACACACACACACTTCTACTTGTTTATAACACGCGCACGCGAACACATCGTAACAAAATGAGCAAATACAAATACATAATAAAATAATATGCACAAGGCAATTCGCAAAGTACTACAATGGATACATAGTCATTTACATAATACTGTACTGAACATGAATCTACTGACTTAAAAATGATATAATTAAATGTGTCTTTAAAGATATTTCAAATTTAGACTCAGATGTTGTATATCTCAAGGGTTGGGAAAGGGAGTTCCAAACTGATGGAGCAAGGTGGGCAAACGATCTTTCAGCTTGTTTTTACCTACTTTTCTAGGAACTCTAAAAAGATACTGATCGCCAGATCTTAGTGATCTAGATGGAGCATAAATCTGAGTGAGATCAGTAAGATATGAGGGAGCTTTGTTATTGACACATTTAGGACATAATATTGTAATATTATACGACACTCTATCTGACACGGGGAGCCAATGCAACGATAGAAATGTAAGATGACTGGAAGCTTCGACCCCGCCTCCCAGGGCCAATCCCCACTGGGAGGGACAAAGGGTACGTCTCCAGACGGACGGAGATGCCAGATGAAAAACCTCCCAGAAAGGAAATAGAATTCATATCTTTTGTTTTTGTTTTAGTAGACGTTTTACGGCGCTCGCAACTGCATAAGGTCATATGAGCGTCAGAAAATTAGAGGTGTTACAAGAGAGTAACAAACATAAAAAAGAAGGAGGGGAGATAAGGACGAAAGATGTGTGATAGGAAAGAAGAAATAAACCACACCTGAGCACCCGCCAACCACCCACTCACATCTTTTGGGTGCGACGACGAAGCACCTAACCGCTATAATAAAGACGCACAATGCAGGGACAAAGACAACAGATACAGAATCAAACGTCAAAGCTATCACACATAATCTACAGACACGGTTTGGGGTCACAGAACACCGAAAGAAAAAGAAAACCAAATAGCGGTGTAAAAAGTTCGGGGGATGGATGGGTTGAATGTAAATTTAAAAAATTACCCATTAGAATAAATTAAAATTTAAAAAAAGACAACCTTAACAAACAAGTCTGAGGAAAAAAGTGGGTTTCAAAACAATAAATTATTCAAGACAATCCTTTTGTCTACAATCCTATTAAATTCTGTCCTGAAAAACAGATTCTCCTCCCACAACAAAGTCAGGATGAGTGCATCACAAAACTCTCTGACACAAACGCATATTGTATTCGTTTGTCTGAGAAAAATGGACTCAAATCGACGCAAGCGCGATCATTTTAAGCTGATAAAAAACAGAAACACCAGAGAGAGAGAGAGAGAG
>NW_004797317.1:1164721-1166520 GCF_000002075.1 Aplysia californica | reverse complement strand
ATGTAAGTACCAGCAGTTGATGAACTAGCCACCGACGTCCATCCCCTCCTGGCAAATGGAATCCTCTGTATGTTCATTTGATTTGTATAAAATTGCTTCATTGGGAGGCAAAAGTAATCGGAAAAAGATGAGGGCTCATCGCTCCACCAATGAGAATTAATTTCCCTCCTGGCTAATGGAATATTTAATGAGGTCGTGCAGGGCTTCGGGGATGGCTGGGACTGGGGGGGAGGGGGGAGAGAGAGAGAGAGAGAGAGAGAGAGAGAGAGAGAGAGAGAGAGAGAGAGAGAGAGAAACTCTTCGTCTTTTCGGGTAGTTTCAACGTTTAAGTCATAAATATAAGGGCACGTCTTTCTTCCTGGTACGAATGACCTCTTTCTGCCTTGGTAGAGAGGACTTAAAATGGTGAACTTACAGCATAATCCCACTTTCTAACAATATTCAGTCAGTATCGTTAACATTATTTTGTTTTTTGTCTGTCACGGTTGACCCGTGTATGTGGCGATCTCAAAACGTAAAGAAGTCGTTTATCTTATAGCTTTTTCACACTTATGATACCATAACAGTTTTGGTTGTCGGTACGGTAACCTAAAAAAAAAATCTTATTTCAAATCTTTCACATGGAAGGATTTATACAACTGTTAATTAAGCTACGATTTCACATAAATCAACACTGACAAAGGGAAAACTTCAATAGTCGGAATCAACCCATTTTTGTTCTGTGCTGTCAAGACAAATTTATACATGTTTAGTGACAAAGTTTGGAATAAAGTGATTCAACAGTAATGCTCAAAATGACAACTTTGTTTTTTAGATGGACAGCCGGCCTACATCTGGGAAACACGATAAAGGACATTTTTACATAGGTAGAAAGAAGGGATCAAAGACATAAAAATGGTTTAAATTGCGAGTAAAATTAGTCGGAGGTATAAGGAATGCGTGTGGGCGTGGGCTCCATCTCTCTCTCTCTCTCAGCTCCATCTCTGCGCGCCCGCACGCGTGTGTGAGTGTTTGTTTGTGTATGTGTGTGAGTGAGTATATGTGCGTGTGTCTTTGTGTGAGCTCATAGACGATGCTAAAAGGGGGTGGTGGAGGAAACTGCTCTGTGGAAGTGTTTTCTTCCTCAAAGTTTTGTACAAAACTTAACTGTACACAAGTCCTGTAGTGTAAACCATTCAGAAACTACTTGGCACTCCAGACCTCGTGGAGGCCAATCGATATCCTGGGCTCTCTCTCTATATGTACCGCCCTTATCGGTGCGGCTTCTTCGTACTTCCACCGATGACTTCCACCATCACACTCCACTCGACGGTGTTTCACGGGGTTCTCTACTCCAAATTTCTCCCCAATGAGTTGAGAACAGTCTTTGTGCGTTCTTGATCTTATAAATGGATCACAGCTGTTTGCTAGCCCAACCTAGAATAATACGTCCACTGACAGGGTGACGGTAACGTGTTTTCCAAAATACCTTCCGAGTCTGGCAAACTGAAAGCGAACAAAGCAAACGGGCGGTTTTGATGCTCATGTGAAGAGGTCTAACAAATCGCTCTCGGAGTGGAAAGATGATGGCACCCCCCCACCCCAACCACACACACACACACACATACTTTTTCATTTTAAAAAAATGCCAAGCCCACACTGCCGTTACAAACACAGTAAACACGCCAACGCAGTAAGTGTACCGTGCCTCAACACGAGTCACTCGGGTCTTCAATGGACACCAGTCTAAAATTGGTAAGATAAGACATCAAACATTGTTGTAAACTTTCGGCGGATTTTTGAAAGGTGGTTAAAGGGGG
>NW_004797317.1:1161969-1163131 GCF_000002075.1 Aplysia californica | reverse complement strand
GTAACTGATACCCCCCCCCCCCCCAAAGCCGTTTCCGAAAAGAAAATCCCCCAAAACAAACAAACAAATATAACATACAACAAACAAATACACACACACGCATAAAAAAACCCAGGCGTAAATAAGTTAGGTCCAGTCTGTCCTAGGAACAAGCACGATAACACAGGTCGCTACCTTAGAGTTACAAAGTTGTATCTGGAATTTTTGGCAATTTTGAGTTACTGAGACTATGAGGTCAGACACCAAGTGTTCTATCGGCTCTATCAAAATGGTACGATTATTCGGAGTCGTTATCAAGATATATTCAAAGAATTGCTTAATTAAGAAAAATCTTGATATGCGGCGAAACTCCAATTTTTTCTTCATCAAATTTCTCAAAACTAGGTACTGAGCAGATAGAACTTGGTAATTCTAGGGCTGCGAGGTGACAACGTAACATACCGGAGGGTCCATCCACAACCAGCAGTGTATGTAAGTAATTGAACTTAGAGGACTCATGTATATCACAATAACGCTTTAATTCGGCAATATTTGCACAGGCAATAACGAATACGCTCCTCCCCCACACCATCTTTTCCCGGTAAAACATAATCGAAATTGTAGAGCTTCAAAATCAAACATATTAATTACCTTGGCGTGGCGGCGACAAAACAAAGCAACAACCACAACAGCGAGAAAAACAACAACAATTATTATCATTATCATTATTATTATTATTATTATTATTATTATTATTATTATTATAACAAATATCGACGTTACAGCACAGTTACGACAGAGTGATGACATTTGACAAAGCATCGACAATGTTCTCGGTTGAAAATACAGACAAAGATGTCATCGTAAAAGAGAAAGCCAAGGATTTCCTCATTATTCATACGATAACAATGACCGCCGTCCCTCTGTCTCTCTCGCCCTGTTTGTCTATCTAATTAATGTCTGACCCCCGACAACCCTCCCTCCCCCCACCTCGTGCCGACATTTTTCGAGCGCCTTCTTCATTCCCTTTTGGTAAGCTTTTATCGAGAGTGTATTTTACAGAACATTATTATCAGGACGCTAAGAGAGAGAAAGAGAGAGATAGAGATAGATAGATAGATAGATAGATAGATAGAGAGAGAGAGGGGGGGAGAGATAAGGGGGAGAGTTAGAGAGAGAGAGA
>NW_004797317.1:1159622-1161763 GCF_000002075.1 Aplysia californica | reverse complement strand
CCCCCCCCCCCGTCTCTCATCAGACTATTCACGATCCCACTTTATACGCACATGATATTACAGCCATTGCATGACCTGTTGTTCTGAGAAACAAACAATATAATAAAATGTCAAGATACCCCTTAGCTGTAATGCTTAAATTTTTGACCAACATACCCTCAGCTGTCAAAAAACCCATAATATGTACCACGGCGGCAAGCATTGTCAAGGGCACAAAACAACGTCATAAATATTAACCCTTTCCTTATTACATATAAATGGCACCAACATTTTGAGGAGATGAAAAACAAGAAGGATCAACAGCTGACGTCCTGTCGGACAAAAGCACAAGCAGTTTCGCCATATAACTTGTAAGGCCAAGTATACACAAAGCAATTCGCAGGCAGTGCACTGCACTCGATCTCAAACAGGTACATTGTATTTCGATTTCATCACCTTCACACATACGCTCCTCGATCACAACACGTTTTTACTTGATTTCATCGCACTCACACTTAAGCTACTCGATCTCACCGGTTTGGCGTTTTTCTTTGAGACGCATTTCAAATGGTATCGAACATTCTTCACACAAATATGCCAACACGTTGAGATCGACTGCTTAGTTTTAATAAAGCCACCCCTCACCCCCCCCCCCAAACAAACCTGAGGGTTTTACACGAGATATACAGTAAAGGAAGTGAAGCATGGCATTACAAAGCTTCAACCGTGGACATGAAATAACAATAGACAACGGGACTCATTTCTTCTTTTTGGGGGGCAGACAGCATACTCATATAATGCAAATACGTACACTGTTTTGAATAAAACACCTAAAGCAAAACACTCTTTGACAAGACATAAGGCTGATATACTAGGGCTGTCTGAAAAGTAAGGTGAACATAGTCACCGAATTAGCAATTTTGTGTGGATCTGAAAAGAAGTCACCATCATCACAACAACAACAAAAAACCCAACCACTTCCGAAAAATACAACAAAAGCGTTCTTATAATATTGTGACACCTTTCTGCGACTTATTGATTGTAAACAGGACTATTACTTTATGATTTACAACTAATTTCACCTTATCTTTCTGACAGCCGTCGTACAACAGCAGCATTCACTGATAAAACAAAATCAGTGACCGGCAGATATTGTTAGGCAAAAATTGTCTGTACATGGTTTTCCTTGTTAAAAGGGCAACAGACTACGTTTGTATACCAGTAAAACCACAAACGCCATTAAGCAACAAAGGCATAACGCGATACTTACACTCAGTTTTCTGTGGCCAAATTCATAAAACCTTTCAAACTGACAAAGAGGATACCAAGAAGCACATCGACTATCATACAGAAGGAGATTACATTTCCTTCAAAGATTCTCTTTGATTTCCATTCCCGATCAGTCAATACGAAGCTCAAAATAGCACCGAAAGTAAATGTGATAGAATCACAGTAAAAGTCAATTTTCAGCAGCGATACAGAAATTAAATTTTGAACAGCTTGAATTTCTTTAAAGGAAGGCAAGAGGTAGATTAAAAGTGAAAAATCTCGAATTAACTCGGTCAGAGTTTCTTTCTTAAAAGAAAACGAAGTATTTTGACGACTCCATTGGAATTGAAAGCTGGACCAGCAGTCTCAAGAGTACTACCAAATTCATCACCCAAATTCCACACAGCCTTGTCAGGACACTTACAATGACGAATATATCACAACAGGTTCTGAGAATTCACATACAGCTAGCCCATGATAGATATGCGATATGGAAAGAACGTTATACAAGAATGTAGTCATTTTGACAAAGAACAAGGGAGATCCAGAATCAGTATATTTCACAACGAAAAAAGCTGTTTAAAACACCAAACTGGCTGGGTGCACTTTCACAATTTCGGAAATAATAAATCTCCCAAGTCTTTGAGACAGCTTCATCTTGCTTCAATCCAATTTTTATACCAGGAAGAAGGCTCAGTAAAGCTTGCGAGTGGTAATTCAAGTAGAGTTAGAATGAAGCAAGCCATGGTTTTGTCCAAGACTCAGAGACTTGAGGGTCTCATAAGCTTTTGAAATATATCAGTTAAGAAATTATAACCTCCCCAGGTTCAATCCACATAGCCCCCTTGTTAAAAAAGCATAACACAATAGACTCTACCACACACACACACACA
>NW_004797317.1:1143803-1159522 GCF_000002075.1 Aplysia californica | reverse complement strand
CACACACACACACACACAAACACACACACACACACACGCACACATAGACACATATGCGCAGGCGAACACACACACTTAGCATTCAATCCGTGAGAGCATGTGAAGCTTGGTCATCGACAACACAGACTTCAGCTTTAGAGAGATGGAGAATAGAGAGGTGTACTATACAGTCGAACCTGCCCCAATGGACACTTGCTTTTAAACAAATTACTTCCGTAAATGACTTTACATAGTTTTACACCACCTCTTCACAATTTAGACAGTTAAGTTTAGGATGCACGTTGCTCTGACCCTGCATGACAGGGTACATTTTGGGTCAAGCTGTACGTACAGCATTCAAACAAAAAGATGGAGATACCTGACAAAACAGATTTTGCGACATGTAAATTAACTCATGTCTTTTGCATGCAATGGCTAGAAGCCTGACCATCAAGTCAAAAGATTTCCGAATACATCCCACCAGTAATCCAGTTTCTTTCTTGACATCTTTGTCTCTTTATTTTTCCATGAGAAGGTTGTCAGTTCATCACAGCCATGACCACTCAATGTCATCGATCAGCTTTCTTTCCATTGATACTCCTCGTTGTTCTCATCCAAGTGGTCTATGCACAGGAAAACCGCTTTTCCAATGCAACATTTTACCACTGAGTGACTGGCTTCACTAGAAAATCTGCTCCAAATGTCTATGTAAAGAGTCTATAGTTCACTTTCTTATTCCTCCCTAGTCCACTCTCTGTAGTGCTATCTTGCGCTTTCAACACTATATGAGGCAACAGACAGAGCAGTCTTCTTCAGGTGAATGATGTGCCTTTCGAGTCAGGAGCAAGGCAGGGAAGGGTGCTGAGTGTAATAGAGTGTCTGCAGTCAACACAGCCTAACAGCCCCTCCTCCAGGTGTAGAAAGGTAGGCACAATATAATCTGGTGTCTGTCGCCAAGGTTTGCACTGCCTCGAGGCAATTCTCAAAGGCATGAGGTGTTACTGTTTTAGTAAGACAATTGCACCTCCATTCCAGGTTAAGAGTCATGATTCGCTCACCCTGGTGATAAAAAGGCACTAATTTTTCACCAGCTGTGAACTTTGATAGGCAACCTGCTTCTACATGTACCCACCATTTGTGGTATCACAAAAACACAAGTCCCGAGCATCACCTCAGTGTCCTTTATTGTTCCGAAATATCACAGTGGAATCTGATGTCTGATCAGTCCCTGATGTACTTCAACAAACTTCTGGTAAAGGAAAAGTCTAAGCTCAGAGTTCCATCACAAATAGCATAAATTTGCTACCCACAGGACTATGTCAAACCGTAAGCCAATGTACAGATACAAGGAAAGCAGGGAAATGTTAAAAATACATTTTAACAATATTCATTCCCAGGTTTTCTCATCTTGCAAGTACATTTTTTTATTCCGGTGGGGAAGACAGCCATATTGGGAAAGTTATCACTAACGGTGTCATGCATTCAGAAATACAGTGGATACATGAATCCAACATTTCAGATGGTCAGCTGGAGAGAGGCGAATAGTGGGCTGTACACATGTCAGGTGACCAGTTGACCTTAAAGAGCCCTCTCACAAATCAAGATGAGAAAAAATCCTTAAGTCATTCATGCAGCAGACAGCAAGAAAAAAAATGAACCCCGTTGACTTTTGCACAGTTGGGAAATGGCGCATAAAACACAACATCTTCAATCCTTCTGAAGTTAGTACAGCTGCAATTGAAAATTCGAAACCAACTCACACTGAGGTTTAAGGCTTTGAACTTTGACACTCAAGAGCCTACGGGACATGTGCACATGACTCCTGAGCTCCCATCCATCTACTGCCAGTAACACCACGCTGTGTGCTGGGGTATGTGTTTGTTGAACTGGAGGGTAAAGGCAGTCATGGTCAGGCATGTGCTCTGGTCCATAGGTTAAGAAACAAATGTTTTCATTTGCTGAAGAGTTCAGGATGGCAAACTGTCTAAAACTGCCTCTTTTCTCCTTGAACATGAGTAGCTGTCATGGGCAGGTTCGACTGTACGGGTACACTTGCCGAGAGGTGGCAGGGCCAGTAGTGGAGGAAACTAGTGGTCGCCACCAGTGGCTCCAGGCTTTATGGGATGGAGAGAAGAAGAAAAGAAAGAAGGAAAGACAACTTTATTGAACCCCAAATGGAATTGATTTTTCAAAGACATGCATGTTACAAGCAGCCACACATAATACCAACATTCACACCATATTTAAACACACAATTTCAACTTTGAGAATACTGTAGACTATTCATTACCATGCAGTGCCCTCTTGGTTTGCCTGTAAACGGATTTTGCCTATTACCACTCAAAGCACTGCTTTCTCCTCCTCCCTTAAAATTTATTGCAGAGAAGACAGTACCATCCATAAGCATAGAATAAAAGGGAGTAGCAAATGAAAATAAAAAAAAAAAAGAGTAAAAAGAGGAGGGATGGGGGACATTATCAAGTTTTGTCTCTGGCCTAAAGACATGGACTATTGAAAGCATTGGTCTATATTACCAAGCAACAGTTCTTTCCCACTACTGCAGCAAGCGATACAGAGCAAGCATTCAATAATTTTGGGTTTGTTTGTTTGTAGTTGTGTTTTTTGCAAGCAAGCAGCTTTCCTGAATCTTAATACTGGGACTCGGGAATGTTGGGAGTTGACAGTCAAGTGTGAAGGTGACAAATAAATAAAAGTAAAAAGCAAGAAGCAACCCCCCCTCCCCCTACCAAAAAAACCAACACAGCAAATGTTTCTGTTTTCTTCTGCAAACTTGAGAATAAAAACTGGCATTCACACTTTGAAGCGTGAAGTCTTTATCTGTGCTATTCAAGATTGTGCAAATGTATACAAGTCCATCAGCAACATTTATTATTCTATATTAACTATTGATGATGCTATTCATTGAGAATACAGTGTGATACAATGATGTCAAATCATCATTCATAACGCTTCGATTTTTTAACAGGGTAAAGGGAGCTCACAGCGCCAGCCTACTTTTAATTTGGAGCAAAAGCATCCGCTGTGCACCCAGAGGCATGCGTCCCTGAGCTATTCATAGTGTGATTAAAGAATATTGAATATAGTAGAATATTTCTCAGTGGCATATTTTATAACTCTTGTTGGCACCACTTATCAACCTGTCTTGTAACCACGAAGAACAAAGTATTGCTGTATTTATCCCAATGATCTTCAGATACAATATGCTATTATTTTACTACAGGCTGAGAAAAATATAAGATGAAAATTCGTTATCAGTAGAAATCACATGGCATTTAAATGGATTTGCCACACTTCTAATAGCAGTACATAACACAAAAATTGTGAATGTTGCACATAAAGTTGAATGGGCATAGCTCTATAATGCACCTGTTTTCCATAAAAGTAACTTATGAAGCAAACCTGTGTTTTGTCAAAATCAGCTGACTCCATACTATATAGTGTGGAGAGTTGTTGTCCGGCAGTGGTTTGTAGCGAGTTTATACAATAATGACCAAACTTCACAAAGAACAGACTAAGACAATAGTCACACATAAAAGACATACGAGGAAAAGACCACTAAGATTTTTACCAAACTAAACTACACAAAGAACGCAAAGAGCCCCCCCAAAAAAAAACCCAACCCCAACCCCACCTGGAAATGAATGAAAAGAGGGAGAAACCTAGGCAGGCACTTAGTGGTCAGCATCACCCACCTGCAGTTTGTTGTAGAGCTCTAGGTTGATAGCCTTGATGTCATCCAGCTGTTTGCGCAGCCCGATGACCGTGTCCTGCTTTTCGTGGATGTCCTTCTCCAGCAGCCGCAGCGCCATCTCCATCTCTGTCTTCATGCCGATCTGCAGCTCAAGCTCCTTCTCTACATCCTAGTAGACATATAATAACAACAGAACCTCTTAGTTTTTTAAGTTTTAGTACAGTTTTTACGACACTCTCCATTGCAAAAGGTCATTTGAGCGCCAAGGAGTGGATGTCAACAGAGAAGTCCATACAGGAAATCAGGCTTACTCTGCTCCCCTCTTTAGCTTCAACAGCACAAAGTCTGCTTCGACTATTAAGGCACCCCTGAAATAGCAGATCACAAAAGAGGGACAAACATACAAAAGAAGTAGAGGAAATATGACGATAGTAAGGAATAGGAAAGAAAAAGCAGCAGTTCCTCGTATGCAGTTCAGGCACAGAAATGAGCATAACATTGATGAATCAGCCCATCTACAATTCTACTGAGCATAAGGACATGTTAATGTCCCCCCTTTGCGAATGGCCTAAAGACACTTCAGTCAGTATCACCGCCCCGGGGGGTAGCAGAACCTCTAATACTTTAAAACTTTTTCGCAACATCCTAGTAAACACAAAAACAACAGGAACTTAAGCTCCTTCTCTACACCCCAGCAGACACACAAAACAACAGAGCCTATAATGTGAGCATCACCATCATACATACAATTTTACAAGTGTGTCACTAGTCAAGTAATGCTGTAATCAAGAAAGAAGCCCGCAAGCTGTGCACAGCCACAAGTGGAAGTGGAGCTTTTTAATGTTCAAAGTGTGGCAAACTTTTCTCTGCCAGAATCGGTCTCATCGGCCATAGCAGAAGCGACAAGTCATCGTAACCTTTAGGGGTGGGGGGAGCGGCACCCTGAAAGTCCCGATTCGGCTCAAAACTAAGGATTTACGGTTGTAGGCATTTTTAGCTTCTTCAGCCCCTCTTACAACTATTTCATTGCATAAGAACCCCTAAAAGCCTTATTTCTTCCCATACCGGGCATGTTTGTTTTAACCATTTCCTCATAAAGTCAGTCTTTTTTTTTTTTATTGCCCGTTTTCTCGAAATGTGGGTTTTTTAAAATATACTTTTTTCATAACTCCACTATTTTTCATCCAATCTTCATTAAATTTTCACAGAATTAAGAAAAGATGCAATACTAAAACTTTGAGTTTTTTGTTGGTGGTGTCTGGAGTGTAGATTTTCACAGACTTTTTGTAAACAGGAATACTACCTCACGAAACAAATCATTAAAAATTTTCTTGTACGTGCAGGAAAAATTCATCACCCGGACTTGTAGATCTATTGTTTGCCAAGATGCATGCAAAAAATAAACAATTTATTTCCGTGAAAAATAAGTTTTGTATTAATTATATAAGAAATGTCACAAAAATCCAATCAGGTTGCTGTAACCATGGAAACAATTTTTTGTTCTCAAATTAGAATGCAGATTTTAAGACTCCTTACTATGTTTGTTATATATGTGAAATTTGATAACATTTGATCCACTAAATAAGCGAGATAGCTTTTAGCTGCCGCTGCCCCCCCCCCCCCCCCCAATCTTAATTCTTTTAATTTTTTTTTATTTCCCTGGAGATATATTCTCCTCTGCAGGTGTATTGGGTATCATCAGACATTGACTCACAAGCTATTATTATCATTATTATCTGTCAGGTACCGATCCTACCTGAATCAATGGAAATCAAACCTGACACAGAAACTTTCATGGCTCAAATCTATTACCATATAATGAATAGACACTTGGGACTAAAACCATAAACAAGGAATTTAAAAAAAATGAATATAGGTGACATACACAACATCAAGAAAGCAGTTAACACTAGCATACATGGATACAGTCTAGATCTTTATTTAGACTGGTGTAATGGTTAAGGCTCTGGAGAAAGAGATGAGAGAGAGAGAGAGAGAGAGAGAGAGAGAGAGAGAGAGAGAGAGAGAGAGAGAGAGAGAGAGCAAGTGAGAGAGAGCAAGTGAGAGAGAGCAAGAGAGAGAGAGAGAGAGAGAGAGAGAGAGAGAGAGAGAGAGAGAGAGAGAGAGAGAGAGAGAGAGAGAGAGAGAGAGAGAGAGAGAGAGAGAGAGAGAGAGAGAGAGCAAATTAAAAACACACCTACTTGTACAGACAAGAGAAATGTAAATCCCCATTGACATACACCACAAATTAGACTTAATAATCAAGACAATGCAGCTTTTATCTGTGTCACCAAATATTTCCTCAGTTAAATAGATTACAAGTATTACATTACACTGTAATTGTTAAAACACTGTCTCTTTCACACGCCTAACACAAACAGATACCCTGTTCAAGAAATCTAAAGCTTTCACTTCACACTGATAAAGGCACAATTAACTTTTGACATTTCTCATATTTACACCTATATACTTTGATGAACAAATATATCATTATCATCTGTGGGAGCTTCTAAGGTTGTTTTTTTTTTTCCTGCACACTGCAAGTCTTTGCATGGTTGGGGAGAATTACAAGACAAAACTCTCAAATCTATAACTTTGACTTGAACTAATTCTCATTTTCATGACTGCTCTAGAAATATTTTGGATGACATGACACTTTTACACATTAGTAACAATATATCTGGAACTTGGAATGATGGCGAAATGTATAGATAGCCTAAAGCGTTATTTAAAAAATTACAGTTGATATCAATCTGTAGCCTACTAGGTTGGCAACGTGACATATGTGTATTATAATACTAATACTTTTGCATTGCCAATCCATTAAATTACAATAACTGGGAGAAAAAATAGAAAAAACAACAACTTTGTTATACCCACGGAAACAACATATCTGAGATAAAAACACCTCACTCACAAGTCTGAGCTTTGTTTCATCTTCCAGCTGCTTCTTTACGTCTGCATACATTGTGTCCAGCCCAGCTCTTGAAGTAATGTACGTGGCTCTCTCTGCGTCAATATCTTGCTTGGCCGCCTAAGAACAGACAATAATGATGAAGAAGTTTTCTACATGATCTACATATTCACATTATCAACCTGCTAATCTTTGTCAGTTTTACAATACTCTGTCAGCAATACTCTGATTGGAAAATATAACCTTTTTGGAGTCAGGATATTGGAGCAAGATGCCATAAAAATACAAATAACAAAAAAGGTAAAAGTAACTGATCTGCACCCAAAAAAAAATGAACATCATGTGGCCAAATACTCTATTTTACTAACTGACCTACAGTCGAACCTGCCTTAACGGAAACCTGTGTAAAACGGAAACCTGTCTTTACGGAATCTCCCCCACCCCCTTTGATATATTTCTCTTTAATTACCAGTATAAAACGGAAACCTGTCCAACGCGGAAACGGAAAGAAAAATCCCCTCCCTTCCGAGGGTTTCACCTGTCTTAGACGGAAAATGCTTTGCCCGCTCAGCCCTGATTTGAAACAAAACTCGCAAGTTTGGTTCCGCCGGCTCTAAACTTAACGCCATGGCCATGTCGCCGGGCAAGGAAGGGGAGTAGGGGTGAAATGGGGGTAGAAGTTACCCCATCATGTGAGCCCTGAGCAATACAGATGGTCGGTGTAGTGTGGGTGTGATATCTCACGACTGCCCCTGAGAGTGCTTGAGTGGCGAACCACTACGGAAATTTTCCTGGGTAACCAGAAGCCAGAGGTGTAAAATTAGATTGACCAATGCCTGCCGCCCTGATCGTACGGCCAGCCGAGAAAAGAGTTCCTCAAATCGTTGTTACAATGATGGCAGTGAGGGGTGGCATTGGTGGGTGGGACTAAGGGTGGAAGCCAAGGAGATGTTCAAACGTTTCTGTTTTTAATAGGTCAAACAGTGGTCCTATGAAAGGCAAGCACTGGTGGTAATTGGATACGTAAGACTGACGCATGTCACTATCAGACAGGATAGCAGTTTAGAGGTGTGAAGTTTTGACCACTGCTTGCCGATCGGACAAGCGATCCTTGATCCCACCGGCTGGGCCTTTGAACCCCCCCACCCCCCAACCTCTACCTCCCCCTTAAATTCCCCTGTCTAAGATGGAATTTTTTTCCCGCTCCCTTGCGATTCCGTCTTACACAGGTTCGACTGTATTTCAAATTAAATGCTTTATCATCCCAGAAGCAATCTACACACACCACAAAATTACAGAATTAGTAGAGTACTAATTTTGGCTCTTCTATTACAAGCAGAAGACTTCAGTTCAGTTCCCAAGTAGGAAAGGAATTCATCGAATATCTCAGTCTGCCCATTGATATGTTGCATTCCACTCAGCCTGGTTTGGCCCTGATAGGCAGTGTTGAAGCAATCCACCCCCAAATTTACTAAACTGCCTTGATGGGGGCATAAACATTTGCTATTACAAGCTATTCATCACACCCTCTTGTGTTCTCATCTATAAATTGTCGGCTTTGAAATTAAGACACTTTACTATGCTAGAGGCCATAAATGTACAGATGAATTGACCAAAATGGCCAGCCATTGTCAAAGAGAAAAGAGGTTGTCTTAGACAGGTGTACATTTTGGAAGGTTGGATAGTGTCAGTATAATATAGAAAATCATACAAGGGGGGGGGAAGAGGGAAGTGGTTGTTTGCAGATGATTGTCTTGAATAGGTGGCCCCAGATGTTGTTTTTTCTTTTACCGCAGGGAGGCATGCCTGCCCCCCCCCCCCAACCACCCCCGGATTAGTCCCACAGAGTGGAAAATTACTATGCAATTAGGCGTAGATAGCAGGTTCGAGTGCACACCACCAATGTCCAGCTCCAGCCATACCTCCATCTGTTTCTGGTATCCCGTGGTGACGTTCTCCTTCTCACTGGAGAGCTCGTCCACCTCGGCCTGCAGCGTGAGGATGCTGTTCTTGGAGATGGCCAGGTCCTCCTTCATCAGGCAGTTGTCTGCCTGGACCTGCTCCAGCTTCTGCTGTAAGTTGGCCACTGTGGCGCTGAGGACAGACAGACAGACATACTCTCATTTATTTGCTTGATCCTTTCATAGATACACACCACAAGATTACAGAATTTAGAGTACTGATTCAGATCTTCCCTATTGCATGCAAAAGACTTTAGTTCGATTTCCAAGTGGGAAAGCAATTTATTGGGTATCTTTGTATGTGATTTTTAGGACTTTGCCACTGTCATTGTTCATCCAGCAGCCCTGTATCCTTAAGCCTGTCCCCTTTCACCTGGAATCTTTCGCCTGCATCCTTTCATCTGTACCCTTTGACCCAGTACAGAAAACAAGGGCCTTTAGAGACATTTTGCATTCACTCTTTACTGCAATTTACGACTGCAGTTTTTACTGAAAATTTCGTTTTTCTGGATGCACATTTTAGCTAAATGCTATTCTCAAGTGTTATATTCACTGTGACAACATTGTTTTAAGAACTTCTTGATAACTGATATACCAAGAACTATGACAGTATTTACTTACTTCAAATGTCTATTTAATTCCTCAAGGTAGTTTTTCTGATCGAGAATTGTAGCCATTTTGGAGTTTCCTTCACCACTGTCGATGAAAAATTAGTAATAAGATGAAATAAAAAGCAGCGTTTTCATGAATAATGTATTCATCATGTAATGATAAAACAGGCACATACATAAAAATCAGCTGCGTTGCAGGTGGAAGAATCAGCAGTCAATTACCCCTGAGATATAATGGTGAAATACAGAGAAGAAGAAAAGATCATGTAATAAGATATTAGAAATTTGTGGGACTATAAGAAAGGTGACAGAGTGCAGATCAAAACTGAATGTCTTTTAAACCTATTTATTTAGGCTTAAAGATTTTAAAGTAGCCATAAGGTACTCTGTTGTTTCAGTGCAATAGAAATAGAAGCTTATGGAAAAGATAACTATCATTTAGAAATAGGGAAAAGCACAACAGTATTGATACTGGAAACAATTATAACTTTCCATCCTCACGCCCGACGCCCCCCACCCCTCTCTTTTGGAACACACACAAGCCAAACATTAAATAAACATATTTATCAGCATGTAAAGAAAAAGACCAACAACAGACAGAAAAACAAGATTCTCATCAATAATTAAAAGGCATGAAACCAAAACATAATAATATAATCAAAACTCGCCTGAAGCCCCCCTCAAGTTAAAAAAAAAACAGGCAAAAAACAAAACTTTCCATGATGGTAAGAGTGAAACTAGGACTGAAACAAAATAAAGCCTGCTGAAAAAATTCCAACACATTTTTGTCTAATACTTACTTATCATCATCTGTAGAATCACTGTATTTGCCATCTTTCATATAAAGGCTGAAGTCAATAACTCCCATCTGCAAGATCAAACAGAAGCGTAATAAAGTCAATGAGCCTTTTTTCTCTTTACCACCTGGCATTCTCTTCTACCCTTGACCTCTCTCTCTTGCTTCACTTCATAAGCCTTCTATAATGCACAGGAGAAAATAAAGCAACCTAACCATGAAAAAACATTAAACAACAAAAGAATCCACTCAGAAACTGGGCAAGATTTCTTGTTATTAAATTTTTTTCTATTTTGAGGTATCATTTTCCTCCAAACTCACACCAAAACAATCTACTCACCTTTATCTGTGATATTACATCTATGTTTTTAGCTTTGAATACGAAAGATATAATTTATGTTGCTGAAAAAAAAAAAAAATTTGACTTAGTATATCCATATCCTTCTGGGATGTGGTATTCTTTACAACTTGGCAAGGTCTGGACAGGCAGAGTAAAAGTAGCTAACTCCCTAAATGGCCCAATGTATACAGTGTCATACATTGACGATCAATCGCTCACCGGCTGGTCCAAGTCTTCTCCCTTGATACACATGTTGCAGTCGAGAACATTGAGCCCCACCAGGAGACCAGCTATCACAACACCCTCTTCCTCCAACATGAAAGCCCCAGGTTCATAGAAATCTCTGGGGAAAAACAAAACATGCACACATATGCACTTGTTCAAATTAGAGAGATATATATATATATATATATATATATATATATATATATATATATATATATATATATATATATATATATATATATATAATGCCTATCTCATTTAAAATATCTTAAGCCTCAAAGTCAAGAGGAAAAAGTCTTAAACTTGAAACATACTCTACGACAAGAAACTGCACTTTTTGGTGTATTAAGAAATACAAAAGAGATGAAAATGAAAGAAAGAAGAAGTACTTAGCTCGGCAGGGTATACATTAGACAGTTTTTGTTGTGCTTTCCTGAATCTAAACCTGTTTTATACTAGGGACATAATCTGGGAAAAATACGGGAAACACATGGTTGCTCCCCTTCAACTGTAAGAGGAGCGAACTCACACAGAAGGACTACAAGAGAAGAAGCATCCTTCAACAACCCTCCTCTACACATGTCCAAGTCATGTAATTCTCAGTTACAGTCTGGAGGAAAAATCCCACCTCAAGGAATTCTTTTTTTCTCTTTACTCGTACTTCATTAATCTCCATCTGACCTTTAACCCCCAGACTTTTTACTCTTCTTGTCCCCAAACACTTTCAGAGAAATAAAAAGGAATCTGCGGTGTAATATTAAGGCCATTGGCCCTGCACACAAAGTACATGAGTTTTACTTGTGCAAGGAAAACTCTTCACTGAATATCTCCAAATTTCTGCTCACATCGCATATCTAAAATTAGTAAAACTGTGTAGACAGGGAGGTGGGGGGGGGGGGGGTATTTAACATTTACAGCTTTTTTAAAACAGACATAAACATTGTTATAATTTCCTTAGATGCCAAATGACAGACAGACAGCACTCAGAGCCGGCTTTAACTGTAAAACTGTAAACTCACTGTAGCAGTCTGTCTTTTTGTTCAATCATCAGCTTGAAATAGTCAGCCAAAGATTTTTGCATGAGGGCCAGTCTCAACCACGCTCTGGCCCGACCTAATGGAGTTCTGAAAATTTTTTTAAAAAGGAAATGACAATCACACTAGTCCTCATGAGGAATTCCAAAAAAACAAAAAGACAAGGCTACAAATGTACATTACAAGTCATATCAGCAATACTAGTTCAGTTTTAGACAGTCGAAAAGAGTAAAACTTTGCTTTCCATAGCTTAGCACCTTTATTCTGTGAGGGATAGTAAAGACCAGGCAAAACATTTAAGAGAGAATACAATATAGACACTATGAAGCCTTCCAAATTTTTACTTTTTCAGACATTGTGATTCAAAACTAACAAATTCACCCACTGTATTGCGTTTCCTGGTTCAAAATGACCACCTTTATTTAAAACCAACATTAAGTCTGTAGATTGTATGGTGGTCCCAGTTCGTGACTGAAATAATCTGTTCTTGTGGAATTTATTGGGATCATATGTCTAGAAAAAATTATGCAATATTTGTTGCCAATGCTTTCGAGCAGTTATTTGGAAAATGTATTTTGCCCATGGATTATTTCCAGAGACCAATTTTAAGTCTCCTCATTCACAATACTTGACTTTGTTTTGTTGTTGTTGATTCATATTCATTTTCAATTTGACCGTTGGGGCCTCTCCAAAGAAAATTTTATTGTGGGGAAAAGCATGAATTCATAACAAAAGCTGCTAGATCAATATGACTGTGACATTTAAGTAAAAATTGAAAAAAAAATATCATGCATGTGGAGACTTTTTGTTCCTAATAAAAATCAATGATTTCAACTTTTCTCTACAAGGACAAGTCACTGGCTACTGAGGCCAGAAAGTGGGTGGCAGGTGGGTGCTCTGGTGTGGTTGCTCCTTCTTTCCTATCAAACATCTGTCGTGCTTATGTCCCCTTTTTCTCTTTTGTGTTTGTTACTCTCTTGTAACACCTCTAATCTTCGGCACTCATATGACTTTATTGTGTGTTGAAAGAGCCGTAAAACTCTTACTAAAAACTAAAGCATTCAGAACAGAAGGGCAAAACATGCACGTGGATGATGACGATTCTTGAGCTTACACAACACTGACGATGCTACACACCTGATGTTTGGCATTTCCCTCACACTGGTGGTAATCTCGGCGGCCTCAGGAGCTATCTTCTCCACAGTCTCCAGCACCCACCAGAACTCCTTCTTGGAACTCAGGATACCTTTCTTGGCTGCTCAGACACAACAGAAAGAGCATATTATTTTGATTTTTGTCCCAAACTCCTGGTTGAGTGCAGATCAGAGAAGAGGAAATCACATATTATAAAGGCAGGAGATCTAAATAAATATTGAATTCAGAATCTGGAAAAAAGGAATGATGCCATTAACAAATGTCAGACTTTCAATTCTAAAAAATGATTTTCAATGGGAATAAATGTACATATTTTTTTCATCATGCACGTATCAAAAGAACCAATAAGATTGCAGTGCACGCAGCAACTGGTTTTAGAGACCTCATCAAAGGTAAAGATATATGGAGAGAGAGAGAGAGACAGAGAGAGAAAGAGAGAGAGAGAGAGAAAGAGAGAGAGAGAGAGGGATGAAGAGAGAGGGATGAAGAGAGAGGGATGAAGAGAGAGGGATGACGAGAGTGGTCTACCCATTGCGTGGTAAAGAGATATGTAAGAAAAATTTTAAGTTTAGAAAGTAAGCATTAAATGCGTATGGTACAAGACAAGTTCAATAAAATGTACTGGTTATTGTATTGTTATTAAATATGCCAGCATTGGGTTTGTGATGTGGAGAAAAAAGTGAGAAATACAGCAGAGAAACCTTCCTCATTCAGGGACATTTCAGAAAATTGAGAAAATTGTGGTATAGCCCCAGATGCAAACTAGTTTAAGAGTTTAATATGGGTAAGCCATCATTTACAAGGTTTTCAAGCTAAAACTGGTGTAGGGCCATCAATTTCTGATCCACAAATACTTCAGACACTTTCTTAAAATGGTGACTAGAAATGTGTCTGCCTACAGTAGAATAAATAGTCCACAGAGACATATTAAAGGTATGTTTTAAACCCTGCTCTTCAAGCACCAGTTAATATTACAGCACACATTATTCTGCTTGTTTGAAGTTAACCAACAAATCTAACAATGACTTAAAAATAATGACAAGCTAGTCAGTGCTCTTATCAAGATCTATAAACTGATCAAAATCCTCCTTATCACAATGTGGGCTAAAATATGACTGCATTTGCAAGGATTAGACCTAGAGTTGCAAATATTGTGCACAAAAGTTCTAGCAATAATGTATTGTGCAATTGCAATGAAAAAAATCCAAAGCCATACTGCACCCTCCCATCTGGTGGGTGACAGTTCACGACTAGTCAACATCATGATATTCTCTTCTCACCTGGAGCAGACTGGGATAAAAGAAACAATGGAAAGAAGTGGAGGAAAACAACCCCAAAAAGTATCCAGGAATACTATCCTGCACTGCTTCTGGCAGAAACCTCTCGAAACTGAACACTCTCTATAAAGCCCCCAGGCAGTAGGAACATTTCCACATGCTGCATGGGTGTGAATTATGACATCACTTGACAGTGAAGAGAGACAAATGGGAGATAATTGCCTCATTTACATATTATTATTTACAGCCCTGGTACCAGTGAAGATTTTCCAAGTATATACGACCGGGACTTATGTCTTATGTGCAACATAGACGTACGTTTGAGGCCGTGTCTCAAGACATGCTCCAGCACGATAAAGAACTGCTGCAGGGGAATGTAGTCGTCGTCCAACATGCGGCCATGGGCAAGGGAGGAGTCGATGAGTTCTTTGATCAGCAGTTTGGACACATTCATCAGGTTGGCTCGCTCAATCGTCTTTGGGTCTCGTCCTGTGGGTAAAATCAACATTTTTAAAAGTACATTGCAAAACGACACGAGACAATTGTGAAAGAGGTGCTTGAAGAAAAGATATGGGAGAGTAGAGCCAGAGGAAGGCAAAGAATAACATGGACGGACAACAAAAGAACATAAACTAGCCTGGATATGGCAGAATATGGAACGGCAGCTTGCGACCATGAAAGATTGAGGGTCATTATACGTCAACCTCTGAGTCAGAGATGACACCTCCAGGTATCCAGGTATTGTAAAACAAGTGAAACTTTGTGCCCACACCAGCTTGCTCTTGAGGGTCCCTGTGCCTGTTCTATGTTCATAAGGGTTTGGTTTGGTATGGTTTGGTAAGAATCTTTACAGAGTTTAATGTTCTACAGCTTTGAAGGCTTTGCTAGGACTGGATTTCTGGGGGTATTTTTTTTTCACTACATTTCACCTTCAGTTGACAGACCACCATGATCGAGAACTCATTAGAAGACTAGAAGATGAAGAGACAAATTGCCACCATACGTCAAAGTGATTATGGCATTTTAGATTTGCAACCCCTGATAGTTGAGCACTAAACTATTTATACCCCGTGGCAATCTTGGAGTACGATCACATGTAGAAAAAAAAATTACATATTTCCAAATATATGACATGTTTGTTTTTGTTTTAGTAAAGAAAAGCACAATAAACACAAATATGGTCATTTAGTGCTTGGAAAAACTTAGTAAGACAGACAAAAACAACAGAGGGAAAGTAAGGAAAAGGAATTAGAATCTACCAGAGGCACCCTCCAACCACTCGCAAATATATCACTGAAGTACCACACTCTAACAATACTCAAACAATCATCAGGTAAGTTTGCTCGCCTAAAGATCTCATCCTGTGTGAAAAAACAGAACATTTCCATCCAATTACATTGCCAATTGGCAAAACAAAAACATTTAATGGCTCAGAGGATCTTAGGGACCTTTCCCTGTGTGGAGATATTAAATATATTTCTAAAAGCAATTGGTAATTGAGTTTGATCTTTCTTTGACTCCATTTTAGTAAATTTTCCAAGGAGTATTTAGAAACTCTACTCTACCCACTGCAGTACCTTCTCTTCCATTTATACACCTCAAGCTCTCTTGCGTAGTGGTTGCATTTTCCCCCGTTTCTTCCATTCATGTCTTATGTCTTCAGTTCAGCTTTCTTTAAAGCTGACTTGTCCACGAAACAATCAGTATAGCACCCC
>NW_004797317.1:1136163-1140088 GCF_000002075.1 Aplysia californica | reverse complement strand
AGAGAGAGAGAGAGAGAGAGAGAGAGAGAGAGAGGGGGGAGAAAGAGAGAGATGGAGACAGACAGATAAATAGAGCCTAGCTGGCAAAAATGTGGGGGTACGGAGGTTGGAATCAGAAAACACCTGATTAATCTAAACTATAAACACTTTCTGTTGTCTGTGTCCAAACTGAATTCTGGCACGATGTCATCACAGCTCGTCTACAGCAGAGGCAAAGAAGCGCCGACGAAGGCAAGCATTGGAACGTGAGCAGGTTTAAGTTAAGTATCAGTAAGGTACAGCTGCTAAGATTATTTAGATTCCGTACCAAACCACGAGGAAGCTAAGCTCACCTGTACAGAAAACCATGCAGCTTTAAGAAAAGCGTTTAGAATGGAGAACTGCAATTCAAATCTGATTGTTTGTACACGTCTTGTAACATGCATACCATCTATATTATTTAGAATATAACATTCAGTTTTAGTAAGAATTTAACGGCACTTGCAAAACAATAAGCTCCTGCTAATAAATATCGAAGATTAGAGGCGTCACAAGAGAGTAACAAACACAAAAAGAAGGAGAGATAGAACGATAGATCTTTCACAGAGCAGCCGTCAATCACCAATACAGACTAGGTCGACCCTGCCTGTTAGTGCAAGTGAACAATATATCAGGTGCTACACCTTGCAAACAGGTAGACGGGGACGCTAAATAAAATGAACATCCCACATTGGAATTCAACTCATATCTTTTGTATTCAATGGGGACAGATTAATCGCCACATCACAGACGTTAGTGAATAATTCACTTATCTTTCGAGGGGAGCAGGACTGAAATTGTGAACATTCTCGGCCTCAGTAATCCACCCAGGCATCAAATAAACTGAAATCCCACAATTAGCGCATAGAGTTCGACATCCTTGTGGGAAGAATTTGCGAACGGTATGTCGGCCGTTTGCTGGAAAGTTGTATCCCTCTCAGCCTAGGTTGGCGCCTCGTAAATGATTTACAATGGATGTTAAGTAGATTTGGAGCTTAAAAACACGTTAATAAAAAAACCCAGCAACAACAAAAACAACCAAACAAACAACCAAACAATAAGTGCTGAAAGAGCAGTTAAAACTGACAGGCGGCGAGGAAGAGAGCAGGGGAAAGCATAATAAGCCACACGGCTCCAGGTGAGCAATGCAGCATCTTTTACGACTAAATAGCCGAACAATAGAAGATAGTGATCAAATTATCAAGGGAACACAAACAACACACAACAGAAACCTTTCTCCTGCAAACATCTCTCTGGGACAGGGTGGAAAAACACAGGACCGCCAGGTTTGTCCGAGAGACGTTTCAAATCAGCGTGGTTGAGAATCCTCATTGCATCAATCAATAATAGTGACAGTTATTCTTGACTTGAAGTACTCTCTCTCTCTCTCTCTCTCTCTCTCTCTCTCTCTCACTCACTCTCTCTCTCTGTCTATCTGTCTGTCTGTCTGTCTGTCTGTCTGTCTGTCTGTCTGTCTGTCTGTCTGTCTGTCTCTCTCTGTCTCTGTCTCTCTCTCTCTCTCTCACACACACACACACACACACACACACACACACACACACACACGTCTTAAGCAATGATAAATAATATACCAAAGTAAACATCACAAATGAAGGGTTCAATGGAAATATAAGTGCTGTTACAAACCAGAAATCGTGAGGGTGTCCATTTTAAAATCGTGTACACTCATGACTTTATTCTGTTTGACTAGTGATTTATTGTTGTTGTTAGTTGAATGGGAAATCAAACATTAGCAATCAACCAACACTAGTACAGAAATGAAGTTATGAGTCTACAGGCTTTCAAATTGATTCTCACAAATTCCAGTTGGGATAACACACACGATGACAAAAGTTCAATCACGTTAAACAATCAGTGGGGTTAACAAAAATCCGTTATAAAAAAAAACCCTCTCTGACTGGGAGGGGGAGCTAAAGGACATCCAAGAATATCCCACTCTCCCCACCCCTCCATTCCGGAAAAAGAATCTCACTGGCAGGGGCAGGGGTTCATAGTAACCTTCTCTCGACTTCCACACCGTAAAAACTGTTTGTTCCTTGCTCCATACAATCCCTATTCCGTAAGCAAATCTTTCTGTCCCTTGCTCAAAACCAACCCCACCTCAAAAGCAGTTCTTTCTGTTCCTTGCTCTACTCCATACCACACCAACTGTGTAAGCAGTTCTTTCTCAGTTCCTTGCTTCACTACATACCACCCCCACAGCAGTCATTCTATTGCTAGCTCCATACCACCCCATTCCGTATACACTCCTTCCTGTTTGATGCTCCATACCTTCCCTACCCCTAAAGCAGTTCTTTATTATGCTTGCTACATGACACCCCACTCAGTAAACAGTTCTTGTTGCCATACCCCACCCCTAAGGCGGTTTTTCCAGCTTCTCGCTCCATACCATCCCAAGTCCGTAAGCAGTTCCTCCAGTTGCTCGCTCCATATCCCCCCTCCCAGCCCGTAAGCAGTTCAGCCATCTCCATACCACCCCCAGCCCGTAAGCAGTTCATCCATCTCATACCATCCCCCCGCCCCAGCCCGTAAGCAGATCCTCCAGTTGCTCGCTCCATACCATCCTCCTCCACCTCCTGATCCGCCATGGGCTCCTCCTCCATCTCCAGGTGCACGTCGGCCAGCTCCTTAAGGCACAGCCAGTCTCCGTCCACGGACACGCGGAATTTGCACAGGTAGATGGTCTCCTCGGCCATGGTGGCGTTGCACACAGCGGCGGACGGGCCTGCGTCGTAGGAGGAGGCGAGGCTTCCTTCGAGGAACTGGTGGAGATCCACCTTGAAGCTGGATGTTGGCGATCTACGCCCCCCTCTACTCGCCTGACAGTTTATTTGACAGTCTGTTTGTTCTGGTAAGTGTTTTACGGCGCTCACAACTGCATGAGGTTTGACAGTTTGCTGATTCAACTGTTTGAACTGGTGGAACACAGTGAGGTCTGAGCATAGGGTTGAGAACTGTACACTTCAGAGAAGTAAGTAAAAGATCTGATCCGCGCGAGAGGGCTAAAACACCTTGCTCCTGAGCACAACGGTCGAACAGGAGAAATCAGTCCGCCACATTCAATCTATTTCATAATATGAACGTCTGAAAGGGCAGGCGAGCACCCAGTAAGAGGAGGTTTGAGGGCCAGCTGTTCGTCACTTTCAGCAAAAATACATTGCTTGAGAAGCGCACAGTCTCTGATGGCGTATCTGATGACGTCACGTGAGTCCAAAACAACAGGCGGCTGAGCTTCCTTTAGCAGGTTGAAGAAAGCCACTTCAGTACTGACGGGCGGTGAAAGATTTACGTTTGAGTACGATTATTGGGCCTTGTTCAGGAAGAAGACAGTCAGTAGTGACGACCAGGGTCGAGAGAAATAAAGGTTCTTACGAGAAGCTGAGGTAAACTCACGTTGGTGATGGTAATGATCGACATTACCTGCTTCCTGTCACATGTGAGAAGTCTCACCAGTGATTGTACGGCAACAGAATTAGAGGGGACTCACAAGAAAGGGAAACGGTACTTATGCGTTGCAAGTCTGCGCATTATAGGTCATGGGAATTGTATGTCGAATTTAGCACTGTTGGTCTCCATACAAGTTCACGAATACTGATAGTCAGAGACTTACTTTGGTCCCAATGGCATACACACAGTAATCCCTAGAGCCTCTTTCTGGACTCAGAAATAGTCACTGTGAGTTAATGTTACTATTTCTGCCGTGTATCTGCTACCTTCAAATCAGTCAAAGAACATTTTGTTATGAAGTGCCGATGAAAAGACAGGAAAAACATGACACGGTAAATATAAATAAAGGTTAGGTTTTTTTTTCTATACAGCGCACACTGCACAGTCAAACCAAACATTACATCTTCAGTGAAGAAAACAGCATTTAAATATATATATA
>NW_004797317.1:1131665-1134355 GCF_000002075.1 Aplysia californica | reverse complement strand
ACCACACACACACACACACACACACACACACACACATACATATATATACACACACACACACACACACAATTATACAACATAAAAATCATCTTTTCAAATCTCCTCCAATGGATGACGGACTGTCTTATTAATTGATACATATTTATGGTACGCGACTTCATTTACCATTATTGAAACAACGTGGCATCGACTACGTGTAAGTGCGTATCGAATCTTTTCATAGGGAGAGATAGCCAAAACAGCGTACTTAAACAGACATTTTGTCTACGTCTTTCTGTCATGAGTCGCGATATACATCTATTTTACACGTAATAAACAATGCCCAACAATTTAAATCTCAAATGTATCAGAGAGGAAGTATTGGTGTCCCAAACATAACTGAATAATTAAAAAGTGAAGAAATTATCAAAATAAGCCTTATTTATAAGGAGCCAAAGACGAAATACTAGCTATGACCATTCTCTACAACTGACGAAAAAAGAGCGAAAACGAACAATCGTGCACAACTTATGGAAGAAGATGTTGAATTTTCTACACGCAGCCATTGAGCAGACATATTAGTAGTCTTGAGAAACTGGCATTAACAACCTTCCACCACAAACAGGGCACTGAGAAGAACCAAAGAGAGAAAACAGAAGAATTTCAGTTGACCGGCTGAACCGACACAACATTATTATGATATCACTCGGTTGGACGAATCGTTATTGACAATTTGAGACCAAAGTGCGATGGTAGACGTTCGCAGATCAATATCCCAGCACACAGACAGACACACGCAGGCATGCAGGCGATTTTGTCTAAATGAAAACATCAACGATAGGACTGTTTCGAAAGCGAAAGGAAAACAAAGTTCCCCGTTTTCGTCTATCCTTGTTGACTCTATTGAAGTGAAACACCTTACTGTACACATATAACGATATTCTGAAGGTGGGGCATATGGGTCCCAGACATGGCACCAAGTCGAATGGAAGCCTTCCAGGAAGAAAGATAAAAATTTAGACCCTTAGAAACGAAATCTACTCTTCCATATCTATATCCAGTTCGTAACCATAAAATACACCAAAACAACAGCCACCACGATTTGCGTTTGTTATTCCCAGAGACAATTTAGTAAAAGATAAATCCTATCCACAAGTTGCGTATAACCGACAATATTCGAGAATTCGAGAAAGCCAAAACATGCGATTATGTTGATGACAATAAGGCGTCTGGAAAAGAGAGAGCCAGCTAACAGGAAGTAGAGAAAAAGTACACAAATGTGAACAGCCAGCAATGCCAAGCTACAGCACATAGGTATGGCGCGCGAAATGCACAAACATCTTTGAAAAGTACATGGCTTTAAAAACGTTTCTTTTATACTCCGTCCCTTATGTATGAGTTCGTGACTGAAAAATCCGAAAGTTGGGGGAAAAGCTAAAAGTAGATTATTCAAAAAGTAAATGTCTTCTCCCTTATCTCAAGAAGATGGGAAAACCACTATCATCCAAACTAAGAGTAGGCTGTAAATATGTTACGCCCTGTTCGACACAATCTATATCATTAGAAGGCGGGAAGCTTCGAACCTCCCAGGTCAGGTTAAACCTGGAGTGTGCCGGATACGTCACAGCAGAACGACAGAGACCAGGTCACATTTCTTCCTCAAGAGGGAACGGAACTCATGCCCTTTTCATCACAGGACAGAGAGAACAACTTTTATACGACAAAAGAGAAACACGTTATCTCAAACAGTTGGAAAGCGGTGAAACGAGCCAGAACACACACTAGAAAAATTCCACCCGGCAGAGCTAGTGAACTATAGCAGAAAACATTTAGTTTCATCTGTTCTACCCGGAACACACAGCACTCAGCACTGTAACGACAGGTACACATAACAGAGAGAGTGGCTTCTTGTGGCTTCTTCCAAGGTTAGCATTAGACACAGTAAACTCTCGCCTAAACCAACTCAGAGAATAGCCAGACGAGTCGCAGAGAAGAGAACCGAGGCAAGGATGAGGATAACAACAACAAAAGCCTCGCTGGTGAAATGTTGCCGACAGCAGACGACTAGGCGAAGTTCTGTACTGTGGAAAAAAAAATCAGACACCAGAGCACGGAAAAGCACAGTGGAATGCAAAACGTGCTCATGAAGCGCGCCATTCACTGCAACGATTCCAGCTCACAGAAATAACATTGAGCAAGGGGAAGCCACTTACTGGGTATTTTACTTCAGGTACGGTAACGAGAATTATTCGGTGAGTCTAACAACATGCACAATATTAACAACCTGCAGGTATATTATTAGAACTAGATCCTGGTAGCCACCATCCACACAGTCCACAAGAATTCCGAACCAACTAATATTAATAATATAACGATGAACCTTCGGTTCGACGGAATGGCTCAAGCGAAGTTGACGGTTTGATGGCAAACAAGATATTATGAAACGAGACTTTCTACTCGAGAAGGGCAGCTCGCTCCGAGGTACACAACAGTTGTCGATCAACCACCATGGTTCCAACAGCGATGGATACTCATTCTTGCACACACGGAGCGACACACACAGACACACAGCCAGAACACTGGATGGGGGAATATTGATCTGTCGATCGACGGGACTGGAAGAATAGACCGGACCGGTTTTAGGGGGGGGGGTGACGGGGGAGAGAGAGAGAAAGAGACAGAGAGAGAGAGAAAGACTAGTTGAGAGATGG
>NW_004797317.1:1127523-1128940 GCF_000002075.1 Aplysia californica | reverse complement strand
CAAATATAATGAAAGATAACGTTAAAAGCTTATGAAGAATAGGCCTGTAGGAACAGAAAATGTTTAAGATGTCTTTTGAAGCTATCAAGAGTTCTTATTTGTCTTAGTTTCATGGGTAATCTGTTCCACATAAATGGACCAAGACATGAGAAAGATCTCTCTCCATATGATTTGTACGTTTTTACAGGTGTCACAAGTAGGGTGTAAGGTCAGGGGGTGAAAAATATTTGGTCGAAAGTGAGATTAATCACGTTCAGAAAGTAACAACAAACCGATAACCGGGATTACTCAGATTAGGCTGCGGACGAGCTGTCTTTATCATTTAATTACCTTCCTTCCACTTCTCATTACAGACCGCGACAGGAGATAATAATGATTATTTATAGTAGGCCTATAAATACTATAATTCATTCACTGCAGGGCAGTGTCTCATCGCACCATGCGACACTTTCGCCGGGAGCATCAAGGCGGGGATTACAGCGTAGCCTAGTGTGAAATAGTCCGATTACGCATTCATACTGTGCGTAAGATAGGACGTATCAAGGTCGAGAGTTGCACGAAGCAAGATTTTTTAAATTTATTTAACGCCGATAACCCATAGAGGGTTAGGAATGGGAGGGGGAGGAGGAAGGTTAAGGCCAACGCCAAAGGCAATGTAATTAGGCTATGATGGATGATTTGAAAAAAAAACAAAAAAACAACGAAAAAACAAAAACACAAAAACCGGTGTCGTGCGCACATTCATTGACGCTTTGGAATCTGAATAATAAATACCATTTGTATAGCGCATATCCCCGCTCAAAAGAAAGCTATATGAGCTTCACACGCTACATGTGTCACCCCAGCAGACCCTAAGGCACAGAAAAACATTCCCGGCTTCCCGTGAAGCATAAAATGCAAGCCGCCGATTCAGCGTTCAAACACTAACAAACCAACAAACTGACAAGATCCTTTGCTGCCTATCGCCGTGTACAGAGTAAAGTGGGGTAAATTCAGGTAAACTGTTTTTTCCAAGGACAGAACGTTGGCCCCCTGAGGAGTCCGGATCCGTGATCCCAACAACCTATCCACTTGACCACCGACGCCACTAAAAAAAGAACAAAGAAACATTCGGAGGAAGCAATTGTTTCTTTTCTGTTTGTGTTGCTATAAACTTATTCGTATAGATGCTATGTTTGCTGAATAGGCTTTAAAAAAATTCTTCCTCCATAATAAGCGCATGTAAACAAACATCTTTTTTGTGGCAACAATAGGCTTGTGAAATCTATCGGAATTAGTATCAGTGTGGGTGTGTGTGTGTGAGTGTGTGTGTGTATGTGTGTGTGAGTGTCTGTGTGTGTGTGTGCGTGCGTGCATGTGTGCGCGTGTGTGTTTGTGTGTGAATATCGAATATGTGTGTACGTGTGTGTGTGTGTGT
>NW_004797317.1:1114394-1127395 GCF_000002075.1 Aplysia californica | reverse complement strand
AGAGAGAGAGAGAGAGAGAGAGAGAGAGAGTTTAATGTATTCAGCGACAATGTTTGCTTGATGTAGGCCTGCCGGTACACAGAAATTCTCTCGTGAGGCATCAGCCCGCTTGCGGGTTCAAAGAAAGTTAGGAGCCCAATTACATGGAGGGGGAATGGGGGTTTAGATCTGTGACAAGGGTTTCACTTCTAACAAACATTATTCTTATACATGTAAAAATCAAGACAAAATAGGCAAAACGGTGCTAAAGGGAAAAGAAAGCTGATGAAAATGACGAAAAGAAAGGTGGCAAATTGGGGTACTGGGGAGAGGTGGAAAAAACGTACTAAGACCATTACCATGACAGAAACTAGCAAAAATGACAAACCAAAGCGCATGGGCAAGCACAAAGCAAATGATTCAGTGATAACCTCCAGCCTTATCCCCCCCCCCCTTCCACATACACTTTTTTCTTATTAAATAAATGTAAAAATGAATAAAAAAGGAAAGACCACAATGTAAGGTAGCAGAAAGAGGAAAAATCTTCCCACTAGCTCACAAACGCAGATCTGAGAGCCATCACTGCTGTATTCTAGTGATAAAACCTTTAAAGCGTAGCTGGGATAATTAAAATCCCATTGTATCATGAGCGATTATGCAACAAGCTTATCTTGCCTTAAGTATCAAACTTTTGTTTGTAGCACAGAATAAACGTTTAGTAATTCATTTAACTGCTAACTTTCAGCTCAAATTAGCAGCTTTAAGTAGATTCGCTTCTTCTGTTACCTTTCTATTTTCTTCAATTTTGGGGGGAACATTTTCGATTTTGAACAAAAGCAAGAAATGAAGAAGGCATGTTTTTGTCAACTTGGCTCAAATTAGCTATACAGTCGACAATACTCATTGATGTCAAAGAAATATGAGAAGTATTTATGAACTGATTATGAACTGAGTCACAAAATATGAAACTTTCT
Source organism: Aplysia californica (assembly GCF_000002075.1). Taxonomy (NCBI): domain Eukaryota; kingdom Metazoa; phylum Mollusca; class Gastropoda; order Aplysiida; family Aplysiidae; genus Aplysia; species Aplysia californica. The sequence goes on along the minus strand of NW_004797317.1, from coordinate 1,126,442 downwards.
TTGATGAATGTGGACATTTTACCAACAATTACCCTTGAAAAGAAGCAAAACCGCAGTACAGACAATAATCTGGGTACCCTAAGAGTTTATAGAAGTGTAAAATGACTTCACTGATTCATTTTCAACTAATCTGATAGATTTAACTGTTCATGGTACCATCTTATATATTTACCCATTGAAAAAGATTTATTTTTAAAGAAAAAAAAAGTAGTTTTCATACATAGCAATGGATACAGCAGCAAGATTATGAACAAAGCATGGATTTTGAGATGGTAAGGATGATGCTGCAGCAAAAGGGAAAGCTCACAGCATGAGAGCACAGCTGTTCAAGGGAGGGTACAATTTTGGATGAATGACAGCACTCTAACACTATCAAAAGGCTTTCATAAGCTTCAATTTCTTTCTGTTCCCACTCTGCATCTCAGGGGCGGTGATCTATAATAGGCCTAGATATTTCAACTCACAGTAGACCCAAGTTTTATGCAATACAACCTAGTCAGAAGCTTGGACTCAGTGTCTGATACTTTCATCAGCTGTTTGTATTTTAAAAATTATATTTACAGGTAAAGCACAAACTCTCATGGAATGTAATACATGAGCAACAATTCCTGAGATGATCTGCTTGAACCCACCATCATAACAGTGAAAAACCACTTTGGTATGGGAGGCAAGAATCGAGTCACATGGCTAACCATAACCAGTTCACTGCGAGTTTTATCAAAAACTTATGATTACATCGACTGAAATACTTGAAAAGAGGGAGAGTAACAGAATAATCCCATCTAAAACTTTTCAGTGGCTTTGATGTTGCCAACTAGAAGAATGATAAACTGAATATAATATATGACGCCAAACACAATCCCAGATTACGTTTTATTGCTGTACTAAGAAGTACGACCCATTTCAAATATTAAAGTAAAAAAGGAAGAAATAAAGAAAGCAAAACTGATCTATCACCAAGGATGGTAAGGGCAAAAAAATGTAATATCTCTCCGAGTGTACTACATCTTCTTTATCAATTATAAAGTAAAATTTATTTCAAATGAAGCTATAAACATCTCTGAAGTAAGAGTAACTTGACTGTCATTATGAAAGACAATTGATTAATTAATTATAAATGATGCTGCACTCGTTTTACTGAGTTGAGATAACATGTTTCGTACTGACATATCTAAAGAACAACTCATTCTTTGCAGAGCTGGTAACATCTCAGAGAGGGAACAAGACACCTTTGAGAGGGATCACACGAATTGATAATATTCTACTCACTAGATGATTTCCCTAGAGTCTTTGATTCCTGTAACTTGGCCAAAGCTGTGAGGTGAAATAGTAAAATTACCAAACTGACCACAGGAAGAGGCATTTCTGATACAGAAGTCAAAAGCTGATTACCATCAGCGAAGATTTTGTAGAGTAAAACAAATCAAAGCAAGTAAAACTTATAAATTGTCATATAATAAGTAAGTAAAGACAACAAAATAAAAGCCTCAGACCCTCTGAAAGCAAACAGTGAAATGCCCTCCCCCCCCCAAAAAAAAAAAAATAAATAAATAAAAAATTACACTACACCCAAGAAAGACTTATAAACAGCTGGAAAATAATGTACGTTTACGGTGACAACAATCGTATTCTTTCACAGAATGAACAAAATTCAGGGATTTCTGTGAACATTTTAAAAACCATCAATTTGACCAATGGCCAAAACCAAGGCATCTTAACAAGATTTGCAATCAGTGGAAAGGACATCCAGGCCTTAAATCAAAATCCCAAAGGAATATAATAGAGGTACAGACCAAAGTTACAATTCTTTCAACAAAAATTAAACCCAGGAGGGCAAATGGCAAAGACTTCAGATCAGTTAGCGAGGAAAGAAAATTGTTTTTTCTTTTAAATTGTAGGAGTTTTTAACGCCCCCATCAACCCAATGTAGAAGTCAAGCTTTGTCCTTGCTTGTCAAGACCAACTCGTCCTGAAAGACGTATAACATCCCAGCAGAAAGACCGAGGTACTTGATAAAAAAACCCTCCCCACTCAGAAACTGCACTGGGGTCTCCTGTGTGCAATGGCAAAGCATCTAACCGCCACACCACAGACACTGGTGGATTAGAAAGGAAAACTAGGATTTAAGCTATTAGAGCTAAAAAAAAATTCAACTGTACAGCTGATTCCAATTAATTTTGAAAAAAAAAATGACCTTTGATGTTCCTAGCTGAATAGAGGCCATTATTGTAAAAGATCAGAACAGCACAATTTAAGACAGGGAAAATTGTTACTTTTAAGATAAGATAAGATACATCGTTATTGTCCAGTTCCTGGCACATTGGTTTACATCCACTTGGGAGGAACAAACCATTGTGTTTTCTGTCGCAGATCAGCCACAGTAACCATCGGAAAACAATTATTTTTTAGAAATTTATTTTCAAAACTTACTGCATAACATCAAATTATGGGGAAAATACAAGCCACCCCCCCCCCCCCTCCGGCCGGATATGATTACCCCAGGAGGGCATCTCCCCACCCCCCTTTCCGAAACCCCCTGGCCCAGATTGTAAAAAAATCTACAAAATATCACACTACCAAGCAATTAGTTGAATTAGTATAAAAACCATCGAGATTTCAAAAGACAACAATTTGCGACAGATACTAATTCCTTGTTTAAAAACAGGTAAAAATGAAAAAGTGTTAATATGTGTCTGAACATGAGACAGGAGTAGGAGTGAAAGTAAAATCTAAGTTTATATGAGCCTTTGCCAATATGTGGGTAACTAAAATGTAGCACAGAGGGTTAATCTGTCCTCAGAGGAATTCGCGCTAACAACCCGCAAATTTTGCGCAACTTTTCCCATTTTCGTGAATTCCCGAATTTTAGGCAATTTTCCGCAAAAGTTGGGAAAATAATAAAATTTCGTAAAAAATAACCTAAACTTTCTTCCATGACCAAAAATAACGACGCCAAGGTGGGCAATTCGTACCTGAAATACTGAAATACCACCTCCTTCATCTCCTTAGTCCTGTTTACATGTTCAAGAAACGGATTGTTGAGAAAGAGAAAAAGGCATTCACTTGGACCGAATCCTCTTCTAGCTAGATTTAGATCTACAGTTACAGTAAATCGATCGTAAACACGAGGTTGTGCCATCCCTTTCTGGAGTGGCTTTGAGCTACATTTTTTCCACATGCACATCAGCAGACGTGGAGAGAAGCTTCTCTTTCTACAAATTGCTCATTAACTGTAGGCGCAGGTCTCAGTCTGAAGAAACAATCAAGTCCCTTTTATTCCTGTATTACAACCACTTGGCGGATATTGACGTTTTCAGTTAAATTTTCCATTTTGTATATAGACCTAGTCTACTTTGTATCCTGCATAGAGACATTCCCAACGAGCATTTTTATGACATTCTATGTCAATAGATCTCAATCATACATAGATGACATTTGATTGTGCACAGTCCATTTGTTTGTAGACATTCACATTTATTTTTTAATTTGATCGAACAAAACTCATTTTGGTTACTTTGATTGCAATGAGCACGCCAACAATGTGTTCCATGACATTTTTTTAGCTATACGCTTCTTGCAACTTTTCTTGCAACTTTTGCTAATTTTTAGCAACTTTTTGCAACTCTTGCTATTTTCAAAAGCAACTTTCTCCGGGGACCGATTAATGATAAAGTATTTAATTTTTCGTTTTTACTCGAATTTTTCCTCTAACAAAAAACTGTATTTACAGACCTACAGAGATGGCATACTAAGCTGGCGTTACTTAATATCAAGTCAAATTCTTTCGGACATAACTACGATGACACAATTTGTAGAATTAGTACATATATAAATTAATTATTTTAACAGTTTTCTTATTACTTTAATTTTCAAACATAAGCATGAAGAGCATTTAAAAATGGTAAGGATCACACAAAAAAGAAATTCTGAATGCCATTGTGTTTGCATTTGTGTCATCATACTTACGTCGGAAAGAAATGAAAAACTTTCTGTTTTCATATCTTAATTTTTTAAAGGAAAATAACGATTCAGAAGATTCAATTTGAGTCACAATGCATGTTAATGATGAAAAAATGCCACCTTATTCACATTTTACTATATTGGGAAATATCAATATCTTTCGAACATAACCATGATGACACAAAATGAAAAATACCCTGAAAAGTAATTTACGGAACATAAAATTATTTCAATAGCTTTCTCATTGCTTCAATTTTTAAACATAAACTTGAAAAGCATGTAAACTTACAGAAAAGAGAAATTCTGAATGTCTTTGTGTTCGCAATTGTGTCATCATAGTTATGTCCGAAAGAAATGAAAAACTTTCCATTTTAATATTTTAATTCATTTTTGGAAAATTTTGGCTAACAAAGATTCAGGAGATTCAGTTTGACTCCTAATTAATTGCTAATGGTGAAAAAATGCCACTTAATTCACATTTTAATATGACTCTATATGCAAAATATCAAATATCTTTCGAACATAACCACGATGACATAAAATGGATAAATGTTTGTCTTCATTTTGGAACATATCAATTTACATCAAATATTCCCCTCTCGTTGACATCTAGCCAAGCACACGTGGTCGCATCTAGATCTACCACTACTTGACAATTGGAATGCAGTGCAATTTTAATCATTACTTGGTTTAAATTTAATTAAATAGGGGGAAATATTTTTCGGACATAACAGCTTTTTTTTAACATAACATGTCAAGATTTGATGATGAAATAAGAAAAACTTAAATGAATTAGTCTCATCCATTGTTATGCTTTTCGCCGGCTTGCATGGCACAACGATACGCTTAGAATGGATCGACAAGAACAATGCACGTTCCTCCAACCCTATTATTTTTTGTTTTCTAATTGGTTCTTTCGAGCAATACAAATGATGACAGAGCATGAGGCGTTTACTACAAAAGTACACATGGTCACAGCCTCGGAATCAGTCAGGGCAGAAAAAAAACATTGAACGATATTATTCTCGTTCCAGGGGTCCAAAATGGCTGATAGAAACGAAGTCATGAGGAATCTAGGTCACTTTGCGAAATGACTGCACGAGTTATGCTCGAAAATGAAAATATAGAAGGTTCACAAAGAAAAAACAGCGACAAATACCACTATTCCTGATACAGCACAACAAATAATGTTTATAGAGGAGTAAAAGTGTAGAAGGATGAGTTTCTCAGCAATTATTTAATTGTTGAGCTTGACGACAGAAAAAATACAAACTCGATGCGTTACATTTTGCATTTGAAAAATAACATCGATTTCAGAACAAAAAATATTTGTAAGATCTCTACTGATAGCCCAATTGCTGGATCTATAACATCATATCGTCGGCCTGGTGATAAAACCGACTAACCCACAAAATGTCCAAAAAAAATTTATTGGCCCTAACGATAGCAAATTATCCATTTCATATGCTCTTATAGTCAGATCTAAATTTTGCGTAGAAATGCCTTTAAAACATTAGAAATAAAACCGTATAACCCGGCATCCATCGGATTTTAGCCCGATGTTTCCGACTATCCCAGCTGCGAGAGAGGGAATGAGGGTTGACTGTATTTGTCACGCTAACAATGAGCGGCCACGTGCTACGTCACCGACTAAACCCGGCTTCGACTCGTCTCCGGACTTCGTTTGATGGTCCAGAATTCGCTCACGTAACCGTGTGAGCTCTTAAAAAAGGGAAACCTGTGTCATATTTCTTGTTGGTTTCATTTGGGAGTTATATAGATCTGGTTGTTCCCTCTTTTTTCTTCGTTTAATGCTGCTGATAATGTTATTAATGACTAAAACTCTCCACTGTTCCCACAGAACTGTTTATCTCGTGACAAGACAATGCCGGTTTTTCAAACGCATCTTTATGGATTTTGTTTCATTTGAAACTATTTTGTCTGCCCACACGTTCTTCTTTGTCTTTGTACTTGAAAGTTACCGAATTATTAAGGCATTTTCCCTTATTTGGACTACTGTCTCTTCTCCATATTTTTTCCATCGCAATTGAATCCACGAAGTCGGTAACTTTTCATTATTTACTAACTCACTCAGAAAAAAGTGTGGGACCTGCCCAGCACATTATCTGCCCCCAACGATCTTTTTTTAAAAAATACTTTTTCTTTTTTTTCTTTCATTTGCAGTGTTTATTGCAGTCAATACCTTCTGAAACATCTTTCGACTTTCTTCGTTTGTGTTTGTGTAGATTATTTTCTAAGTGTCATAACATAATGCTTTATCTTTATATCAAACCTTAACTTACATAACGCTATAACATTCAATAAGATGATGCCACCCTTGCTGCCTCACCTCTGACCCTCAGCACAGTGGAAAGTGATCAACGTGACCAAACTAATCATCAGCTGATAATACAACAGTTATGTCACCTTTGATCTCTGCGAAAAGGACATGGCATGAAAACGATTGGAAGGGTAACAAAATGAAGAGGTTGAAAGAACTGGAAATGCCTCAACACATCATGTCAAGGAGGCACAAAGCAAGCAGGGTGTGAACTCAACGTCCTTTGCAGTTGTAAACTGGTTGGTACAAAATGCAATGACTGGTCACTCTCTTGGAAAGAAAAAAGAGCCTAGGTATAAAATGCCATGATAAACAGGATAGACAAAAAGAGATCTTACACAGCAAGTGAAAACCCAAGGAGAAATGACACCATTCAATACCACTTAAAAGAGTCAATGGTCAAAGTTTGTAAAACAATCTTCATGAACACCACACTCCTGACCTACTGGTTTATTTAAAGTTTCTTCTCCAAAAAAAACAACAACCAAGAGGTCCCCCCCCCACCCCCTAGAACACATCACACCCACCATAAGAGAGCCAAGGATGACAAGTTGTTCCATAAAGAGGAGAGGAATTTTTTGACAAACTTTCGAAGATATCATCCTGTCTACAGATGACAATCCAGAAAACGTCAGATCCGCATCAAGTATACATGGAGAACTTTGCAGAGAGGGTGAAAGCCACATTGAGCTATCAAGTGTTCTGCCAAAAGTTCAAGAAAAATGATTTGGGTTTACTTTCAACAAAGAAAGACCAGTGCGACATTTGCACCAGCTCCGAATCTGGAAACCACACAGAAACATAATACTCAGCTCATCAAATTTGAATATGAGGAAAGCTGCAGCTAGACCAGAGAAGGAGAAGGACAGGAAGGCTGCACTGAACCTAGAGAACAAAGTGTGTGTTCTTTGTATGGAGATCCAGTGCATCCTTCTGGCCTCATCTAAAGACATCCTCCTTATATTATAAAACAAAACTGGCTGTACTCAATTTTACGATTTAGAATTTTGCCACCAGAGACGCCAGATGATAGGTCTGGTATAAAAGTGAAGTTGGTCTGAGCTTCAACAATTTTTAGCCTGTCTGACTCACGAATTGATATTGCAAGTGACTGACTTCAACCACCTCGTCATCTGCAGTGATTGGTGCAACTACTAAAACAGAAATGCCACCCTGGAGAGTGCAATGGCCTCGCTGGCCAAAGAGCTTGACATCACAGTTGAGCAGAAATTCTCACCACGGGCCATACCCAGATGGAAGTGGATTCAGTCCATGGCACTATTGAGCGATCGCTCCAAAACGCACTAATGTACATCCCAATGGACTATGTGAACATCATGCTCCAAGCCAGACGCATTCCCAGGCCCTATGAAGTTATTTACCTGGGCCACAGCTTTTCAAAGATTTCGCAAAGGTCGGAGAGCACTAGACAATCTGTCCAGGGAGAAAAGCAGGCGATATTATTATGTAACCAACTTCAACCAAACCATTGCTGAGATAGCAGAGCTTTTGTGTGCCTTTCTGCTTTCATTTCTTTCTTAGTATTACTTTTTTCCAGGCATTTGAAAGGCCACCCAGTACCAATAGTACCGAGTCAGACACTGTCATAAATTCTAAAGGCCTGCTGATGCTGCTGCTACTAGTGTTGTTTTTGCTGTAGCTGATCCCCCTTACCCTTTGAACCTCCTGTTCTTCTACTGCAAATGTAATTAATATATACCCATTGCTGTGTTCTGCTTCTTCTACAAGCTATTTAAGTTAAAGGTTCAACTTTGTGACTGCTATTTTTGTCCGAATTGACTCCGTAGCACTGAAATGGCAGCAGCTGATAGTATGTTGGTAGCAATAATATCGTCCTCCTCCTCTTCCTTCTTCTTCTTCTTACTCCTCCTTCTCCTCCTTTTTTCTCCTTATCCTCCTCCTCCTCACCCTCTTCCTCCTCCTCCTTTTCCTCTTCTTCTTCTTCTTTTTCTACAAAAGATCACGACGATAGAAACAACTGATTAAATACGCTACCGCCAAGTGTGGCGTGGCTGCACTCAACCAAACTCAAGGCCAGCAGTGGCTTCCTGATAAAACCGGCCAACCCACAAAATTGAGGGTTGGTCGGTTTTATCCTGAAAAATTTAAGCGACATAACTGTCAAACCCACGCAGTTTCATTAAAAGCGATTTTTCAAGGAAAAAAAGGTCTACAGTTATTCGGTAAAGTGTTTTTATAACTGTTTAAAGCATTGGTTTGTCGTTAGACGCATTTGTTTTGAAATAAAACAGTTTTTACCTTCTCTTGTAAAATTTACCTCGCTGGGGTTAGTCGGTTTTATCACAAGGCCGACGATATGCATGAAGCAATATAAATTTCAAAGCTGTTGCACCATTTTTATTGAAATATGAAAGGATTTTATAAGGTATATAAAGAAACCCCCACTTATTGGAAAAGGTTTCATAAAAATAAAAAGGTTCATCACGTGCTTGACCCAGTTTGGCTTGAAATAATTAGCCTACGACTTCCTTCACCGACATAGGTATAAACATTTAATAAGCCTAATTCAAGCTTATTTAGATTCTAAAACATCCATAATAACCCCCTCCCCTTCCTGAATATCCCTTTCGTGGCATAAAAAGTAAAAACACAATCTACAACGAAGAAGCACCAAAAGTGTAGTTTATGGCCACTGAGAATAGCGCAGGCGGGTCTTTGGAATATTCTCACCCGGTGTGCCTTCACTGTGAAAGGCCAACAAGTGTAGCGTTCACAGTGAATAAACGTTCATGACAGCGCTCTTGTGTTGAAAGCATGCAATTTCGTTTGAGGGCAGTGAGAGAGAACGAGAGAGAGAGAGAGAGAGAGAGAGAGAGGGGGGGAGAGAAGAGTAGCGCGAGAACTCCTGGGCAAAACAAAATGGCAACCCGCGTAGTTCGGCTCGATTCGAAAAGTGAAATAGCCATAGCATATTTGTTGACGATCAAATTAGGGCATTAGCTTACTTTTGTGCTAACGTCATTTTTTCTTTGTTGTTGTCTATCTGATCATCCACTCAAATAGACAGTATTCAGAAATTCGGAAAGCCAAGACTGGCAAGTCTCACTCGGGGTGAGAGGTTGATCGTATTTTTATTCTCACTCGGGGTGAGAGGTTGATCGTATTTTTATTCTCACCCGGGGTGAGGATAGCCACTTGCGTAGTCTAATCTAATGTATAATTGTAGTTGAGTTAACTGGGGATCACAGCCAGAAAAGCATGATATAGACTATAGATCTAGAATCTAGATCTAGATCTAGATCAAGGCCTATATTCTATAGGCCTATATCATGTAGATCTAGATTTAGGCCTGTGCCTGTGTTATATGTCTATGTGCGTCGTGTGTAGGGGGTGGGGGTGGGGGGGACCGAACAAAAACTGGCAACCTCAGAGAATGGAAACTAGATACCTAGCCAGCGCCTACTAGATCTAGATCTAGATCTAGATCTAGATCTAGATTAGATCTAGATTTAGATTCTAGAAAAAAAACTTTATTTTTTCAAATTTACGAGGACAACTCTTTATCCTCCTAGACTATAGATTCTACATCTAGAATCTAGAATCTTTTCTTAAGATTATACTCTAGATCTAGATCTAGATCTAGATCTAGATCTAGATATATCTAGATTAGATCTAAAAATCTAAATTGTCTAAATAACTTGCCAGCTGACTTACGTTCTTTCCGGTGACGAGAAGGCAAATTTTCTCTTTCATTCTTCCCAGGAGCGCATAAATTGGCTGTTGTCCTTTCATCTGCACGTACTGCTGTTGGCCACTCATCATTATCAGCAGGTTTAGAAGTAACCTCAGACAATTCATCGAAAAGGGATTTTCCTCCCCCAGTTTCTTCAGTGGGGGCATCCATTTTTGTTGTGACAGAGTTTTTTTCAGATACCCTCAAGTCCAAAAGCTCATTTCAGAGATCTGTTTGTTAGCAATAAAGCAACTCTTGTAGAAGAAAAATGGGCATGGATCTTGACTGAAACAATACTCAGATATAGATATATTTTGAGTTAGTGACCAACGACTTCTAAGAAGACCTAGTTGAAGTAACACTGTATTTGTTTATTATGCGGACACTTTATCTTGAGAGTATCATAACAGTAAACCGGTCACGAAAATATTACAACCCAGTGTACTTTTTCAGGATTTCTACTAAATGAGGTGTGAGAAATGAGACCCAAACTTCACTTCAGAATTCAAAAATCTATGAAAAGTAATATTTTTGCCCATTACATGAGTTAATGAAGAAAATTTAATTTAATAACCAGTCCTTAAAATGATGTATGATTAGTTTTATCCCACACCGTAATGCTGTATTGAGCTCTTCTGCAGAAAAAGAACTGTTTTTATCCACAAACAGGTGACGCCCACTAAAGGGCGCCTACTTTCGTTTCCAAGGGTCATCATATTTTATTATTTTTTCATCATGAGGCAGGACTGAGGAGGGCCGTTTTGAGTTTCTGGCCAGAGAATTGTTTATTGTACGCATCATTAGTCTTGAGAATAATTGTATAAAATTACGTCTTGTTCAGGTTACACTCACCAATGGTCTGGTCTTAGTGTTTGGGAGCCCTGGTAAAAAATAACAGTTAAAAGAAGAAAATAATCAGAATTGCCTTCCGCAAGCTCCCTGGAAAAAGGGAATCTCCCTTTCAAATTTCATTTTTAGTTTTATTGAAATTATTTATTGAGATAGATCTAGATTTATCTAGATCTAGATTCTAGATCTAGATTCTATCCAAAGTAATTTCTGATAATAATTAACTCTCAGTCAAGATTGAAAGTTGTGAAACTGAATGATCTGTCGTCTGTATTCTGTATTGTAGAAAGTAGGTCTAATTTATTTATTTAGAATGGTGTTTTGTAAAATAATTGTCTGTCTTCTTTCTTAAAATTAAAATGTTTAACAGCTGACAGTTGAAGGTCTTCCACACATCACAACTGCACCAAGTTATTCAATTTTGTTTTCTTATATAGACTCTTTGTACAGTGTTTCGGTTAGAAAATGTATCATCAATGCATGAAAGTCCCATATTACTAGATCTAGATCTAATCTAGATCTAGTACTGGAATTTCCAAAAAGAGACCCTCGCCAATACCTACCAAATAATATAGATCTAGATCTAGTGTCCGAATTCTGAAGGCGAGGCTTCACCAAACTTCACTTGGGATGGAGCACCTGCGGAGAGGCATATCTATGTCCATGCATAGATATTTTTGTTGCAAACACGTAAAGAGGGTTATAATTGGAACCAATCAACTACGGTGCTTTGGCTGGCGTCGACTATGCACTTCCTCAAGGTAGAACTTGATTAAATTGTTTTTCTCTTTAGTAGTAAATATATGTGCATCTCTTCTCAATGTGATCCTGGAAAGATGAGGGGGAGAATTTCTGAAAAAAGTCAGAGCAAGTAATATGTATTACTTGCAGTGGCAAGAAAAATGAGTTGCTCAAGTGTCTCCAAGTATCATTATAATGTGTCTTCTACCCTCAAACTAAAGTATCGTCAGAGTTAAAATATTTTTCTTGTGATAGTGATAACGTTATTGATGCTCTGCTGGTTCAATTCATCTCTCCCATAAAGTTCTCTTCTCAGTTCAAGTCTCACAATTAGGTGACACCCTTGTTGATTTTTTTTGGTCATGGGATGATGTGCTAGTAAAATTATAATACAAGATTTTAGTGCACATATATTACTGCCTTTTTGCGTCATATATATATA
>NW_004797317.1:1101618-1113876 GCF_000002075.1 Aplysia californica | reverse complement strand
TTAATTCTTCCCCTTTTATTACTGTATGTATGCAGCAAGTAATGGAGACTGATCAAATGTGTTGTTGGGGGTGACAGGAAACTGCACATATATGAGACGTGGGTTTAACACATTCATGCTAAGGACATTACTAATATGCACTATACTATAAAAATACTTAGGATAATATAATGATATTGAATATACTTGTTATTTTTCTATGTATGTTAGTTGTGACATTTTATGCCAGTTTGACATCTTTAGCCTGAGTTGGACTTCTAGATTCAAGAGAAAGGGTTGTAGTTTCAATCCCTGGCTGTCCTGGATCAGACATTGTTGCCTTGCCCTAAGTAGGAGCCAGTTTAGTACCACAATATGGTATGGTGGCCTGGATAAACTTATATTTAAAAGCCTTATTTTATGAGGAGGGAATGAATGGCATTGTAATTTTGAAACTTCCATTAACTGTGAATGATCTCCATATATTCCCCAGAAACCACAGTGCAGTCATTGTGGACGGCTTGTCTATTGCCCAAGAAATAAAAAATGAAATAAAGACTGAAGTTAAATCCTTACTTGGAAGCGGCAAAAGAGCTCCCCATTTAACCGTGTTACTTGTTGGAAATGATCCTGCCAGTGTGGTGTATGTAAAGAACAAAAGAAAAGCTGCAGAATACACTGGTAATGCACTTCTTATTTTTACTCAGTGTCAGTTGTACTGATTTAAACTAAGTTTTTTTTTTTGTAGATCTGAGATGTGCTGCGTCACATTGGCTGCAGCCTTAACAAGTTGAACTGAATTTGTTTTGAAAAATATTTTTCTGTTCGTACTCGCAATCTGTATTTTACAGTTGTTTGCTGACAGATTTTGTCAATATTTTTTTATAAATCTGTTTCACAAGTTTTCTATGCTTCCTTTTGTTTTATTCCCAGGAGTCGCATTATTATTAGAGATGATATTAAAAGAGAGACATAGTTATAGTAAAGATAGATTGATCTTGTTTTTCCTGTATCTTCATGCTTTTTGAGATGGTTGGTTTTGAGTTTCTTTTGAAACACTATAATGACTGTTGTGTTGTTGACTCTTAAAAAGGATTACTCTTTGAAAAAATATTAATCTATGTTGCTACTGTTGTTTTTAAAAAATTCAACATAGTTTAGTTGTAATCCATTGCTTTCATCAGTCATGTTTCTTCTGCAGGGATTACATGTGATATTCTAAGACTGCCATCAACAGCTGAAGAGAAGGATGTTGTGAAGCAGATAAGTTTCCTGAACGAAAACTCTGATGTTGATGGCATCCTTGTACAGCTACCACTTCCTGAGCACATTAGTGAAAGAAACATTTGTGATGCTGTCCTTCCGCAGAAGGATGTTGATGGTTTCAACGTTCTTAACGTGGGCCGGTTCTGTGTAGATGATACAGCATTTATACCTGCAACGCCATCTGGTGTACTGGAAATAATCAAAAGACTCAGTAAGTTAATTTGATTTTTAAAAATCTATTTGATGATTGCCTCTTGAGTTGTAGTTAGAAGTCAATGTGGAAATATGAAAGTTGTTATTTGTATTGTCATCTTTCTTGTTTTCACGCATCGATTATTGCAATGCTTTACTAGCTAACTTACCATATATCTCTCTTCACAAGTTACAATGTTTTCAAAATCATGCTGCTAGGCTTGTACTAAAGAAAAAGAAGAGGGACCACATTACTCCCATGTTAAGAACGTTGCATTGGCTTCCCGTGTCAGCTAGAATGTCATATAAAATTGCAATATTATGTCATAAATGTGTCAATAACAAAGCTCCCTCATATCTTAGTGATCTCATCCAGATTTATGTTCCATCTAGATCACTAAGATCAGGCGATCAGTATCTTTTAAGAGTTCCTAGAAAAGGCGGTAAAAAATTAGCTGAAAGATCGTTCGCCCACCTTGCTCTGTCAGTTTGGAACTCTCTTCCCCAACCCTTGAGACATACAACATCTGAGTCTAAATTTTAAAAAATCTTTAAAGACACATTTAATGACATCCTTTTTAAGTCAGTAGATTCATGTTCAATACAATGTTATGTAAATGTCTATGTATCCATTTATGTATTTTGTAAATTGCAGTGTATATATTATTCTATGCTCATTTCGTGACGATGTGTAATCGTGTGCATGTGAAAAGCAAGTAGATATGTGTGTGTGTGTACGTGTGTGTGTGTGTGAGTGTGTGTGTGTGTGTGTGTGTGTGTGTGTGTGTGTGTGTGTGTTTGGCATACATGTGTGTGCACATGTGTGCTTGTTATGTGTTTGTGAGTGTGTATGCATGTGTTTGTGTGTGTGTATGTGTATATGTGTGTGTATATGAGTGTGTGGATTTGTGTGTGTGTGTGTCGCGTGCATGAATATTGTTCTTACATGCATCTATGTAAAGCGCCTAGAGCTGTGTTTACACGGGAGTGGGCGCTATAGAAATGATCTTTATTATTATTATTATTATTGCGTGGTTGGTGTTAGTTCTTGAAGAAACTGATTAGCATCTATTTGTTGAGTGAAAAAGTTCTGAATCAAGTTTTAGAAATCATATGTTTCGTAATGTGTTCATGTCACTTTTGATGAATCAAGATTTTTAAGCTCTCCTTTCAAACTTTGTTCTTTTTCACCTGATTTTAGCCAAATTATTAGCATCGACGCATCTTTTTTGTCAGATGCCCCTCTTTCCCTCGCAATAACTGAAAAAGAGGTTTTGGCAAAGAGACATGCATTGAACTGCCCCAGCAACGGAACAATGGCCAGTTGAATTCTCAGTTTCTACTTGTATGTAGGATCATGAATGAAAGGAAGATATACAGCTGAGGCAGAACAAGTGCAGTAGTGGCTTACATATTCCAACTTGCCTTGACATGTTAATTATGCATAGTATTTAAAGCGACTGTAAATTAAAACAAACAAGCTCTGTTCTGTATCTTTCTGTTTCTGTATTTTTCTGTTTTTTATCCGTCTCTCTCTATGCATATTTTATCCTGCTTTATTATGCTCCTCGACATTACGTTTCTGGATTTTTGAATTTTGTTTCAGACATTACGACGTTTGGTAAAAATGCTGTTGTATGTGGGAGATCCAAAAATGTTGGCTTGCCTATTGCAATTCACCTCAATTCTGATGGGAAAGGTGCTTCTTGTGAAGGTATAAATATAAGTTTTCCTCTCTATATATTGCTTTGAACTCTCACTCTCTTTGCTTTTCTTGAATTAAAGAAGTAGCACTTTTGATTGGCTTTAAGGGTGTGGTTAGATATATCTTTATAAAGACAATCTTTGACAATGCAAATTGTGCACATGCATAGAAAACAAGCATAGAAATGTCAGAATTTATATATGAAAAAGTACTTTTCTGATTGCTCTTCTACTTCTCCTCAGAAAATAGCCAACAAAATCTTTTTAATGGCTTTATTTTACATTGCTAAGTTAGATTCGTAGTCAAGTTGCTATTCCCTTCCTAAAAGCTTCATCAAACATGTAATTGTCAGGTTGAGGTTGTATAAGGGTGGTATTGATTCAAATGATATAAATTTTGAATACTCCAGATCCGGTCACTGGGTGCTAAGATGGCTTTCAATAAAAAGAAATAAAAAATTAGTTTTTAAAAAATAATTAAAAATTCATGATCAAGCTCTGAAATGAATAATACAAGTAAAGTTTAGTTGCAATTCATCTGTTAAGAATTCTGGACCCTTTGCATTGCTTTGCTCTCCTAACAACTGTTCTTTGTTCATATAGAATGATGAATTACTGAAGTGTCTTTAGGCCTTTCCCAAAGGGGGAACATTAATGCAAATGGGCTGTTTCATCAATGTCATGCTCATAACTGTGCCTGAACTGCAACAGGGAACTGCTGCTTTTTCTTTCCTAACCTTTAATATCGTCATTTTTCCTCTACTTCTTTTGTATGTTTGTCACACTCTTCTGACCCGCTATTTCTGGGGTGCCTTGATAGTCGAAGCAGACTTTGTGCTGTTGAAGTTAGAGAGGTGAGCAGTGTGAGCCTGATTCTCTGCAAGGATTCTCTGTTGACATCCGCCCCTTGGTGCTCGTATGACCTTATGTAGTTGCGAGCGCTGTAAGACCTCTACAAAAACAAAAAGAATGATGAATGATGTAGTATCTTCTTACCCAGGTAAAAAAGCAAAACAAACCCAAACACCTTGCTTTTTCCTGGTTGTCTTTGGTTTTATAATGTTGACCAGTGAGTATAAAGTATTTCCATGTCCTTTCTTCTTACTTTTCTCGTAAGCATCGTTTTGTCACCTTGCTTTATTTCATTATTAACGATGAATCCTCTGAAAATTCCAAGCAGCATGAGCTCTGTATGCTATTGTAATTTTGTTATGAATTGTGAAAAGTTATAGAGGATGAGTTTTTCATCCTCGCAGCTCTGTTATGTTGAGTGAATTCGTTTTATGACATCCCTCATTCATTTCTCAATTTGTAGGTGACACCACCACCACCGTATGCCATCGCAACACTCCACCAGAAAAGCTCAAGTTTTTCACGCAGCAGGCAGACATCTTAGTCACGGCAACTGGTGTGCCGGGTCTTATTACTGCTGATATGGTCAAGGACGGAGTTGTTGTGATTGACATTGGCATCACTCGCATTACGGACGACAAGGGCAAAGCCAAACTTGTTGGCGATGTTGATTTTCAAGGTTTGAGAACCCTGACAAAGATATATTATGAATGCATACCCTTAACTGCAGTTAATTTAGTAGTAGTCCCATATAATTCAGCTTTAGCTCAACTGTCAAACTTGTGTTGTAGTTTGTGCAGTTTGTTTCAGTTGCCATGTAATGTTAACTGAATACACTTAAATAATGAGATTGAAAATGACTTCCTAATGTAACATATTACTAGTACAAACCACAAATTCTACTATGATAAACTGTTTTACTGATACATTCCTTCAGCCTCACACCAACAAAAAGAAAGTACATGTTTTATCGATAGGGTTTGATCACTGACATCTATTGAGAAGAATACCTTGAAAAATGCAGTTGATAAAATGCTTCTTTAATGTCAACTGCAATTCACTCAGTTTAAAATAACTCTGAATCTGGATTTTTTAAATTAACATACAATTACTGTCACAAATGTTAGAAGTATCTAAGTGTATGACATTTTGTCCTTGTAAAGATTTCGGACAATGTTTTGATAATGTCTGAAGGCATGTGCAGCTTTTTAGTTGTTACCTGATCTGTACAGTTACCTGATGTATTCTAATGACATGTCTCTGAGAAACAAAGGTAGGTGTGATTCCTTGTTGCACAGGGTAACAAAGCAGTTGAAAACCCTCTATCCTGTATTTTTGTTTGGTTTTCACCCAATGGCCACCAAACTGGGTAAGGGGGCTCTCGTGGCCTAGAGGTTAAGGTGTTGGCCTCTCATTCAAAAGATCCCGGGTTCGAATCCAGGTAGCGACCGAAAAATTTTCTTTTCAAAATTTGTCTCCTTTCACCTCATTTCCTGCTCTCCAGCAATGTTCTGTCATCTGCTTTCGTCTCCTCTTTCTGCCCCCACCCCCTCACCTCCTTTGCCCCTTCCTCTTGGCTCCTGATTCTTTCTGCAGCCTTTCTACTGCTACTCCTTCACTTCTTCTTACTGCTGTCTTTCAACCACGCCCCTGATCTTCTGGTAGGAAAGATCTACCCCTAGCCTTCTAGGGCAAGGGCGAAAAATCTCGGAGGGCCCGTGTGCAAGTTGCACACGTTAAAGATCCCTTGGTGGTCTAAAATCGATAAGATTTGGCTTCGGCCGCCACCCGGGCAAAATTCAAAATTTCCTACCAACTGAAAATATTAGGTGTGTCCCGCGCGCTCATATGACCTTATGCAGTTGCGAGCACCGTAAAACACTTAACAAAAACAAAACAAAAAAACACTGGGTAACTGGAGACTGACTATTCTTATTCGTTTTTACTTTCTTCTTAAGCTCCTTTTTCGTTGAGTCATTTCTCTCCATATTTGTTACACTGTGACACTAGTCAGCTCAAAAAAGGGATGATTTGTGTCATTGGGTGTTTAATTCCATGTCAAAACCTTTGGTGACAACCTGTGTGACCTACCATCGAATTAAAAATATATTGCTGCTATTACTTTTAGTAGTGCTGTTAATATAAAAGCCGTTTGCTTTCTGCAGGAAGGTAAAGATCAGTAACATGAAGCAGTTTTTTTGTGAATAGCAGTATCCCTGTATCTTGATATCTGATTGTAAATCCTACCATGTCAAAAAGACAAAACATTAACACAGCATTAAGCGTATTTCTATTTGTCTCCATACAGGTGTCTCACAGAAAGCCAGTTACATCACTCCAGTTCCAGGGGGTGTCGGCCCTGTCACAGTTGCCATGGTGATCAAAAATACGTTGACAGCATACAAGAAAGAGATTAACTTTGACAGACATTCTTGACAAACAGAAATGTTGTAGTATTGCTTTGTGTGTTATTAGTACCAGCTAGGTATCAACTTTGAAGGTAACATTTCCATAAAAGTCTGTACAAAAGTCTTCAAATTTTAATATTCCTTAGAATGAAAGCTCTTTGAAACTTGGAGAAAAGCAATATTGAAATTTAAAAAGTAGTAGAACAAATAGTATCTAACCATTCGCAAGCCCATGGTACACACTTATGCACATGCTCACACAATTATTCACCAGCACATGAAAACACTCCTATATACTCACTGTATGCTGTCGCTTGCATCCTTTTATCTCAGATTTATACATTTATACAGTAGTCTCTACCTTATGGCACAATCATTGGGAGGGCTCCGAATCATGCCTTAACTGGAAGCGTTTGTTAATGTGAAACTGTGCAAAGGGTAAAGGGATGCAACCATTTTATTTCCTTAAAATTTTAGTGCCATAATATTTGTGCGTGATGTGCATCATAGGCCTAACTAAACAATACAGTCACACAAACACCAAATAAGAACTTTCTCTCAAAGACATTTCAAGTGACCAATCAAAAGACATATCAATCTCCCCATTATCGTATTGCTTGCAGAATTCTATGTGTTCATAGGGTGTGAACACTTTCTTTATCACTTTAATTGTGCTATGTTAGGAGCAGCCCTGCCAAATATCTGGTTGTCTAGACTTTTCTTTTGTTATCATGATGCATCCTGTCTGGGTTGTTGCAAAAATTTCCCTTTGTTAAATGTAACCTGTCAGTGTGTTTTGCAGATCGAAGTGCGAGTTTAGAGGATGTTACTGTGCATTTGTACTTGTAAATTATATTAGTACAGAACTCGTCTTATGACAAATGTGGGCATTTGAGCAGAGCGCGCCTTTGTGTGGCGTGCATTAAAGTGGAGACTACTGTATGTTCACCAAGAGATTTTGTTAGTAGACTATGATAGATTTCAGTACATATTTTTGAAATTGTTGAAGTTAAATATTCAATGAAGTATTAGTTTTATTGTGGGTTTATTTTTGGTTTTGTAAAGAAGAGGACAAATTTCCAACAGTTTTTGCAATATATTGGAAGCGCTTCTGCTCTTCACTTATTGTTTGTGATACTATATTGCTGATGTAACACTTTCTTTACCCTGTTGTGTCTTCTCTATAAAAAAAAAAGAAACTTACAGTTACTGAACAGATGCCAATTGATTGCTTTAAAGTGTTTAAGTCATCTTATAATTCATTGCTTGGTCCATACTTTCTGCTATAATTTCCCTGATTGGACTAAGAAAACAAGTGGAGCTGCTGTCGTCTGTTTTGACTATAGACAGTTTCATTTAATTTTTGGTATGTAGATAATATTAGGTCTGTTTTGCAAATGCCGTCCGCTGTCCATCTGATTTAATACAAAATTTGTTTAGCATGAACACTTGGCTTGTATAAACAAACTTTTGTCAGATCTGAAATTACTTTTGCTGTGAAACTCGATTATAACGAAGTCCTCGGGTTCAACCTCAAAGTTTGCTGAAACCGAGTGTTCTTTATAAAAAAAAGGTAAAGCTAATGTGAGCATCTTTATAATCGATAATGGTAGGTATATCTGTTCTGAACACGTCGTGTTGTGAATATAAGGGGACAGAACCAATGGTGTTCATGTTCCAAAATGATGGCTTATGTGGGCAGTTGCTTCCTTTGACAAAGCCCATGAACAATGGGGGTCAGGTCTTTTTTGTTCACATTTTGATTTTTCTTGTATAAGTACAGGTGTATATTGTCTCTTCAAATCAAATCATGTCTTACTATGTCCATGGCTGCTCTTATTAAGTCTTATCATAGCCGTTGCAACTTTTCCTTCCCCCCCAAAAAATTGTCAAAGAGCTGGACGCACTGCCATATTCACAACAACCCCTTGCCTCCCTTCCAATCAAATCCCTTCAGTATATCCTCATTTACTCATAGTTAGCAGGCTCCCATAAAAACCCTATATCATGAATCTCAGTTCATGTGTATTCTGTTTTCCAACATATGACTTCATTACAATTGGTTGTACTATTCACCAATACAGTGTTGGGCATTCTCATAAGTGTCTTTAGTTCATAATAATTTTAATCACAAAAGTAACCCATTTTAAAGTTTCATTGTACTGTGATCTGCACTTAACAAATAACCAAATTGGAGGCCCAGTTGTGTTCTTCCTTCTGCAGTGCTTAAAAAGTTGTTGGCTGTGGCCACTAAAGTTCCCTTGTGCCACAACATTATGTTGGTTGTAAATGCTCCCTGTTTACCTTTTACATGACGATTCCTCAGTTTTTAATGAATATTTATTATAATAATGAGGCTATGCTGTTTCAAAAGTATCAGATCTTTTTAACGTTGTTAAAAATGTAATTTGTGTTTTCTGTCAATATCACTTACTGTTTTTATGATTTAAGGGCATTCATATCTGTAGTAAACTACAGCAGCGGAAGTAATGTTGGTGCATGTACATGTACATATATTTTAGTGTTTAAAAGAAGTTTTGATGGTCTTGTTTACGAAGTTTTCAGAGATATTACTGTATTGTGGAATAAGGCTGCATAGTTTAGCCTCTGAAGTACTAACATGTAAAAAAACCAAAATGTACTCCTTGCCAGTCCATTCGACGGACAACCAAGATAATGCCTTCTCCTTAAGACTTGTGCAGGATAAGCCTCTACTATCACTTCCACACCTAAATGCACAACTCTTCTAGTATCAATAAATCAGAGGTCTCAGGCCCCCCCCCCCTCCCCCCTCCATCTTAGACCACTACGTTCTACCAAAATATTTTTGATAGAGCCAGTGACTGCTCCAAGCTTGTATGAATGCTGAGGGAGATTGTTAGATACTGAGGATTTTAGAAGACTAATCTAATAGCAGACTGTCAAGTGGAATAGTTGATAGATTGTCTGGTTGTAGACTGTCAAGTAGGACAGAGACATTAAGGTTGACCATCAAGTGGACTGGCACCCGTTTTCTTCATATCTTTTCTGGGCTTTTATATAGCTTTAGGTTCACTGTTTTGACATTTAGTGCATGCTGTAGAGTAGTTTCAACACTTATCACATATCTTGCTGTCAAAAATTGTATTTCTCAAGATAAAGTGTTAGTTTGTTTCTCTGTGCCCGATGCAGAGACATTGAAAGAAATATTTCTCACATCCAGAAGGCTTTTGATAAAGGTCTTTGTCTTGAGAAAAAGTTGTTTTTTTTAAATTTAAAAGCATGAAACATTATTTTTTTAAACATAGCATTGAAGACAAACTGCGATGGATCATTTGATGTTCTTAAGTTGCCGAATTTGCCTCTAATGCTTTCCCATGTCATACTATATATTTACAGAATTGATCTCTGTTTATGTTTTTAAAGTATTGATTTGGTTAAATTGATGTTTGATGTTGTTTATGTTTAGGTTGTGCCTAGATATAATTATTTATATAACTGGGTGAGATGCTGTTTGTTTTCTTCTTTTCTTGTTTCCTTACTGTGCAGTTTTAATCATAATGTATTAATGGGCTTTCAACCTTGCCTGTTCTTTGACAAATTGAAGTCCATATGATGCACTATTTAGTGAAATCTAATCCAGAATTATCTTCTGTTTTATTGTTAAATCTGCTCATTGGTGCTGATAGCAAGATTCCCACAAGGCATCTTAGTTTTGTCCACCATGATTTAATGAAAAAGCTGATCAATATGGATTTTCTTAAAAAATTCTTTCCGTCACTGCTATTAATTAATTGTTAAGGATGCATGAAGTACTAAAGTAGATTTATAAGTGAGACGTACTGTTCCAGGAGTAATCACATACAGTAGTAAGTGGTCCTCAGAGTTTAGTTTTATTGATGGGTTTATTGTTTTTAAAATTATGATGCAAATGAGTCATAGCTGTTTGTAGTAGTCATATATCAGTTTACACATTTTTGTGCCCTGTCAAAAGTGATCACTTTTCTCCTCGACAATGGGTAGTGGCGTCGGTGGCCTAGTGGTTAGGCTCTCGGACTCGCAACTGTAAGGTCGTGGGTTCGAATCCCGTCAGGGGCTCGACGTTGTGTCCTTGGGAAAGGCACTTTGCACCAATTTTCCTCACTTCACCCAGGTGGAAATGGGTACCCAGCTATAGACAGTGAACGATCTTGTCAGTTTGATAGTGTTTGAGCGTGTGACATCCGCTGCTTTCACTGTATACTTCCGCGGAAGCCGAGAATGTTTCTGAGTGTTCTCAACGAGGGTCTACTGGGGTAATAATAGCTGTAAAGCGCATAGAGCATGCTCTTGAGCATGGATATGCGCTATATAAATGCAATTATTATTATTGTTATTATTATTATTATTATTATTATTATTATCTGGACTGGGACAGATTCGATTTTATTTCTCCTTAGCCCAATGTTCTAACGAAAATCTGAGTGTTTCATATTTTAAATTGTCTGTTTTGTGCCTTGCCAGGACTTCATTTGATAAAGAAAACAAAGGCAAGGGTTCCTCAGGCTTCAGGAAATTTTAGAATGGAACATAATCTATTTTGAGTGCAAATTTCTTGCTCCTTGTTCCCTACTACAATGTGAAACTCTTAGTTTGATCTTGGACAAGCATTAGAATCATTGAGGTCCTTCAATTGTGTTGATGTTCTATTTAACTCTATTGAGTACATCAAAAAAGACCAGAGTGAAATATTTGAATCACCCCTTACCTTTTGAGCAATATATATGCTCCCAGAAGCGTAGCTGAATGCATTGTCCAGATATTGTTAAATTTAAAAAATATTCTTATGGCTAATTTATCTGAAAAACTCATGTTTAGAAGGGAAGGGAAAAGTATTCATTTTCATTCCTTATGAAAAGAAATCAGTAGGCTTTCCAGTACATTGTAATCTTTGGCATCAAATGATATAGACTTACATGTTGGTCAGTTTGTTCAACACAAGTTTTATTTGATAGTATTTTTACTTATGAACGGATACACAAAATGAACTTGTCATTGTACCGTGGTATGTCCTCATTTCATTTTGATAGAAAATTGTTTTGTTTTTCCAGTAATAGAATTTGCATTTATTGATTTTGCATGTTAGCTTATGAGAAATAAAAAAGTATCTTAGATTATCTCATGGTTTTTTCAATGGAGTTTTCTTTGTTTTCTTTTGTCTCATTGTTTAAAAGTCATCTTCAGCATGTTTACTTTTTTTTTTTAAATCGGATCATATTGTGTAGGTGTGGGATATCAGAACTTGCTCAAGAACATTTTTATTTTCCAGATAATATTAATTTTGAATCAAAAGTGTCATGCTCTGTAACAGAGTTTATAGCCAACTGTGGAGGTTTTAGTTCATTTTTTCTTATTAATCTTAGTCACTGACATTCAAACTGATTCTTGATTTTCTGCTGTCAGGGTCACGTGGTAGGCTTAGTCAGTGGACAATAGCTATATGTGTAATGATAGCCTGTGACTCTGATTGGTTTAGTTTTAGTAAGAGTTTTTTACGGCATTTACAACACAATAAGGTCATAAAGTGCCGAAAATTAGAGGTGTTACAAGAGAGTAACAAACACAAAAAAGGAGGAGGAGAGAGAAGGACGATAGCTTTTAATAGGAAAGAACGGAGCAAACGACGCTTGAGCACCCGCCAACCACCTACTTCTGAATGGTCTCAAGAGTAACTGTTGATGGAACAGAATACACCAGCGCCGTGATTGTGAAGCATTTTGGTCACTGTATCTGTCCCCGTCGTTTTATGCAAGAACAATTCTGAAATTATGCAAACTGAGCCCAAAAATGTGAAACTATGCGATTCTGTTAATTTTAACAAAGAATGATAAAGGAAAAT
>NW_004797317.1:1099189-1100372 GCF_000002075.1 Aplysia californica | reverse complement strand
GTTGGAGGGCGTCTCTATTATGTTCTACTTCTTTACTTTCTCTCTGTTGATTCTGTCTGTCTGTCTGTCTTATTTTTTCCCAGCACTAAATGAACATTATTGTGGGTCTGTGTCGATGAGATTCTCTTCACCCAAACAAACAAACAAACAAACAAACAAACAAACAAACAAACAAACAGTCTGGCTGAAACAACAGAAGAAAAGAAAAGAAGTAGGACATACAGTGGCGTCTTACAACCACCGTCTGAGGTACAGTCGACTCAACTGATAGCCTACTACGCTGTATAGCGGTGCTTGTTACCCAGGTTCGAACCTCAAGCGACTCATTCTTCCACGTTAGTTACCCCCTCCCCCTCGGTGGCAGTGTCTGAAGTGTCTTTAGGCCATTTCCAAAGGGGAGGACAATAACTTGTTCTTATACACAGTAGAAGTGTAAATGGGCTGATTCAACTATGCCATGTGCCTGAACTGCAACAGGGAACTGCTGCTTTTTCTTTCCTAATCCTTACTATAGTCATTTTCCTCTACTTCTTTTGTATGTTTGTCACACACTTGTGACACGCTATTTACGGAGTGCTTTGATAGTCGAAGCAGACTTTGTGCTGTTGAAGCAGGAGAGGTGAGCAGAGTAACCCTGATTCCCTGTAAAGACTTTTCTGTTGACATCCACCCCTTGGCGCTCATATGACCTAATGCAGTTGCGAGCGCCATAAAACCTTTATTAAAACAAACAATAAAAGTTACCGGCGTCTGTGGTGTACCGGTGCACCGCGGCTGTCGTACACAGGAGACCCTATTTAGATTCCAGAGTGGGGAGACGGAGAAGCTTTTATTGAGTACCTCTGTCTTTCTCTGCTGGGATGCTGTTGTATCCCTCTCCCTCTCAGCCCGGATTGGTCCTGGCAAACAGGATCGGAAACCCGCCTCCTACATGATCTAAACTGTGTCACGGGGGAGTAAAAACACCTATATTATGCAAAACAATGGGTCGTTGCAATGAACTTCCACTCAGTCCGGGCTGGCCCTGACAGCCTTTTGAACTTTCTAAAATTTGTCGTTTAGATATTTTGTTTACTTTTAATTTTTTTTGAAATTATTATTTTAAGAAAAAATACATTTGAAATGTTGATGATGATGGTGATGATGATGATGATGATGACGATGATGATTATTATGATTATGA
>NW_004797317.1:1077506-1090392 GCF_000002075.1 Aplysia californica | reverse complement strand
CAAAAAAACAACAAAAAAAAACACACCAAAAGAACAAACAACAAACAAACCAAAAAAAACCCAACCCACAGCCACAAAAAAACAAAACAAAACAAAAACAACCAAAAAACCCCCCAAACAACAACAGAAAAATGCTCAAACACCATGATCAAACGCATAAGCACTAAACAAAGGAAGTAAAAATGAACTTAACAGACACATAATGAACAATTATTAATAGTACGCGTCTGTACTAGTAGTAATAATACATGCCTAGAGTGACAATTTAACGCTTGGGGATTCAATATCGAGCGAGTTGAAGGTGTGTTAGGAAAGCAATCGGCTACACATCGCCTTCATAACGCGTAATACCTACAGGCAGCTTCCCCATAACCCTACATTTTCACCCTCCAATATTGGCAAACGCTCACAGCATGTGGAGTTCAGCTAACGCTGACACGCTGATTTCTTTAGTCAATTCTAGCTTTGTTTCAGCTAAGTGCTACGATGAGTCATTGATCGCACTCATAATATGTGTACAATCAGTGCAGCGACACGCTAATTGGATCTCAGCTTCCAATCATGTTGGCTTTGTATTGCTATGATGTTTCTTCTTTTGTAAATGATGTTTTGATAGCTCAATGGTCTAATGGTTAAAATGAGGGAGTGTCGATTGGTGACTTCTTTTTCAAGTTCAGCTTTATTTGTCTGTCAAGCGTGAACTTACTTTAAAAATAATTCAAATTTTAGAAAGTTTATATGCTAATGTGAACCAAATGCTTAGAAAATTAAAGAAAAATAAACTCTTAGCTTTGTTGGTACGCGTATCATTTTGATAGAGAAGCCTCTATGCATCTGGGCTTTGTACTTGTTTAAAAAAAAGAAAACAAAAAAAAAAATCCCGAAGGGCTGGTGTTCATTAGCGTGATGGTGAATGCAAACGAACAGAGCACAGGGAACAGCTTCTTTAAACAAGATTGTGGATGTTCATCTGTACCACTGCTATAAAACATTATACACGCACTCTCAAACGACAACGAACTTGCGACATGATTTCAGCAAGAAGTATAATGAGTAGCCTATTTTTATCCAAACGTTACATTCACATTCTACATTCATTCTATTTAATCAGTACATTTAAAACATAGGATGTGATTTGAAGAAGGCAGAGGAGAGAGAAAGAGAGAGAAAGAAAGAGAGAGAGAGAGAGAGAGAGAGAGAGAGAGAGAGAGAGAGAGAGAGAGATAATATATAGAGAGAGAAAGAGAAGAGAGAGAAAGAAAGAGACAGAGAGAAAGAGAGAGGGAGAGGGGAAACAGAGAGTTCGACAGACAGACAGACAGACAGACAGACAGACAGACAGACAGACAGACAGACAGACAGACAGACAGACAGACAGACAGACAGACAGTCAGACAGACACAGAGAGAAACATAAACAGTCGGTGTCTCTCACATTGCTGACAGTTGAGATCGTCTTCTTCCTCTTGCTCCGCAAACTGACGTCACAGATTGTTCTGCTGTTCAGCACAGACTCCTGCAGCGAGTATTTCAGAGACCTGCGCAAAAAGGCCTCCATCCCTGCAGACAGTAAATGTGCCCACGGCTGGAACAGGAAAACAAAATAATACAAGTGAAAAATAACTCTTCAGTGTTTAAAGACATCTGAAAAGGAGGACAGAAATGTTTAGGTGCAAATATTCTTCTTTTAGAAATATGCAATGGCGCAACATAGAAAATCTTGGTATTTACAGTTCACAGCCATTTTTTTTTTCAATTTAAAAGATTGTTCACTATGCACTTTTTCTTTCTTAAATCCTTAACTACAAGATGTCATGCTCTTTCAGAAAAATCATTCTCTCTAACAATATAAGAATAAGAAATAGAAATAGAAATCACGGAGAGCAATAATGATGTATTTTTATCAAAACAGTTCCTTTCGATTTAGATTTTTCATTAAGTTCTACTTCCTTGTGGCCACATTTTCATTGGTTAAATTCCAGCTCCATCTGGACCCATGAACTTACGGCACGTACATAAATCTGGCTGGAGTTGGTGAAAGAATTGATTCTACCACAGAGCCTGTAGGCCTCCTTTTGTAGGTGAGTAGCCCTCAGGAGCAGCACGTTACTCCTGCGGAGTTCTCGTCGGCCCAGGAGCTGGGGGCAACTGCCGTCCGACATGATCATCCATTTGTAGTCCTTGGACAATGTGCCCAGGGGATATGCCTATAAGAGGTTGAAAAAGATTGTTAATATCGTACAGCCCGTCGAGACATTTTAAAGCTTTCAGTTTTAGTTTAGTTTTAGTAAGAGTTTTACGGCACTTGCAAGACAGCTGTGTCATAAGAGTACGGAAAGTAAGAAGGTGATAACAGGGAGTAATATACAAAGAAAAGGAGAAGGGGAGATAAGTATGATAGACGTTTGATAGTTTGATACGCAAGAAAGAGAAAACAACACTAGATCCCTCGACAACTACACACTCGAAATTTTAACAGGCGTCCTGCTTCGACCCTACCTGCCCCGAACAACTCGGGCTGAATAGGATAAAATATTTTACTAAACAAAAGGGGATACTCTCCACTATCATTTTAATCGTATTATTATTATTTAAAGCACAAATTGCTAAAAAAAAACAAACAACCCCAACAACAATCCATAATTACATAGCATTTGCATACGCACATCTGCTCAACAACACAAAATATAATATGCGCTTTACAGTCTAAACTATGTATCACAGAACACCATAGAACATTCAGAAACATTATCGGCTTCTCGGGAAACAGAGTGCAAGAAGCGCTCAAACACTAACAGACTGACACGATATTTCGCTGTCTATACTCGGGTACCTATTCCGACTTGGCTGAAGTGAGAAATATTTGTTTAAAGTGCCTTTTCCAGAGACACGATCCATGACAGGGTTCGAACCCACAATCTTTCGAAAGGAAACTTAACCACTAGACAACGAACGTCGCTATTGATTTTGATTGGTGGAGGGGTGGAATACAAGAAGGTAAAGGGAATGCGGATGAGGGGAAGTAACGCAAGCTTGAAAATCAGATAGACGATAGACAGATAGAGTGAGACAGGGTGATATCTTAACGAGTATACAACGCGGGAGTGGTCTAAGCTGTACGATAAGTCGCAATAGTCTTACGATTGAAATGCACTTCAGTTAGTTGTTTGGTTTTTGTACTGTTTCTGGCTTACTCTCATTTATAAGTCTCTTGATTCATTACTACATGTATAAATGATTGTGCCAAGGCCTAGATTCAATGGGTTTTGTTAAAGAAAAAAAAGAAAAAAAGAAAAAAAAAAGAAATAGCATAACATTGACATTTCTCCTCCATTCCCCAAACCTCGTAACAGATAGTTAAGCCCCCAAATTTCGGAGCCAATGCTCAGCTATAATCCTATAACTCCTAATATGATATTATTGTTTCCCTTTTTGCGAGACTAACGTTGTTGATGTTACAGAGTTGAAAGCTCAGGTGAGCGCTGGGGACTAACATGTTGAAAAGGAAACGTCAAGTACAATAAATCATTAATGGTTGCAGGTGACCTGTAGAGGAAATGAGGAAATAGACCCCACCTTTATCGACCCCTCCCCTGACAGAGCCGAACGTTATCGACAGGCTGATAGATGACCGGACCCGAGTGACGCTAATCATTCTAAAATCACTGCCTGTGTAAACGTGGAGACTTCCGGGTCCAAACGGTTAACAACAGATCCGTATGTGGCCGGCTGTGTCCTATTCTACAGGGGCTCTTGTTTAATGAACACTCAATTTATTCACAGCAGTACTCGATCGGTAATATTTAGGTGGTAGCGTTTGTACGATGTTTGGTGAAACGAGAGAGTGCCCTTGAAGGGAGAGTCAGTTTTTAACGAGTTCCATTTGTATATCAAAGTTACAGACTGGCTGTTTTCATTACCTCCCCCAGAGTAGACAGAGTTTTTAGCTCCTCATTGACAACAATAATATTATTAAAGTATGGGTTGCAACACCCTCACCGACACTGTAAAGTCATTTGGAGGCGAAAACCCTGAACCTGACGTCAAACTTCGGGTTGGACCAAGTGCGTGGAAAGAAACGATTGCAAAATTCCCAAAACAACTTCAGGAGGGTAATTCCAAAATATGTGACGGACTAACAAATCAGAATTAGATTTTTGTGCTTGGTGGAGTGTAAACGCTGTATGTATCAAGGAAAGGGGACAAACAAAGAAAGTCTGAACTGTTTCTCCCCCCCCCTCTCTCTCTCTCACTCTCTCTCTCTCTCTCTCTCTCTCCCTCTCTATATATCTCTCTGTCTCTCCCTCTCATCATCATCATCATCATCATCATCATCATCATCATCATCATCATCATCATCAAACACATCATCTTCACCCTTTTCCTTCTTATTGTCCTCCTCCTCCTCCTCCTCCTCCACCTCCTCTTGCTCCTTTCCTCCTCCTGCTCCTCCTCCTCATCAGCATCATTATCCCCAGCACCATCATTATAGATAGCAGGGAATAAGAAATGGGTTTGAGACTCAGTAGACTTTTCAAATTTAATAAGTTCGACGTTTCGCCAGGTAAAGGGCTTCTTCAGGTACATGTACAAAAATGTAATGGAAAATCTATTGACTACAAGCTATAGCAACAAAAGTGCGCGAATACACGTTATAATGTCAAAAGGCGCGATAAAAACAAATCGGGAAGATCAGAGAAAATTGAAGGTTATGGCAAGAAGTGGTATGAATATAAAATAGTATGTACGTCAAATCATATTATATTATATATGACCATTAATATTAATGTAAAGGTAATTAATAGTGCTAGTAGTGGTAGTAGCGTAGCAGCAGCAGCAGCAGTAGTAACAGCAGCAGCAGCAGCAGCAACAGCAGCAGCAGCAGCAGCAGCAGCAGCAGCAGCAGTAGCAGCAGCAGCAGCAGCAGCAGCAACAGCAGTAGTAGTAGTAGTAGTAGTAGTAGTAGTAGTAGTAGTAGTAGTAGTAGTAGTAGTAGTAGTAGTAGTAGTAGTAGTAGTAGTAGTAGTAGTAGTAGTAGTAGTAGAAGAAGCAGTAGCAGATGTTTTAGTAGTAGTGGCATATATTATTTACATAAGGAAAGGAATTTGTATAACTTTAAATTCCACACAGGTAGGAACTTTATGTCCTCTCGAAACGAGCGCAAAGGCAAGGTAGAAAAGTACAAGTTGACTCATCCGTATTTCTTCCACCCCACTACAAAGACCAAACTTCACCGCATTTGTCCACTTTGGACATAGATGGACACATAATCATAAATGTCACAGTAACTAGGGTAGAAACAGTTGTATCGTAGCATAGTCTTTCAAAAAAGTGTGATAAGTACCCTACGTGGTAATTTAGGTCTCTGAAATGTGGCTTGTCGATGTTAAGACCACTGAGGATTTGGTGAGAACCCAAGTTCCAAATCCACATTGATTCTCTATGGTTTAGATTTTCTTTTGTAGGATTACGACTTATTTCAATGCCCTGAAGCTGGGCCCCCTTTCAATGAAAGGAATGATCCGTGCTTTAATATCAACTAAAAGTCATTGGCCTACTATATTTACACTCTACTGGAATGGGGCAATAAACCTTGAGAGATGCAGAAAATTATAAGGTCTAGATCTATACTCTCAAAACAAAATGTGCCTTGCGAAATATGGCTTCCGGATTTTCTAAAATTACAAAGACACAAGCGTCGGCCTACAAAAGTGATCGGCGAAATAAATAAATTGAGCTTTTTGTTGAAAAACTGTCTCTTAACTGAAAAAACGAAGGGCGTCGTGCTCTTGAGAATATTTTAAAGAATCTTTTGGCGAAAACCGCATGTCGATCGATGCAGCTATTAAAAAGCCCTTTGAATAGCAAAATTCGGCCACCACAAATAGATAATAGACTAATCCCCAGCACCATCATCATCATCATCATCATCATCATCATCATCATCATCATCATCATCATCAGGTCTAGACCTGAAGAGCTCAGCCCATGTTGCCGAAGATGCTGCCATGAAAAGGAGGATATCAAACATATGTTTGAATGTCCAGGAGCAATGGCAGTTCGAATGGAGTTATTTGGACGAGTGAAGGTGCCGCTAAGCATATTGACAATGGAGCAGAAAAAGAGCCTCGCTATCGCTCGAAGATTTCTTTGTGAAGTCCGTCAGGCCTATTAAGGTAACGAAAAAAAAAATCATCATCATCATCATCAACACCATCAGAACAACATTAATTTATCATTGCGACTTACTTATCAGAAGTTTGATGAGTCTGCGAGTTCCTTACCTGATTGATGATCTCTGCAAAGACGCCAGACTTAGCGGCGACAAAGATGTAGTGCGTGTTGATGGACGATTTCAGGATCCGGGCCAACTTTGAGCTAGGCATGTCCTGCTCCACGTGAACGAGGTAAGTACTCACGGAGAGTGAATGAAGTGTTGCTTTCAAGTCTGTCATGGACTCAGTGTCTGTGAAGTATTGCACGAGTCGATTAAATCAGCGTGGTGAAATCAATCGGTCGCCAAAACACAGAAATCGGAGAAAAAAGCATTCTCACGCCACTTTGGAAATTTGTATTCAATTTTTATTTGTTGGCTTAACCTCTTTTAGGTCAATACAAAACACATTCCCATGTGAATTTCACTTAAAAACTTGATTAACGGCACAAAATATGTCATTTTTCTGTTTTCAAGGACCCATAAGCTATTGGAGTTACCAAACTTTGGCGGCCATTTTCTCGCTAATTTCACCACTGATACCATCCGGCCTCACTTCCTTCAGTCGCAAATATCTTGAGTTCTATTTAAGGTAACTGGACATTATTTCATTGGAAGTAAGGCAAATAAATCATCTTTTAGATAATACCAATAACTCCACATGTCCAAAAATTGACGAGCACTTGATTCCAACACGCCGTGACACTTTTGGATCAAAAGTCAGATGTAACATACTAAACGAAACGTCCATGTAAAAGAGAAAGCAATGAGCAACTTTATTTAAAATGCTTTGTCACCTGTCACATACCATGTGATATTAGATGCCTAATAAGGCATCTAATGTATGTACACATACATTAGATGCCTAATTGATTTAAATGCCTTTATATTATATCAACCGTACATCACTTTTGTAAATTGGGAATCGTTTTTCTGTACAGAAAAATGCTTGTTGTAGGAGAGTTTAAACACGCAGGCAAAACACGGTTTTCAACTCCACCCCCTCTTCCCCCCCCTCTCTATCTATCTTTAACAGCTTTACAACTACCCCTCTCACCTTCTTTTTTCCTCTTTCCCTCTCTGTCTCTCACTCTGTCTCTCTCTCGCTCTCTCTCTCTCTCTCTCTCTCTCTCTCTCTCTCTCTCTCTTACCCCCTTACACAAACACACACACACACACACACACACACACACACACACCTCAGTACCCGGATCGTGAGGTCCTCTCTCGATCTCGGAAGATTACACCCATGACAGAGATCCACAAATGAACTGTCAGTGTCAGACTAGTCTGAATTTTATTAATCTTCATGTAAACCTACTAATAATACACTAAGTGTGAGTTAGGGCAGAATTTCGGTGAAACTAGAACTGGGATGTTTTGTTTCGTTGATTACGTTTCAGGACCTCGCCCACAAACAGTGTGTGAATTCATTGTTTTCGAATCACAAAATGTCATTGCTTTTTAGTTAGAACCTTTGTTGACCGCTGTGTCAAGAGTATATTGTATCACAAGCGAAGGTGTATTGACGTAAAAAAAAAGTACGCCATTTACTACTGGGAAGAACACTCAATGGAAAAGAAACCATTGGGAAAAAAAGGAAATCGTCATTACTTTGTATGGTGAAAATGCGACTTTCACGGTCCTATTGTAATGACACTTCTCATTTTCTCTCCCGGAACTTTGGGTGCTACCCCCAATGAGCTACAGCTGTTGGAAACAAAGGCACCCTCACCCCGAACAAAGGCTGGCCACATGGACAAGTGACTGATACATGATTAAACCATTAGCTGTTTTACTCGGGAAAATTGCTGAAGGATCGTTACCCTTTGTATAGTTTTGGAAAGAAAGGCATGTTGTCCAATCGTCATATGAAAGGGGAGTTAATTGGTTATGGTATTAGGCAGACATCACTCAAAAATGGGGGAAAGAGTTAGAAGTAAGCAGGAAACGAAATAAATGAAGACAATTGGGAGAGAAAGAGAGAGAGAGAGAGAGAGAGAGAGAGAGAGAGAGAGAGAGAGAGAGAGAGAGAACGAGAAGGATAGAGGGAAAAAGAGGAACTCGAAGAGGGAAGACAACAAGTGAGGAGAACAGAATCTATATAACATCTGATAAATCGAAAGGATTATACAAGTGAGCTAACTAAGCTACTCGACAAGTTGCAAAAGCTAGTTAGTTGTTTCGTTTTTGTTTTTGTTTTAGTTCTGGCATGTTCTCCTTAGTAAGTCTATTGATTTAGAGTAAGTGATTCTATCCAAGCGTTGTCGAGGTGGCTTGTTTTTTTTTTACAGTCAGCAATGGTTTAGCACCCTTCCCTCCCTGAAGCCTGGTCAAAGAAAACCAAGTTACAAATTTCGATGAGGTCGCAGGGAACAAAACAGGTCAAGGCAAAACGTGTGTGTGTGTGTGTGTGTGTGTGTGTGTGTGTGTGTGTGTGTGTGTTGAGAGAGAGAGAGAGAGAGAGAGAGAGAGAGAGAGAGAGAGAGAGAGAGAGAGAGAGAGAGATGTTGGCGTGAATACAGGATGGTTACTAAATCGTTCGTAATATCTACTATTCAAAATGCTTTATAATATTTAAAAAAATGTTTTTTGCAAAGTGGGGTGTAGGTAAATAAGTCGTTCTAACTCTTTAAAATTGTACCTGAGACTTCTTTTAACTTAATTCATAGACTTCTGAAAAGATACCCAGAAGTTTTGTCAAACATTATTGTCATGAAGAGTCTTACTGCCTCTCGAAATACCTACCTAAAAAGTTGTCGTAAATAAAAAGTATTTCCTTCCACTTCCAAATCTTTTGTACTAGAAGTCTCATTATCTCACTCCTCAGATGTCTGGGTGGCATGAGGTGGATGGAGGTTGAAGAGACCGCCGGACAGGGTGTAAGGTCAAGGTCGAGCATGATGTGCGGGATGTAATGCTCGGACGTCCAAGCGTCAAGGGCCAGGAGATAAGGGCAGCTGGCGATGGTGATGATCACTGAGCACCGACGATCCAGCGACGCGCAACCTGACGAGTGATCAAGAATGTGAGATAAGAAACGCGGGACAAACGACGGGGACCAACGACAGATAAACCGAAGGCGGGGGTGGGGGAAGATGGGTGCCTCTTCCGGTGGAACAAATGTGTATTCAAAGACAGCTTTTGATTGGTTGTTCTGGATGTTTGGCATTTCAGTTTAAGATGATTCACTGTGATTACGTGTTATTGTGGCCCATGTTACGGAACAAAGAGTGCTGTTATCTTATATCATATAATTTTTGGAGTCATTGGAGTCCATCCTTTGTGATACACTCCTTTGTACTTTGCCTTGTTCTATGTTTTATGCGATGCTATTTTACACCCCCAGAACCCAATAAAGAGCCCATCAAATAGTCGTATACACACACAACAAATGCACATACACACGTTGTGTAGTGATACTCCCCCCTCCCCTTTTTCTCCCACTCAATACACACACACCTCCCACACACACACACACACACACATGCTGACAATTACTCTGCGAAATTAAACAAACTATGTGGCGAAACTTCAAACTTCATCACGTTTTAAAAACAACAAACAAAGCAAAAGCGTTAGAGAAAGAAAGGAAGAAAAAAAATTGAAAGGTAAAACCTAAAAGGA
Source organism: Aplysia californica (assembly GCF_000002075.1). Taxonomy (NCBI): domain Eukaryota; kingdom Metazoa; phylum Mollusca; class Gastropoda; order Aplysiida; family Aplysiidae; genus Aplysia; species Aplysia californica. The sequence continues at coordinate 1,080,552 of NW_004797317.1, read as the reverse complement.
TTGATACTTCAAACAAAATGTAACACGCTTGTTCTCGCATTAACTAGGCTTTGTGAAACGTCCCAACCAAATCGGCGTTTTAAAGACAAAAGCCGAGGGAAAATCCCCATGAAAGGGTAACGCAAAAACACAATACTCAACTATCTCATTTTGAGCTTGATGGGCAATTGACCACGGCTTTCGAGTGTATCAGAGTGTAAAACAAACTTTTTATTTTCTGCAGTTGAGGAGAAATAGTCGTCATGAATCAACTGTCTAAAAGTCAAATTTGTTTGAGTTTGTGTCATTTAAATTAGAATTCGGTAATAACATTTTTGGCTTACCGGTTTTCCCTGTACACGTATTTCCCGTGGGTGATTAAGAATAAAAGAAGATAAAGGATCAAAACAGGTGCAATTCCTCGGAGGCAAACTGGATTTATTGCCAATCGAAACCGGATAAATGACTTATTAACAGAATGCTGCATTAAAAGGGAGAACATGCAAATGGAAAAAAGAAAGAAATTATTATCTTTCTAGGCACGGCGAATAAAACAAAAAGAAAAAAGAGGAAAGAAAATGTGTCAATTCAATAAAGGAGACGAGCACAGAGAGAGTGTAGAACAAGGCAATGCTAAATACACAAGTGTAGTATCTGCAAAGTGTCAGTGCTTTTATGTGTACTCATGAATGGGAGTTTTTGGGCCCCGCACGCCAGCGCGCGAGCATGTGTGTATGTATGTGCGTGCATGTGTGTATGTTTTGTGTGTGTGTGTGTGTGTGTGTGTGTGTGTGTGTGTGTGTGTGTGTGTGTGTGTGTGTGCCCGTGTTCAATGGGGTGCGGTTTTCTCAATAACGACTTGCATAAGAAAGGTCTCGTGAAATATTCGTTATGTAAATATTAAAAAAAAATATTAGAGCGTTCTAGAATTTGAACTTAATTAATGTAGGGATTATTTGAAAAGATCATAGAAAAGTACGGCTCGACAAAGGCCTGAAGATACTGGTGTATTTTCTTCTCATTGGTCAATTTAAGTAAATTTTAAGGTTGGCATTGGAAAAGAGAGAGAGAGAGAGAGAGAGAGAGAGAGAGAGAGAGAGAGAGAGAGAGAGAGAGAGAGAGAGAGAGAGAGAGATAGAACTAGAGAGAGAGAGAGAGAGAGAGAGAACTAGAGAGAGAGAGAGAGAGAGAGAGAGAGAGAGAGAGAGAGAGAGAGAGAGAGAGAGAGAGAGAGAGAGAGAGAGGGAGAGAGGGGGGGGGGCATTGCTGATTGTGTCTCATGTACAGCAGCATAACTAATATTTATCCTTCCTCAATGTCAACGTATTACGAACGATGGTCGTCCCGTTTGTGTGCGTAATTTTACAACTGTACATAATGATCTTCCCTAACATACATAGATTCACTATGCTGGCGTCTTCGGCGTAGTGGTAAGGCGCCTCACCGTCGTGCGCAGGAGACCCTAGAAAGATTCCCGAGTGGGGAGAATTTTTTCCATGTTCCAGTAACGGTAACAAAATAATTATGTCTAACGATTCAATCTCATCTGGTTAAGCTCAACGTATGATTAATATGGAGTATGTGCCACAATAGATCTGATTGGACAACCTATCTAAGAAAGCATCATTATTCACCATCCATAACAAAGCCATTTTATCTAGTGAAATGTAGAGTCTAACCAGACGTAATCACATTCCGATCACACCAATTTCTTAATGAAATAACTCTTGCGGTGACACAAAAAAATTGTCACGGGGCACCTTCTTCAAGTCAATTCTGTAAGGATGACCGTTTTGCTTTCATTTTCAAAAGTATTTGGGTTTAAATATCAGTAGAGTATTCATTCACACCATATTTATCAAGACCCAGTTTTCCATTTTTAATTCATATTCATTTAATTATAAAAATGAATGGATTTATTCTTTCAGTATTGGCTAAAAACCTGATTATCACGGATAAAGGTACATATAGACTAATCTGTGAATAGCACCAAATTGCTTGTCTTATAGGTTATGATGTTATTACGATGAAACAAAAATAGCTTTGCTGTTACTGCATAGTTCGAATATGTGATTTGATACCTAGATACACTCTTTAGTTTCATTAGATTTGCTACAAGTGTTAAACACTTGGAAGGCTTCTTTTAATGTGAAGTTTTTGTTACTCCAGTTACATAATTTAGTTCATTAACATAGCCGGCTTTGACCCTGTCTGTGAGGCCAACCCAGACTACAAGGAATACAACGTCTCTGGAGAAAGCACGAGAGACTCGATAAAACTCCTCCGTGTTCGGGAATCAAACTCTGGTCTTCTGGATAACAAGAAGTGTCAAAGCCCGCCTCCTAAATGATTATATTGTGTTTTTAGGGGTGTATGTTCTACATTTTCAAAACAACACAAACTTAATCACTGCTTAGCCGTACTTTCAACAGAGGAACTAATAAATGTACCATACGTGCCACCAAAGGTACTTTGAAAAAGGATGCATAAAATTGACCTCTGTTGTTTTTCGTTACAGCAAAGAAGACAAGACAAATCTTTACTGTATCTTGTGCTTTCCGTTGTCTCTTGTTTTCGCTTTCTTTAAAAAAAATACGCTTTGAGGTGCCACTATTATTAGTCACAGTCAATATTGGAATGCAAGCGATTTTCCCTCAGTACTAATGAGCAAGCTCATCTTTTTTTTCCATTGTTGGTTACAACAAATAGTTGTCGTGAGAATGAATAAATCTGTTTCAAACATCATTAACTGCATTCTGATCAAGGTGATAAAAACGATTATTCAAATGGGATTTCCATCGTCATGATGCAGCATTTTGGATCTTTAATTACAGATGAAATAATGTATCCATGGTTTGTTTCGTAACCCATGACGGTGCATGTCAACAATAGCCTATGCTAAACACAGGGAAGCTCAGCGGAGTAAATAATTAAGCAGAATAATTATAATTATGATTTAGATCTATAATTAATTGCATTTTTTTCATTCTGGAGCTAAATGTTTGTCTTCCCCAACACAAAAGTGCCAAAAAGGCTATACAGATTTGTATCTATATAATATATGATA
>NW_004797317.1:1072738-1074896 GCF_000002075.1 Aplysia californica | reverse complement strand
ACACACACATTATAAGAATAATTTAAAAATATATATATTATGTTTGTTGCTTTGTTATGACTTGTCACATTTTCATTATGTGAGGTTCAGTGAGCTTTTGATCAATCCCTACCAATATCTGCAACGTTCTCTGTCCATGTGAGTACTCATGCACTTCTTATGGGGTTTTGGGTATGTGATTCCTCCGAGGTAATTGCCACGAGACAGTAGATATTTTTTTCAAGATTTTCTAGATTTGATCATTTGAATTACTGTAACTCAGAATACGATCTTGGTCATTTATATTATGTATGTAATATCGATATAAAGGGAAACTATTGGTTAACTTAGCTCTGTAATAAACTCCTTGCAAATATATTTTTAGATTACTTTTTGGAAGGGATGAAGGCTAATTACTAGAGAGGTAGTTTTCCAACTTCACAATGATTGAATATTCCATACTATTTTCCCTGGTCACTTACAATAACTTGATTCTTTTCATTTTCTCCTTTCTAAACATTACTGGATTTTCATCTTGCCAAAGCTTCATATTTTAGGAATAACGATGGAATCGAAAAGAATAACAAAATCACCCAAACTTTGCTACATACAGTTTTACTCAACTGAAAGTACACATCTGCACGGGAACATTGATAAATTGCCTTATAACATTCTCTGAATCTATGAGCTTGCAGTGATTGTAAATGCTTTGATCAGGCACTAGGATAATTCTTACCGACAGGGAGACGGGTATGCTATTACGTTTGCCTTTCGGGGACATTGCAGACCGTTTTTGTTATATCCCAAGAGAAAAACGGAGATACACAGTTATGCACGTCCCCCCCCCCCCCCCCTTTTTTTCCATAAAAAAAGAAAAAAAAGACCGACGGAAAGACAGAAAAGCCAAAAAAAGGGACCCCCCCTAACAATAAAACCAAAAACAAAGCAAACAAAAGAAAAAAGAGTCAAATTTCCTTGCGTTTGCTTTCAAGGCAGAGAACCCATGGATTGCATCGTCATCGCCCATGTTTACATCTCTGTTCACTGTTTTGTTCACTTCATTGGAGAACCTAATGGCGTTTAGGGATCGAATGTCCTGTTTGTTTCTGACAGAACAGACTGTTCCTCAAAACCGATTGGCTAGTATTTTTTTTCGGCGCCACAATATACAGGGATACGCCGTTTCTCAATGACTTTTCAGCGTAAAACGGCCAGAGCTAACAACACACCTCATGATTCAATTATTGCTTGCACTTCTTTCAGCGAAAGTTTTCAGCAAATATTTGTAGCAACTGACATTAGAGTGCACGTGTACTCACGCCTCAGGCAATTCGACCATTAATGTTTCGTACTGATAACCCAAACGGAAACAGAACTTCGTGAAAGAACTTCAAAAATTGCCCTGGTAAAAAATAGAGGTTTAAAAAAATTTTTTTTTTTTTTTAGAGATATCACTATAGCATCCTACACATGACCTAAGTTGATCGTTAAAAAGAATAACATTCGTAACTCTTAGCTTCGTTCGTTCTTTTTAAAAAGAAGAAATAATTAATGATACCACAGGTTAGGTTGCTGCTGTCATAAGAAATAATGATCCTATTTATTCAAAACTTTCCACTGCTGCCATATTGAAAACGCACGGCACCTTCATCCTTTGTTCTTTCTGTGTTTGTGGTATCGTATGGGAATACAATTTGTGTCTTTTAAAGTCTGAGTTGAACAGTAATTAGTGCACTTTTTCGTCCGCTTTAGTATTGATCTATAAAATTAAATAGCCGACATTGTATATAATACGAAAAATAGAAGCTGTTATCCATATGCACATGTATTAAGATAACATTAACATGTTTAGTAATGAATTACTATTGCTACAGCCTTTCTCCCCCCCCTCTCTCTCTCTCTCTCTCTCTCTCTCTCTCTCTTACTCTCTCTCTCTCTCTCTGTTTACCCTTTCCTGTCTCTCTCAGTCTCTCTCTCTCTCTCTCTCTCTCTTACTCTCTCTACCCTTTCCTGTCTCTCTCAGTCTCTCTCTCTCTCTCTCTCTCTCTCTCTCTTTCTCTCTCTCTCTTTATCTTCTCTCTTCTGTTTCTCTCTTAGTCATGGTCCCTGCCTCTAACATTAGCTACCTGTTCTTTTTTTAAAAAGTAGTGTTCTATCATTTTTCTATTTTGAATACTAA
>NW_004797317.1:1070813-1072614 GCF_000002075.1 Aplysia californica | reverse complement strand
CGTTTTTTTCTGCCTTCAAAATACAAAATATCTGTCTTGGACAGAGATAAGCAAGAAACTACAGTGTAAAAAAAAAGCAAACGAACAAAACATTAGCAAACTTACACAGCAGATGTGGGTCTTGCTCCTCATGTATGTGCTCGCTCGCGATTGCACAAGTCACGGACGTGAAGACAATCAATTTGGTGAAGGAGAGGACAGTCCAAACTGATGCGGGGTGTAGGGCTGGCTTGTTCATCATGTTGTTAATCTTATGCCTTTGGGATCTGAAAGGGACAATAAATCATAACAAGTTATCGTTGTAGGGCTCTGGATTATCAAAAGTTAGCATTATTAATAGGCCATTTTATCATATCGGGGGTTAACGGTGATAACATTATTTACCTCAGAAATTGTTTCTCGACACGGAACAATCGAGCGCTTGGCAATTTTTGGGCATTTTTATGGAGTGATTGGTTTAATGTTCATCAAGCTTGTCACTTTGTCTTGCTTCTGGGGAAAAGAATATCCTTATATCTCGTGTAGACGTAGAAACTGCATAATACATGCATTTACATTTTTACTGGGCCTTTGAACACCGTTTAAAAAAAAAGTAAATCCAGACAGATTTGATTTTGAATAATATACATAAAAGTGTTGCAGGGAAAAAGATGAAAATTTGACAAAACTAAACCAAGGGCCGGAAAAAACGTTCCGTAAAATCAACAACAATTAAGGTTTACGGACATTACATTGTGTATATACCTACAGAAACGTTTTTTCTGTTCAATATAACAACCGTTGAAGACAGCGATTAAACTCAGTGGCCATGTCCGTTTCGGCCAGTGTCGTTAGAGAAACATTTTTCCGTGCTCAATACCACAAAATTAAAGAAAAACAAAAGGGCAAGCGATTTGAAGACAAAGAAGAAACGTTGTGCTCGGAACAATAACCTGCTGCGCTAAGATCTTTAACAGGAGCGGATGCGGAGCATTGAGATCAACTGTTAAGTTGGATATTAAAAGAAAAAAATTCTGCTGTTTTTACAAAGTTTTATGTCTGTAAAAAATATTTATATTACAGACCAGGGAAAGTTACCTCTGCGACAGACCTCAAGGTAGCAAACACCACAATATGCTCCTGCATATAGAGTACCTAAAGACCACCATTGAAACGTGTTTTTTCTACAAACAAAATCTGGCAGTAACAGGATTAGATTTCTCGCTTTCAATACTTTTTGAATCACCTGATATCGATCATTTTATTCTGATTTTGATTTTAAGAACCAACCAATACGATAATCAAATTAAATCAGAGAATGACGATTTTTATTAATTGATAGTCTTCTAGGTGCAACAAGGCTTGGTATACTCTGCAAGTCAATACAAATATTTCGTTAGATGGAATATAACGATCTAATAGGACGAAACCTGCTGCTTCCTTTTTTTCTTGTTGCGGTAATGTAGAAATGAGCAGTTCAATTGATGTTCGTTTCTGACTTTGTAAAGAACCATTTCATTGTTCCCAATCGTTCCGATTTTCCTAAACGAGACAGAACAGTGTATTTTCAACAGAAAATCAAAGTCAGGCAAAAATAGAAATGCAAATCATGAAAGATTGCATGAGATCCAGAATGATCCAAGGTACGATCAAAGCGAAATCTGTCCTTGGACTATCGTGCTGAATAATGAATGTGCTAAGCGTTATATTATATGCTTTAGAGAGAGAGAGAGAGAGATGACTGTTTGTTTTTCTAAGGAGAAGCTATAATGGGAGCTGAAAATCGTGTTTTTAATTACTAAGAGAGAGAGAGAGAGAGAGA
>NW_004797317.1:1066945-1070394 GCF_000002075.1 Aplysia californica | reverse complement strand
AGAGAGAGAGAGAGAGAGAGAGAGAGAGAGAGAGAGAGAGAAAAGAGAAAGAGAGAGAGAGAGTAAGGCGAAAATGGTTCGAGGCGGAAGAATGGGTGGGGGGGGGGATAGTTTATACTTCTTGAAAAGTGTAACTACAATCTTTGATCTGGACTGGTGATTTAAATTCATTATTTTGGAGACAGCAAAATACATGCGTACGTTCATGCATCGGCGTTGATTAATTCGGTCGGTTAGGTTGGCTGGAGCTAATTGTTTGAACATGTTCGGACTGAATTTTTGAAAAAATACATTACATGGGAAATCTAGCGTATTCTTCGATGCAGTGTTCCACAACCATAATTATTTGCATGAACTGTTCATTGCAGTAGAAATGTTATGCTTATCGCTTCTTTCCAAAAAGACAGAAGATCATTTCCCCCCAACCTCTCTGAGTTTCTTCAGCCACGTATCTCAAATCAGCGTTTATTACCTCTTGCAGACACTGCTGAAGCGAAATAGGTCCAAAATAATCTAAACTGTAATGAAAGGGGCTAACGACATTTTCTAATTCCATGTGTGAATGTTTGCTTAGGCTCTCGGAGACAGGATTATGCGCAGCGCCGCGTAGAGTGTTTTTGGTTTGTCTGATAATAGTTTGCTGATAACGGTCGATCCAAAACATGATTAAACAATGAGACACATCGATCACATCATTGTCTTCGGGTAGGGATTACCTTTCTTCTTTGTGACGAGAAGAAAAAACCCCCAGATTGCTGTCTCTAAGATGTCATAAAAACCCATAAAAATGTTTCCAACAAAAACTATACACAAATGTACAGAAACAAAACAACACAAAACAAAGCAGAAATAAACCAAAACGAACTACTGAAATTAATGTCTTGAAATTTATTTTCAAGAAACCCACAAGCTCCCCTACAAAAGAAAACACAATACAAATACTGAGTGCATGTCGCATGTTTGGCTAGCTCATCTGAATAGGCCAGCAAAGATCGAAATAAATAATGTGAACATTCTGTAAAGTAGTTTTACGAAAGGGACGCTATATTCTACGAGACGACATTTTAGTTTTAATTTTATTTTGTTAGCCGGATAACACATTGGTCAATATACAAGCGTCTTAGACATTTACGCCGGAGCTTTTCTTGAAAGTGTCCTCTCTCACAGTGACAGACACGTACTTGCTGAACTTATATACTACATATTGAGAAATTCATATCGATTCCTAAGTGCATGCACATTCGTTTAATAAAGGGTGCTTTAAAAAAAAATACGCCACAATCATCATACGATATTTCAAAAACGAAAACCAATAAAAAACTTCAGCTTGGACGCATGTGTTGTACATACCTCCAAGTTCTAATTTATGTTATGTTATACAAGTGCTCAGTGTGGCAACCACTGGCAGCACGAACAACATCAAGCCGATAGGAGAACTCATCACAACACACCTCGGGGTTGATTGAAGCTGTAATTCGATCTTTACGGTTTTTGGTATTTTCTGGTGGTGGTGGAATATAATCTTTGTCTTAAACCTGCAACCACAGGAAGTGGCTATTCACTTTACCTCACACAAATTCCAGTTTCTTCAATTTTCAATATGATGGAGCACCGCCCCATTGACATCTTTGGGTTCGAGCTTATCGGAATGAAAACGTGCTTTAGCGGTGGATTGGTAGGAGATGTGCTTAAGATCTTGCTCTTTGCTGTTGGCCTGCCAGATACCCCGACCTCACTGAGAATAATTTTTTTGTGGAGGTATGTTAACCCAAAGTTTATGTTCCACAACTTCCAGAAAATATCGATGGCATGAAAGATCGAATAACAGCTACAATCAATGAAGTGGCCTGCGACATTCTAATGTGCGTTTGGGAGGAGTTCTCATATCGACTTGTTGTTGTTCGTGCTGCCGGTGGTGGAAACACTGAGCACTTGTAAAACTTGAAATAAAAAACTTGAAGGCATGTACAACGTGTCCAAGCTAGCGTTTTCTAATGGTTTTCGTTTTTGATATATCGCGTAATGATTTTGGCGTATTCTTTTTGAAACACTCTGTAATATTCAATAATGTTCAGAGTGCATAAACACAAACGTATTTGTAAAACCGTTAAAGATAGTCAAGACTTAGATGAACAATCTAGTCAACATTTTACTGTACAGACTGGCAATTCAACCAATTCAATGTCCCTATAAAGAAAAATAGCTTTTGAACGCATTATTTTTCTCCATCGTGATTAACACCTATTAGTAGAAACGCTATATCTCTTGATGGACTTATTTTGAGAAACTGCCCATCGTGTTTGTTTAATCAAAATTGTATATTAGTTTTTCTCAAAAACGTACTTCAAATTCCAGCTATAAGAACTTTTTTGTACGTACTTAGTATAATTTATTATATGTTCACAATAGGACACTTAAAAATAATAAATTGTATAAGATCATTATATGCCAATGCAAGCTCCTGTGTCCTCATTGAAGGAGAATTATCTACACCTTTTAAAGTAAAGGTGTGTTAGACAAAGCTGTGTCACCTGTGCTTTTTGGAAGTGTGATCAATTTTAAAGAGACAGCGTAAATACATTGAAATTGACACAGGATGGACAAATAGCACATGTTTAGGAGATCTAGATTTGGCGGATGACATCTGCCTATTACACACCACAAATCATGAAAAGCAATTTAAAAAACAAACAAACAGACGAACTAGCAAAAGTTGGGAAAAAGTTGGCCTTATAATGAATGTATACAAAACAGAATTACTGCGACTATCACCAGAAATTACGCCTATCACTCTTTATGGAGAACCCCTTTCAGAAATTAGTAAATTCAAATACCTTGGCAGCATTATATCCAAAACTACAGACCGCCTTGACAACGTCCACCAAAGACTAAAAATGCATGTATCGCCTTTGTTAAATTAAAAACGATATTACGGAAGACAAAGATAATTTCACTGAAGACGACATTAAAGATATATAACAGCAATATTTTAGCTGTATTGACGAATGATTCAGAGATATAGAAAGCAAACAAAACAATTCAACTAAAATTAAAAAGCTTCCAAACCAAAATGTCTACGAAGAATTCTACTTTAAAAAAAAGGAATGGATTTATTACAAATAATGAAGTGTTGGACAGAGTTGGAATTAAAGATATTATCAACACAACAATGAAAAGAGAAGATGGAAATATCTGGGACAAGTTATGAGAATGCAGAAGACGACATTGCTCTATCACTATCAGACATGGCATTGGAAACCAACTGATATGATATGATGTCACGAAGATGTGTCTGCTTAAAAGCAGAGATGTTTATTAGTAAGTAAGGGTGTATATGTGCGTGCATATGTCAGTGTGTGTGTGTGTGTGTGTGTGTGTGTGTGTGTGTGTGTGTATGTAGGTGTTGTTTGTTTGTTTGTGTGTGTATGTATGTGTTGTTTGTTTGTTTG
>NW_004797317.1:1063675-1066613 GCF_000002075.1 Aplysia californica | reverse complement strand
GAGAGAGAGAGAGAGAGAGAGAGAGAGAAAGATTCCGCGACCACAGTCACAGTCACACAGACTTTCGGTTTTTCCAAAAAGTAGTAAGTAGAGAAGACAGAAGAAAAAAAATACTGATCAAAAAGAAGAACTGTGCAACAGAAGTAGAACACATACTTAGCTGTACACACTGACGGCAATGAGGCTACAGGGTTTGCTAGATATCTCAAACATTAAAAGGCACCGTGGAACTTTTCTAAATCACTGTGATCTGTGAGAGTTTCCCAATGCATTATTGAACAATGGTCTCGTCACTGAGCTATTTCACCTCCTGATATATAGACATGCAAATGCTCAATCACTGAAACGAGTCCATTCAGATTCTTTCTGTTGCATCGTCAGTACTTAAAAGAACGTGTAATCAAGCTGATTGCCGAAAACATTTTTTATGCAGTGCGCTCTCGAAAACAGAAAACATAAATGTCGTCTTTTTAATGAGCAGCAAATACATGTTCGTCTGTTCTTCTTTCAGCCCGTAACATACAATGATTTGGTGTAGTCATTCATCACCGTCTTCAACAGCATATCAAATTCCAAAGCATTGAAATAATAATTAGTCCTTATTGGAATTCCGAGACCACATATCAAAATGTAAATGTCAATGTTTGCGTTTCATTGAGGCGATTAAGGACTCTTGCATGTTTTAAGTCCAACTCTTGATCAAACATGATTTTAATATTAGGCCTATTTTTTATTGCTCATAATGGCTTTACATCTTTCTAAGGTGTTGTGTTGGCTATGTTACTAATATAGAACTTATTAATTTTTCGGCAACCAGAAACGCATTTCAGGAAACGTTTAAATCCAGACGGAGTAAAAAGAACACGATAATAATTACAAGACAACATAATAATAATAATTATACTTTTGGTAAATTTCGGACTTCTAATTTATAAGGTATTAAGGATGACATTTGTCTTCGTTGTCCGACCTGTTTTAAAAGGCAACAACAAAGATCAGCACTCTTTAGTTGAAAGTCATTTTTGTCATTAACACGAGGCCAAAAAATTATAAGTAATCATCATCATCTAGTACCTTGCCGACTGGCGTGGACGATCATGGAACTCCACTTATTCTAAGTAATAGTATCCATATTGTTGCGGACGCGTATGGAAGGACGCATACACTTTTAAAAAATCCATCTTTGACTTATGAAAAGTTTCCTTAGAGGATGAAAAAATGGTTATACCTAAATGGTGAATTTAATCTCTTTATTTTTTATTACACTTTTTTTCTATTTTAAAAGTTTTTTTTAAAACTGACATGCTTCAGCCATTTCTCACTGTTATTGATTTACCAGTGCCAAAGTGTTAAGAGTACAAAAATATGTTAAGTGTGATCATTAAACAGCATTCTTTATCTCGTGCTCTCTCGCAAATTCTTTACCGCCTTAATCGTTTTTTCTTTCTTTGTCTTCTTGAATCAATTAAAAGGGTCACAGGTTCAAATGATAAGGAACATTACACTTTATTATGTAGTCAGTAGCACAACCTCAAAGAGATAGCTTCAAAAGTTGTGTTTTAACGTGAATAAAAATGTTGAAAACCATGTTGCTCCCGTTACGCAAATCTGAATCTAAAGATATAGAGAGAAAAGAAGCAGATACAATAATCGAATTATAACTCAACATCCTTGCAGACCTTCTAACGACAGAAATGTTTTGTGAAGAAAGAAAGAGAGAGGGATATATAGAGAGAGAAAGAGAGAGAGAAAGAGAGAGAGAGAGAGAGAGAGAGAGAAAGAGAGAGAAAGAGAGAGAGAGAGAGAGAGAGAGAGAGAGAGAGAGAGAGAGAGAGAGAGAGAGAGAGAGAGAGAGAGAGAGAGGGGGGGGGTTTGTCAAAGGAATTCATTAAAATCCAGGGCCAGCAAACGAGTAATCTCAAAGGAGCGTTTTAATGTCTTTAAAAGTTGTACTTTTCTGATTCGGAAGAGGTTGGTTTACATGTACTGGGCTTAGGTATTTTTTTTTTGTAATTGTTTTACGGCACTAGCAACTGCATAATGTCATATGAGCGCGCAGGACACATTACAAATTTTCAGTCGGTAGGAAATTTTGAATTTACCCGACTGGCGGCCGAAGCCAACTCTTCTTGATTTTCAACCACCAAGGGACCTTTAACGTGCGCAATTTGCACACGGGACCTCCGAAAATGTTCGGCCTTGTTTCAGAAGGCTATGTGTAGATCTTTCCTACCATAAGATAAGGGGTGTGGCTGAAAGACAGCCGTAAGAAGGAGATAAGGAGTAACAGTAGAAAGGGGGTGGGGGCAGAAGGTGGAGACAAAAGCAGACCACAGAACATTACTAAAGAGCAGGAAAGGAGGTAAAAGGAGCAATTTTAGAGAAGAAAATCTTCCGTTGCTCTTCGGATTCGAACCAGGGACCAACTGAATGAGAGGCGAACTCTTTAACCTCGTGGTCACGGTCTCCTTGGGTTTAAATATGAGCACTATCATAATGCCTCAGATTATTTTCTTAATGTTGTATTTTCTCTTGCTTTTTAATTTTTATTTCTTCTTCATATGTTTTAATTTCACCATTGACGCAACACTGCTTTCTACGATTGCTGAGTTATATTTGGAACAGAGCGTAATAACATATTTTTATCAAATAGTCAAAATACGCAACGCAACATTTATTGCTCTCAAATGAAGTTATCATAATTTACATGCACTCTCAGCTTCACAAAGATGAATATACTATAAATAGAATACAAACTAGTAACTTGGAGAACGCGCGCATTGAGAGTTTCAGATGGCGTTTGAATTATTAATGCAATTGCTCAATACTCAGGTAGTTACTATCAGTGGATTGTTTGTAAGAGAAGATTTACAGCAACAACACGAAATACGCGATTTCACGAGGTCAGACTTGCTTTGGAAAGTGGGAGTTCGGGGGT
>NW_004797317.1:1000779-1062053 GCF_000002075.1 Aplysia californica | reverse complement strand
ATAATAATAATAATAATAATAATTTCTATTCTATCTGCAGAGGAGAATATTAATTCGTAAGCGAAAATAAAGAGAAAAGATAAGGGCGTGGCTCTGCTTTGGCCACCGAGACTAGTTAATTTTTGCAGAGATGAGTTTGACACATTATCCTCTTAGTTTTAGCATTTCTAATTTTGGACAACCCGGATTTGCTGCCGTCCTTTATTGTTGCTCTCCAACTGGGTCTGTTTGAAGCTGAACCCTCCCATGTCTAGTCTGTTAAGTTTATGGACGGCGTGATAATACAAATATACAGCAAGCTGCTTTTGCTAAAAACAGTAATGTAAGGCTATTGTCTTGTATCCAGAGGAAGATACATTTTCTTTAAAAAATAATTTACCTAATATTGGCAATACGTCAAGGGAGGAAACATAAGTATTGAATAAACAGAAGAAGAATTTAATTCTGGAACATCCCCACAACATTGTTTTAAAAGGTTTTTACAGACAAAAAAGTCTTGACATTCTTATTTATTAAAGCTCCTTCTAAGACGCTGGAACAGCACAGTAACGTACACATACCACCCATTGATTAAAAGAAAGAGTTTGACACCGAGAGAGATTCATTATGTTTCATATTGCCTTCAGATATAAGAGCATAGCACTCCTCGTTATTTCCTTCTCACCACTACCTTTCAGAACAGTATGTGACTGAACACAGATCAATCTCTCGACTCAAATTTGTTTTCAACCTTTAACCTTATCCCGCAATTAAAAACTGTTTGTTCTTTTGGGAGGAAAGTGGGTATGGCTGTTTTCTTTTTACAAGTGCGAGCAAACACGTGTTTGATGTGATTGATAATAGCGCGGATTTCAAGAGGGTCCTATTTGCAAACAGAATTGATTTCTGGTTGTCAATATTTTTCCGGTATTGTTTTGACAACAAACAGACATGACGTCAGACTAGTGGAGGTGGTCCCTGGAGTTTTTGAGTAGAAGCTTTCACAGTCATTCTTTACTTCCAAAACTACCCTTAGCATAGAAATAAAATAAAACATACGTGTCACGACAACGTGTAATCAGGGTCTCGTCAGTTTTTGGACATATGGAAACATCTGTATTAGATCTATATTAAAGTTTGTTCATTTTTTTCTATCTTTCCAAGAAAAAAATAACTATTTATCTTCAATAGAAGTCGAGATATTTGCTGTTGAAGGAGGTGGTTTCAGAGATTTAATTAACGAGAAAACGGTCGCAAAAATGTTGGTGACTACCAAGCTTGAGAGCCATTGGAAACTGAAACTCTGCCATTGTGTGCTTTTAATCAGCGTTATTCAATAAAATAAACAGAGAAATATATTTTTAAAAAGGATATAAAAGATGTTTAAGCCACAAAAAAACAGCAACGAAAACACACACACACATAGAAAAACAAAAACAAGAAACATTTCCAACCAGGAGTTAACAGGCCGATATATTGGATTTTATCATTTTGACGAACGCCTAATTTCACAATGATACCTCATATTATTACTGCCAAGAGATATGACAGGACGAATAAATCTGTACCGCCGAAAGGGACAAAAGCATCTTTAGGTACATGTATACGTGCGAGAGGAATAGAGAAACCCACGGTCAAACAGGGCACAGATAAACCGACAGCACTATTATTTTATCATTTTTGGTATATGTAGTACGACAGATTGACTTAAGCAGGCTAACAGAAATAAGACAGCATTTATGAATGAGAGAGAGAGAGAGAGAGAGGGAGAGAGAGAGAGAGAGAGGAGAGAGAGAGAGAGAGAGAGAGAGAGAGAGAGAGAGAGAGAGAGAGAGAGAGAGAGAGAGAGAGAGAGAGATTGATTTGTACTTGAAATAACCTTTATTGAGGAAGTTGGAGAGAAACGAGATGGATGGTGAAAGTAATGAGGTTTCCCTGAACCTTTGCAGGGAAAAAGCTATCCAAGGAACTGACTGAACCAAGACAAGACAAAACAAGAGATAATGCTTCATTAAAAATACGAAAAGGTCAAGAAGGTGATCAAAAGAGTAAACTTTAATTTTTTTGAAAAACTGATTATCTGATAAGCTAGCACTAATCGTGGACGGGAAATGTTTCTTTAGCCGATTGTAAAACAGCCAGAAAGAGCTACTTTTGGGGAAGTCAAATAAAACGACGTTTTCCTTACGATGTGAACGGAAATAGCACTCATAGCTAGACAGTGGGGCGTTAATGAGGAAATGGGAACACTTAAAGATCCAAACAGATCGATGAGTTGGAACTTAATGGGACATTCAAGTGACATAATTTGGTTTACATCTCTGTCGCTTTTTAACAAGGCCTTGAGAGTTTGTATGAGAAGTCAACAGAAACGTTTGTTTTGTTAAAACGTTTCTCGTGAACAGAAATATGAAGACCTCGCCACCTGCTCCCCGATTGCACTTAAAAATGATGCTGATGCCATTTGCATACCTCTTTCTATATCCCCCTTCCCTTCCCCCCCTTAACCAAAAATATATACATTCATTTCCTATCATGAAACGAAGAAAAAAGGTAAGACCACACAAAGCTTTAAGAATGATAATATAGTAAACGATAGCACGGCACACATTTAAACATGTTTTGGGCACCTTTAAAGCCCAATTAACGCTGGGTCTAGTCTTTAATTTGGGGGGAGGGGGGTGTATTGCATTGGGTATCAATAGCGTCATCTGTAAGAGATTATGCTTAAAATGAATGACCTTGATGTATTAATAGAACAATGAACTCTTTTAAAAGAATAGGGCCTACACGAATTGCAAAAAGCATCTCTTCCAAAGCCGTACCAAATAGACGAATTGCAAATTTTAAATGGGCAGAGAGTGTAACAACAAGGATTATGTTATACGAAACGGAAGTCAGAAAAGAGAAGCGAGCGTGCTGTAGGTTTTCTTCCCCTCTATAGCTACACCAGACGAGCGCTTTGTGGGCCTACAGATTATCATTGTTTACCAAAACGAATTTAGAAAAAATGCCGCTCTCAGAGTTTCTGATGAAAACCACCATTAAAGAGGGTGTCAAATGAGAGAGCAGTACCAAACAATTGCGGGCGCGATGACATTTTGAGAAAAAGCAATTGCGTGGCATCGAGGAGGAATCAGGTGCTCGTAAAAATATTGAAATCGAAGAAATCGACATTTTATTTTGCCTGTTGAACAATTTTTATCGAAATCTTTATTTTGGCCTCAACGTTTTTGTGTCCATTAATAAAACTTCCTTCGTGGATTTCACCGATAAATCGAAATGTTGACCAAAGGCACAAAAACAAAAATTTAATTTGCAGTTTCCAAGGACACTGCAGCCTTGGAAATTACCACATCTTTGGAGCCATTCTCTCGCGATATACTTCTGACATCGAGCAGCCCCTACCTCCATCATTCTTAAACATCTCTACTTCTATGTATTTTCTAAAGTCAAAGCCAGGCCAACAAACACCAATAACTCCATATTGCTCAAAATCTGACGAGTGTCTGATTCTGCCGCGTCGTGACACACATTGTATTATCTCTGACGTCATTCACGGTTTGGTGGGCTAAGTGGCATCATCGAGCAGATTTGTCGACTGTCAACCCAGACAGCAATAATAGGGACATGGAATGTAAGGACCATTTATGAAACAGGTAAAGTGTTTCTGGCATGCAGCTGCAGAAAATAAAAACATACAGCATTGATATTTTGGTATTTAGTGAAACAAAATGAAACCAACCATGTCAACATAGACATTCTATAGGGGAAGTTGTTATGACATTTGGATGACAGCTCAGAGAACACAAAGGGAGTGGCTTATGTTATTTGGACAAGCTAAAAAAAACCCATTCATTTTACTAGCTTCATTCAAATCAAGGAACTAGGTAAAGACGAATTCTACAACCAACTTCAAAACATTCTCTGCAATAAAACAAACAAAAAAAGATTTTAAAAATGTCACCATCCAGATGGGAGACATGAGAGTCAAGTGTGCGGCCAATACCGAATTTGATAATGTTATGGCAGAGCTTGGACAAAGAGAGGCAAATGGAAACGGTGAAAGATTTAAGAATGTGTGAGCAAAGAAACGCTTAGCAATTGGCGGAGCCTTTTATACACACAAGAAGATTCGTAAGGCGATCTAGATATCACCTGACCATGCTACAGAGAACCAAATAAACAACTTCTGTGTCTCACAAAAATGTAGGACTAACAAAGGAAAACGTCAAAGTGTACAAAGGGGCAAACGTAATAGTATATCATTTCTTCAGTATTGAGAGATTTAAACTAAAATTAATGAAAAAAGCACCAAAGTTTCAATCCCACCCCTAAAAACAAACAAGCAAACAACCCCCCCCCCCCAAATTCCCCGTCGAACAACTAAAATTTAAAAGCTATCTACTGAAGGACGAGACTATCGATGACAATATTTGTAATGCAGATTTCAACTATTGTCAGAGTTTATTGTGAAAGAGGAGGATTATTTGACAACCATCAGGGATATTTACGCCCCCACATACAAAAAATAACAAAGAAAAGAATTTTAAGTCAGTGCCCAAAGGGTACTACTATAATAATAATAATAATAATAATAATAATATGGATCGGAAATATAAAAACTTACAAAGACTTTTAATAAAGCTTTAGGCATTCTTACAGGGTTGTCCCAGAAAGCTTCTAAAAATTCATTGGCCTGGCACGATAAGAAATGAAAAACCATGGTAGCAAACAACTCAACAGAAAATAGATTAGGCCTATAAAAATCAGAAAACGATGATGGAAATGGAATGGACTCCCAATATTTCATATAATTTAGGAGACGAGCAGCTTTATGCTGAGTAAGAAATGCTCAATAAAATGTCTGCCAACGGGGGATCGAAGTCAAGCATTTTGCCAGCAGCAGCGAAAGGTCTTATAACCTTTAAACAATTGGCTCTAGTACATGGATATTTCTTAAATAGCATGACCGATGCATCACGCAATATAGATTGCCAAGCAGAAGAATACGTTGTCTTTTAGCCTACCGACATTAGCAAGAAGCTGTGAAATAAAGGCTGTTTCAGCTGGTTCAGATAACACGAATGCCACTCCTTTTGTGTTTCCTGGACTGTCGCCTATGTCTTAACATAGTTGACTTCCGTTTGTTTTGTAAGACAGGCGCTGCTTAAGCCCACCACCGCCCACCCTTCGTTCTTAAAAAAAAAGTTAAATTCGTAATTGACGCTTGACATCTTGCAACATCGGCTAGGTGGGTTCGAAATGGCGGGCTCAAGTAAACCTCTAACATTAATGATATTAATGTCTTATGGGTTTGAGTGCCCCACTGAAAGACGTGGGGTAAATAATCATCGAACTTTAATATACCAGTATGAGTAAAACTAGATAATTATTTGAAAATATGAAACCGCTCAATACCCGGCGTTACGATTGAGCTCACACTATCAACTGAGACTGCTACACGGAAAGTGGGCCCAAGCGAAACACTCCCACAAGGGAAAGGAGTTTAGAGATAAATAACGTATAAATAAATAAATAAAACATTGATCTGCGTAGGGAAATGTCGGTTACAATGACAAATGTAATACTTACTTCTTTCGCTCATTTATCATTCAGAACATTTATCTTGCTGTTACGTTCTGTTTTTAATAATGGCCTTGCTGTAAACAATCTTTGAAGAACAGTTGTCTGTCTGAACATAAAAAATAAATGGAATTGTGTCCTGTTTAAGCCTCACGTTCTTTGCTTGGAAGAATAGTCTTGATGAAACGTTCTCTAATTTTTCGGCGTGTTGTAACGTTTACCCCCCCCCCCCTCTCTCTCTCTCTCTCTCTCTCTCTCTCTCTCTAGCTCTCTCTCTCTCTCTCAGTCTGTCTCTCTCTCTCTATGTCCCCCCCCTCTCTCTCTATCTCTCTCTCTATTTCTCTCTCTCTCTCTCTCTCTCTCTCTCTCTCTCTCTCTCTCTCTCTCTTATTTGAACAGTGAACATGGGTGTAAAAGTCTTCTTATTTTGGTAGCGTGATCTCCACTAACAGGTTGGGAATGGAGATAGAACAAATTGCACTACGTACGGAAATCACACTGCTACATCATCCGGTACAACAAACCACTTTGACTAAAATTCTCCCGAAGAAAGGTGGCCCCGAGGGACCTGTGGAGAACTAAAATTAGCTGAGACTAGAATTAGGAATGAGCACAGCATGATACGCTGAAGATAAAGAGTTCGGAAATAGAGAATGATGATTCGGTGAGTAAGTGGCTTCACATTCTTCGAGTTGAATTTTAGGTTACTAGGGTATGGCCACTTTTCAGTCCTGTTACAGAAAAAGTGAAAATATTCGCGTATGAAAGAAACTCATCATACACACACACACACACACACACACACACACACAGAGAGAGAGAGAGAGAGAGAGAGAGAGAGAGAAAGAGAGAGAGAGAGAGAGAGAGAGGGAGAGAGATGGAGAGAGAAAGGGATAGAGAGGGAGAGAAATAGAGAGAGAGAGAGAGAGAGAGAGAGAGAGAGAGAGAAGAGGGAGAGAAATACTTCAGATTATGTTGTATTATAAGATATATAGATAGATAGAGGGACAGGCCGTCTGGTAAATAGGTAGGGTTCTTGTACATTTAAAGATCGGTTGGGTAGATAGAAGTTAATAGTCTAACCATTAATATCAGAAGCGAAAATAAAAACAAAAAATAAAGTTTTGAACGGCCTTGGGTCATTGTGCGTTCTAAGGTCTTTCAGTGAGACTAGTTTTGCAGAATGTTCATATTGTATAGTGAGATATAAGACAGCAGATGAATACAAAGTGTATTCGTTTTCTCCTTTCCAAGCCAGCCGTTGAGTTGTTCATGGCTGGTCTGGCTAATGCTGTTGCACGTAACAATACGTATGCTCTATTGATAACATATGAAAAAAAAATCCGTTTGAAAATCTTACGTCATATATTGAACTGGTCCTGCAACTGAGCGTAGCATTTTTTAACCATGCAAACTTTCCTGCCTTTTCCCTTATTCTATACAGAAGTTTTTGTACTTTCTAATAAGCCCCCCCCCCCCCCCTTTCCCCCCTCAGTTCGGATCATGTTGTGACACTGCCTTGCTGTAGCGTGTTTGATCTCTTGGAATGCTGTAACAATAATAATATTATGGTGAGCTGCATAAACTAAAGGTAAAGGAAATTTAGACTTACATATGTGGGAAGATCGGTACTTCTAAGAGACATACTAACGGTTAAATCATATAGTTAAATTACGAAATTATGACTTGAACATGGGCAAATTTTAAATTTTCTGTTCAAGGCAGAAGAAAAAGTTGACAGCTGTTAATTGATGCAAAATTAGATCAAGTAAAAAAGTGGTTAGGTTTATCAGCTCCAAGAAAGAGGCAAATTCATTTCACTAGTGACGTGGAATGATTAAAGGGGCTGAGTTTTCCAACCACGAAAGCGCACCCTTGAACCAATAAAGATAATCCCAACGAGGATAAGTTATAGTTTATTGAGTTTTCCATTCATATCTCAACATTTCTTTTTCCTGTTTAAACTGTATGTTGAATACATTAGTGTCAGCGTTCTGTTGTTCACATGAAAATGTCAGCCGATAATATTTACAGATCCAAGTGAGGAGTTTTTAAATACAGTTCATGTTCCGAGGACAAACATTGATAAGAAAATATTGAAATTCAAATGCTAGTTAACTTTTCCATTTTTACCACTGAAACGCATCTTAATTTACTGATCAGCAAGTGTTATTACCGAGAACAAAATGAAAGGCATACTGTTTTTAAAAAATGAGACAAATGCCAAGAAAAAAGCTCAAATGGGTTTAATCGGAAAGGGCGGAAACTATTATAAAAGAAGTTACACAAAACGACCGGCCAAGTTGACAAATACGCAAATCTTAAAAAGTAGAATTGTTTTGTGGCATTGATACTGATAATAATGACTGTCATTTATAGAGCCGTCTGCACATGTCAGGGCAGCTGGTTTGACCTTTTCCTCCTTGTACTTTGGGCCATTATCTTTTGGGTTTTTTTTTTCCCCTCAAGGTATGGGACTCTTTCAAGCCTGGGATATGCATCAGTTACCTGGCACATACAAGACGTAAGTTTGACTGACTCCTTCGGGAGCTTGCATATTTAGAAAGGGGGGGGGGGTCGTGAGGTGGTTGGGGGGGGGGGGGAGGGGGGCAGGGGATATTTCATAGAGTATTCCTTTCTTTCAAATGGGATGCACTCCGCAAAATTTATCCGGGTTGGCGAGACATGATATTTCGAAGCAGCCCACCTCCTAAATAACAAAAACTGTGTTAAAGAAGGCGAAAACCGTTTAAGATCGTATGATGGTATATTATCATAAAATTTAATGTTTTAAAGTTTGTGATATAAAAGCCTCAAGATCTAGCCCTACTTCTAAGTCCGGTTGGTGGTCTATACAAATTTTTATGCAACTATTAGCTGATTAAAATACTGTGTTTCTCAGAAAACCGATTACACAAATTAAAAAAAGCAAATTTATATCAACATAGTATTCTTCAAAGAAAAACGCAACGCTAGCAGATCGATATAAGAGACAGAATAGGAGAAAGCACCAGCTGGACAACTACACCACCTTTGGTCTAGAACCCCCCCCAAAAAAACAAAAAAAAACAAAAAAACAACAACAACCCAAAAAACCCATAGCAAACCTTTTGCAGCAAATTTAGTACATGATTTATCCCTTAAGCACTAGATTAAATGATTCCATACGGACGCTGTGTCATAATGACCTTATGTAAAATAGCGTAGCTTTGCCTGCACAAAAAAAAAATTGTTCGAACGGTGAAAGGTTTAAGGGTTTTATTCACTATCAGTATTATTGAAATATTATTTCTTTGTGACGGGCTGTAGTACTCGATTGTGTGAAAACAGTGTACTACTAAAAAATGGCGGCTTCCGGTTTAAGAATCTTGTTTGTACTTTGTCGTCTTTTGGTAAGTGTTTTGCGGCGCTCACAACTGCATAATGTCATATCAGTGCGCAGGACACACTAAACGTTGTCAGTTGGTATGACATTTTAAATTTTGCCCTAGTGGCAGCCGAAGCCTACTCTTATCGATTTTGGACCACCAAGGGATCTTTAACGTGCACAACTTGAAAACAGGACCTTCGAGACTTTTTGCCCTTGCCCGAGAAGGCCAGGTGTAGATCTTACCTACCATAAGATTAGGGGTGTGGCTGAAGGACAGAAGTTTGAAGGAGCCTAGGAGTAGCAATAGAAAGGTTGCAGAAAGAGTCAGGAGCCCAGAGGAGGGGGCAAAGGAGGTAAGAGGGATGGTGGAAGAAAGTGGAGACGAAAGCAGACGGCAGAACATTGATAGAGAGCAGGAAAGGAGGTGAAAGAAGAACATTTTAGAGAAGAAAAATGCCCGTCGCTATCCGGATTCGAATACAGGAACTATTGAATGAGACTCGACCACCTTAACCTCTAGGCCATGAGACCTCCCCTACTTTGAATTCTGTCCTGCTCTGTTTTGTAAGTAAATTATATAAAGTGATTGTTTGGTGTAAGAGACTAATGACCCTTAAAATTTCCAAGTCAGGGCTCTGCCTTTGAAACCACTATCTTTGATCAATAAAGTTAATGAGATCAAAACCTTTGTTAGAGACAGAAAAACGATCTGTACTGAGTGGTTTCGAGGATTTTCGTTTTTACTTGACCAGATCTTTAGCCAACATGATTATTGGACGAAACAGAAGAGGATAAAACTAATATCAGGAGATCTTCACTCCTTCCTCAATGTCCAAATATGCATGTTTGTGGCCCCCTCCTCCTCCCCCGGCCAGTGGAAGATTTGTAATGCTTTCTGTCTTGTTGTTTATTTCGAGGGGATAGGTGGTAGAGGGGTGAGGGGTAATTGAACTATTTATCGAACGCCATGCTGAAGTAGTAGGGTGCATTGTTGATACAAAAAAGAAAGCGGAAAAATATACTTCGGCGAAATAGAAATTAAGGAGCATCTCAAATTTTCAGCTTGTTCTCACCACACAATTAAACGCTGGTCACGCTTCCAACACTTGAAAGAAAACAAAATAATATTGTTATTTCCTGAACCTGTGTCAATATTACTGGAGCGACCTGAACAACGAACTTGCGGACAAGAGAGGATTTTGACCAGAGGTTCTTTCGGGAGGAACAGGACGAACTTTGCCTACCCTGTTCACCTGAGATGTCAGTTACAGACAAACACACACGCACACAAACACTTGCACGCACACACACACACACACACACACACACAAATACACTCGAACAAGCACACACACACACACACACGCACACACACATACACACACACACACACACACACACACACACACACACACACACACAAAAGAGACAACGGCAAAAAAACGTGCTTTCCATCGTGTCAGTTGTGTTCACACGTCCATGATCATTACTTTAGATTCTGAACTAACCATGTGTTCACCATATGTGTCTCACTTTGAATTTCACAATCGTTTGTTTTGTTTTGAACTTGATATTTTACTCTCTCCAAGAATATTTAAAAGAAATTCTATTAATCACACACAGTTAACAATTATATTTTCATTTTATCAAATTAAGAGAAATCTCAGAAAATACGTTTGAGGGGTTTGTTATTTACAAACATAGAACTGTTATTACGTACATGTTTCTAAAAGTGTTTTAGGACTTATCGTGGAATTACTAGTGCACGAACTTCTTGAAAGCGATGACAAAAGATAGACTCAAATTGTACACAGGTGTGATCCTGGTATTTCCATACTTCTTTTCTTTTTTGATAAGTGTTTTACGGCGCTCGCAACTGCATAAGGTCATATTAGCGCGCGGTACAAACTAAACATTTTCAGTTGGTAGGAAATTTGGAATTTTGCTCTGGTGGAGGCTGAAGCCTACTCTTATGGCGTCGGTGGCCTAGTGGTTAGGCTCTCGGACTCGCAACTGTAAGGTCGTGGGTTCGAATCCTCACAGGGAACCGACGTTGTGTCCGTGGGAAAAGCACTTTACACGGGTTTCCCTTACTTCACCCAGGTGGGAATGTGTACCCAGCTATAGACAGTGAAAGATCTTGTCAGTTTGTTAGTGTTTGAGCGCTTAATCAGCAGCTTGCACTGTATGCTTCCCGGGAAGCTGAGAATGTTTCGGAGTGTTCTATGGTCTGCTGGGGTAATACTTTTGTGTAAAGCGCATAGAGCTTGCTGTTGAGTGAGGTTATGCACTATACAAATGCTATTTATTATCATTATCGATTTTGGAACACCAAGGGATATTTAACGTGCACAACTCTAACACAGGACCTCCGAGATTTTTCGCCTTGGTCCGTGAAGGCTATGAGTAGATCTTTAGAACCATAAGATCAGGGGTGTGGCTGAAAGACAGCCGTAAGAAGGAGCCAAGGAGTAGCTGCTGTAGAAAGGCTGCAGAAAGGGTCAGGAGCCCAGAGGAGGGGGCAGAGGAGGTGAGGGGGATTGGGGCAAAAAGTGGAGACGAAATCAGACGACAGAACATTGCTGGAGAGCAGGGAAGGAGGTGAATGGAGACAGTTTTAGAGAAGAAAAATTTCCGTCGCTGTACGGATTCGAACCCGAGACCTATTGAATGAGAGGCGAACACCTTAATTTCGAGGCCACGAGAGCTCCCCATACTTCTTAATTCACACTCGAAAAATGCCTTTTTATCATTTGTCTGAGAGTATTATACGTTAATGCTGATAAACCTGTGACACAACTTTTTAAGTTCCAAGTATATGGGAGAACATTTAATTATACCTTTGGCTCCCCTGTCCGGTTTAGGGAAATCTTAAGGCAAAGAAAAAAGTTTCCCCCACTATTGTAAGACATTTTGGCATCTCTAACAGCGGTATTAGTTTCGTGAATCATCATGCTTTACCGTCAAAATAGCATAGTGATTGAGGCATTCTAAAATGTTAGAAACCACTCCAAACTCTGCGAGAAACATTGGAAGAACCTGCGTGAAACTTTGGACAAAGAGAGGTGACTTCATACAGTGTTTTAAGTATAAAATTCTACTTTCAAGAAACATTTTTAACACAATATATCTATTGTTCTTCCTTTTATCTGAGGTATGAAAAGATTATACGCACTCACAGTAAATCGTACAAAACAGTAAATCAACCATATCTAGAAACCAGTCAAATTTAAAGCACAAGTCTACCTGTTTACGTGAGTTCCCCATTTATCATTGTAAAGTAGAACTCAATGCCTCCCAGAACACGCGAGGTTTTGCAGCAATAAAGAGGGACTGAAACTGAAAGTGTGTTTAACATGTTATTCTCCGAGCCTGTCAATCTCTGTATTTTGTGAATGCACATTTTGGCACATTAAGGGCTCACCAAAAGCTATGTTGAGCCACATCTCGAACCATCATACACAAATTAGAAGCACTGATTGAAATACTTCATTACGAGTTTGGTTTAGCTTGTCTATGAAGTTTCAGAGCATAAAAAGTTAAATATTTGTACGAAAAACGAAGTTATGTTTCTTTTTTAAAGTGTTTCATAACACTGTGTACTCAATGAGTAACACTGTGTACTCAATGAGTTAGAGTGCTTCATATTGGCTAAACTGTTGTCGCTATTGCCTTCTGAGTAATGGACTGTAGTTCGAATCCACGTATGTGTGTTCTTGAATGTAGGCTGCTTGAGGGTTTTTCACAGTTCCCCTTACAGTCGTCACGGAATGGACGTGAAAATAGAGATCAACTTTCTCAAGTGATAGGATAGATACAAATCTTTATGCACTTTAATGTATACATGCACGTATAATGAGCCCATAGAAATACTTGAATACTCACGCACAAGACTCCCTAAAACAAATATTCGATTTGTTCAACATTTTAGCAAATTCTCTCTACCAAACACAGCTTTTTTTAAAAACTCGGTGAAACATAGGGAAAAAGCTCCACGGCATCACGATTGGCAAACACGTGTTTGTCACGGGATACGAGGCTGTCTCAACAATATCAACAGGGGATACAATTAATTGTTATTGCAACTTGAGGGTACACGCTGTTTACTGGTGCACAAAGGTTCATGTATCGAGACGAGATAACTCAATCTCATTGTACTTTAGGTCAGATACTTGGAAACACGGTACATGCAATTTAAATCATTGAATTTAATTTCGAAAACGCTTAAATTCATATACATGAAAGTATATCATTATCCTTCAAAGTCACACGACTCCCACCCCCGCGCCATAACACCACACACCAATAACCACACCGAGAGAGAGAGAGAGAGAGAGAGAGAGAGAGAGAGAGAGAGAGAGAGTGAGAGAGAAAGAGAGAGAGAGTGAAAGAGAGAGAGAATGAGAGAGAGAACGGAGGGGGGAGTGAGGGGTTTCGGGTAGGTTTGATTGAAAGAAACGTTAGCGTAGTTGATGTTCAACCCTCATCCTTCTTGTAAGTTAAAATAAATTTCTACAGAGGAAGTGGTTCACTGGCAGGTTTACTAATTGTAGTGCTGACGTTTTTCCATCAAGGTGTTCTACATTAATTTAATCAGAACATTTCATGATGTGCAGGCTAAGGCAAGAGGCTACTACTTCATTCTATACCGTTCAATGTTACTCAAGCTACAATGAGTTTAAAATATTCTCACTGCCTTCTTTACGGTACCTCCAGAAAAGCAATGAGTTTACTCCCAATAATTAATGATGTTTTATGCTAATTCTGTGTCACCGTATTATTCAGGCACCGTGTCATTAAATGACATTCTTTGAGTGATGTGTCTTGGTGATATTTAATGTACTCGTAGGAGGTCTGTATTGTCATATGGCACCAATGTTTTGGAAAGATGTGTCAAATACCAGAATTCAAAAAGGGGAATATTTCAAGATTTGAGGATACAAATTCAACATCATTATACACAAGCACTACTAGTTACCCTGTTTGTTTCGATGATTCAATGGGCACCCCCACCCTCCCACTCCCATACACACGATCTTTTTAGCATAATGGTCAATACAAACCTAAAAGCCAGCATGACCTTTTCAGCCTGCTAACATCGCGAGGGCTGGATTTCAAAACAATCGGAATACAAAATGTCAAAAACACTGTTCATTTATTAAAAGAACTATTGATAAACTTTTCCAGTGTGTTGAGTTTGATAGAAACTACCCCCCCCCCCAAAAAAAAATAAAAAAATGATAATAACTTATATGAGGTACGTGAAGAATACGGGTACACAACGAATACAGACAGCAGCTGACAGCAGGTGTAAATACCAAAAACTAATATTTCATATTATATCTTATAACTGTTTAAAGTTTATCCTGTCCCCCAAACCACAAACAAACACCTATCAGTAAATTCAGGGTACTTTGGTCATATTCCCAAGCCAATCGAGGACCAGAAGCTGAAGAGTGATTTTTACATCTCAACATTGTCACTGTGACTTGATGGTGGGTATTGAACTATGAAACAGCACCAGTGGCGGCGCTACCTTGGTTTCTACAGCAAAGATGCTTTGTCATCTGCCCTGGGTAGCTTTTATTCATACGCCCTCGTAGTCGTTTCTTTATTTTTATGTAACGCTTTTCCTGTTCATGATAAAGACACTCTTTCAAATGTTCATTAGACATTGGGCACCTCTCAAGTTAAACAAAAAAGATTATTAATTACTCAGTCTAGTGTGCCAAGTTTTACTACAATTTCCCATTTCTTCTACTTTTCAACCGTGGTGTTAATGATGATGATGATAAAGATGATGATGATGATGATGATGATGATGATGATGATGATGATGATGATGATGAAAAGAAGGAGTAGTAGTAAAAGCGAGTGGTGAATGGTATTGATGTTGTAAAGAAAAAAGAATAATACAGCTGCTCACACTAACATTACAATTCGCCGGTCATTTGAACCACAAGTACAAAATATAATGACGTCCACTGATTTTACTAACCAACTTGATTACAAGAAGAGATTTTAGGACAACAGCAGGAAAAATGCTGGATAATGTTATAGGAACCATAATATTATTATTCTTTAAATCTTTTCGACTTAACCAGTGTTTAGTGTAATATCCACACTTTTGATGAAATTATAGTTAATTGTGGTGGTTTTAATTTCTATCATTTGAAGTAGAATTGGTTCATATTTTAATCTTTAGAAAGAAGTACAATAATGCATAATAAGTGTGACTTGGAATAAAAAAAACTTGGTTTTTGACTTTGATCGATTTTACGATGTAACGATGTAAATGGGGGGCGGGGCGGGGGCGGGAAACTGAGAAAAGGGGGGGGGGGCGTCAATTAAACTAATACGATTATAAGTGAAGGGCCAGACATAGGTAAATGGAAACAAGCCAACAAGAGTTTTCGATGGCAAATAAAGTAAATCGCCAGATGGATAAAGCAATATCTCCGACAAGGATTCCTGTCATGGGGAGACAAATCAAGTGGATTTCAAGGGGCACAACTCTTCTCCGACCTATTGACTTTGCTTATGTATTATATGATGAAATATTGACCCGAAGGCGAGAGTGCTTCCCGAGGGAAGATAGATAGGTTTGCTTTTTTAAAAAACCAAAAATGTAATATGTATGTGTGCATGTCTGAGTGGTGTGCGTTTTTTAAATTTATAGTACAAGCGAGAACCAGAGGCTACAGAGTGATTTTTTTCATCCCAACATTGTCACTGTGACTTGATAGTGTGTATTGAAACTATGAAACAGCACCAGTGGCGATGCTGCGTAAGTGAAAAGAAAGAATTACCGTGAACGTGCCAACTTTATATAAGACAGTCAGACGCCTAGAACACAGGACAGGAGTACAGTGACTGAACTAGCCACCAAGTGATCAACACGCTCTCGTCAGACCTGCTCAAGAAACAACTTTCAACGATTCGTTCTTTTAAAAATCGAACGTAAATTCTCGATGGCTTTGGAGGACTATAAACCCTTTATTTAAAAAAAAATTAATCCATTTTGGTGCTTCTACATAGAGTCTAGGCTTGATTATATTGAATCCCCCCCCCCCCCACACACACACACATACTGAAATTGGTGTTACATGTTGCCCAAATTACTTGGAAAAGAAATAACTTTACTGCTCTGTGTTGGGTGTAGAGTTCATCGTCCGTTAATCCTTCCAAGTGTTTTCGTCGGATTAGATTAAAAAGATTTCATGGAGATGACTTTTCATACAGCATTAGTGACATACTAACGTGTCGACATCCCACTTTTGTCATCAACTGCGCAGCAATTGTTTTGCAAAGGAATTTCATTCTGTGACATTGTATTGTGAGTAACATGACGCTACCGTAAATTAGACGGGTTTTAAGGCGGAAACTTCAGGAAACCTAAGACTCGCCTAATATTATCTGAAAACCTGTGTTGCTTTCATAAGGGGGGGGGGGAGAGAAATTGCTTCATAGATAGAACAGTTCGTGGTTCTCTAACATATTTCTTTAATAGCAACATTAGATTTGTTTTTGCCTGCATGTGGTATGGAATCTGAGATGACGGTCAATTACACTAATATACAAGAAAAGGTGTCATTTGTGCTTTTACTGTGTAATCTGTATCTTTCCATTTCCCAATATCGATAGAAAAGGGAACACGATAGCCTTCAGACAGACAAGTGTTTCAGTGGAAAACTAGTCATTATTAAGATAATAACCCACGGCCTCATGCTGTGACTGACATAGGGCAAATTGCCCTCGATAATCAATACAAAAAACAAAAAAACCAAAAGAGGAAAAAAGACCGTAAATCGCCCACAAAAACTGGTTTTCCAGTTCATGATGAGACGCAATATTTAGTAGTATAGCATGAAGGAACAGAACTTCACAGTGGTGTTCAGTATTACTGACTTGTGGAAACGCTCTGACACAATAGAGGATGGGGTGAGACAAAAAACCCACCCCCAAAAAACAACAAAAACAAAACAAAAACACCCAACCCATCTCATTATTCGCCAAAGGACAGGGAGATTGAAATAACATCATTATCATCTTTGTATGCAAAAGCAAGGGGAAGATTTTCGTCCAAGGCGCTAACTCTCCATTGAAATGCTTGAAAAAATACAAAGAAAGAAGCTAGTCTTTCTGAGGCAAGTTACCATAGTGACAGACTTGTCTCAATAGTGGGAAAAGAATTACAAATAAAACGCCATCTAACTAACATATCTAAAGATTTGGGTCATGGTACCTAAATTGTTTTTCAGACCAACTCGTATCTTTAACATTTTCCTCAACTTCTATCTTGGTGTGCACACAAAGTGACGACACTCTTCTGTGAGATGGAGGATTTGATGATGAATAATTAAACAAAAAAACAAACAAACGCCCCTCCCCTCCCCTCTAAAACAACAACAAAACAAACAAAGACAAAACCAACAAAAAGAAACAAAACAAAACAAATAGTACGAAAACACAAAAGACAAATATGTCAAATTATTTGACGAACTCACAGATAGGCGTCAAAATCTTTGGGGAAAACGAGAAAACACGTCTCCTTCTATCATTATCGGCAAACTTGATAATTAATTATTCCTGAGTATCAGATGTACGCGAGTCAACTTATTTCACTATTAGAAAACTGTTGAGGGGGTAGTCTACACTGTATAACGGGATCTGTACTGGTCCTTGTCAAGAAGTGATTACCGTTTACGTCTCAAACTACTAGAAAATACTTCGGGCGTCACTTCAGCATTGAAAAATAAAACCTACAAAAGTCAACCCCCCACCCCCCACAAAAACAAAAAAAAAAAACAAACAAAACCCCAGAAATAAACAGGGGAATCCTTTTACTGTTTATCAGAAGAAGTGAAAGTTTTTATAGGGAAGAAAATAATAATAAGTGTAAATATTGTATAAATATAATCTACTGCGTTTTAAAAATTGTACATCGAAACAGATGTTCTCTCCTTTTCTATCGCACTGCTAGTTCATTAATTTTTACCTGTTTACCCGAGAAACTTTACTAAAAAGATAACGACTAGTACCTCTCTGTGTCCACAGACCGTGGCAAAACACAGGAATATTTTTATTACGACGTACTTGAAAGGGCCGGGATATAATCGTTCAAGCTTTTTCAATAACTCTCGTCGCCTGCTTCCGGTCCTCCCAATGAACAATGGCACTGAATGTGCGCTGATTTGACGATTACTTCCGTCCTCCTCTGTCCGTTGTTAACCTTATTTCTCTCACAGATCAATAACCGCGTTGAAGAACTCGGAGAAGACTAAGCGAGGGTGTAGAATAAACCCAATCTCTGCGATCACATTAGTGGTAGTTGTAGAGAAACTGCGGACAATGCTATGGTGCTATAATTTAGTTGTGATAAATATTTCAGAAGTTGCCCGACACAGACACGGTGAACCTGAATATCAAACACTGTGAAAAAGAAAACATTGGTAGGGACTGGTTGTGTCTTTGTATATTCCCGAACATGACAAATTATTGGGTCTTTAGGCCGACACCTTTTCTTATAAATGAATATAAATATACACATCTAAACATAAGCTTGTATGTATTATATATTATATATATATATAATATGGGTTTGCGTGGGAGTAAAAGTTGCGTCCACATCGACGTATGAGAACGTTAAGAGTCAGACTGCTTCGATCCTGCATGTCAGGGGCAACTCGGGCTGGGAAGGATACAATATACGATAGGTACATGAGAGTTTTTGAGTGTGTATGAGTGTGTGTGTGTGTGTGTGTGTGTGTGTGTGTGTGTGTGTGTGTGTGTGTGTGTGTGTGTGTGTGTGTGTAGTGTATTGTGTGTATATGTATATGTATATATATATATATATATATATATATAAATATAGTATATGTATGTGTGAGACACTCACTGTTATATATATATATATATATATATATATATATATATATATATATATATATATCTCACATTTATATATATATATATATATATATATATATATATATATATATATATATATATATATAATATTAATAATTAGCTAGTGGCGCCCCCAAAATCCCGTTTGTTATACGTTTGGGAGCCAGATAGGGTGGTCAGACTAGCCTTTCCTATGTCAGCAGTTTGAATTCGCTTTAGCACATACCCCCAAACCTCGGTCACCCTGCCCTGAAAAAGAAGAACAGAAAATAAGAAGAAACAACAACGTATCCTGGATAAGCAACTAGAGAAGTGTGGTTGGCATCTGAAAGTGACCTATGGTAGTCTAAATCCAAGCATGGTGGTCATCCGTCCTCATGAAAATTTCAGAGAGCAGCCTTGATTACCCAGGAACCTAATTAGTGCGAGAAGAAAGAGCAAGCATGAACCAATGATCACGAATGCCTCGTCTCTTGTTTTTTCACTGAAAAAAGAGCGAAGGAATTTTTAAAAATAATATTGATAATAGGGACGCTTTCAATTCAGTAGAAGAGACAGAATCCCGGGGAAAAGAAATGTTTGAACACCTTTGGTGAATTTACGAATTATAGTTGCCAATAGAAAGCGTAGGTCATTTTAAAGGTGCTTTATGCGTTGCAAGGTTTATTGTATCCCAGAAAGACTTTTTGACGTCGTCAGACATTATCAGCTTCTTGGAAAACATCCACTGCAGGTATCTTTTTATAAACTCTTAACCACTAACATGCTCACGAGATCGTTTATTGTTTTAGCTGAACATCCATTGTTACCTGGGTGAAGTGAGGAAATCTTTCCCAAGCCTTTGCCCGAGGAAATTACGTCGGGCACCTACAGGGATTCAAACCCGCAACTTTCTGGTTTGAAGTCGGTGGCCTAGTGGTTAGGCTCTCGTACTTGCAACCGTAAGGTCGTGTTCGAATCCCGTCAGGGGCCCGACGTTGTGTCCTTAGGAAAGGCACTTTACACGAATTTTCCTCCCTTCACCCAGGTGGGAATGGGTACCCGGCTATAGACAGTGAAAGATCTTGTCAGTTTGTTAGTGTTTGAGCGCTTAATCAGCTGCTTGCACTGTATGCTTCCCGGGAAGTTGAGAATGTTTCGGAGTGTTCTATGGTCTGCTGGGGTAATAATATAGTGTAAAGCGCATAGAGCCTGCTGTTGAGCGGAGGTATGCGCTATACAAATGCTATTTATTATTTATTATTTATTATTATCACCACAGCTTACCCACACTTCAACCCATTTATTACCAGCCAGTAGTCATACATGATTGCATCAGAGACTATTGGTTTTTCCCTGCTCGCTGTTGTCACTGGATAACCCTAGTTTTTGTTTGGTCATCCTTTTAACCTTCCTTTATTTATGTTAAGCAGTTATGTTCTTTGTTATAAAAAAAAACCCCCGAAGACACAGAATGAAGATGACAAAAAAAGGCCCAAAAACTCCCAAAGGAAAATAAATGTACTTTAGGTAGCTCAAGAAAGCTGAGCCCCTGTGTTCATAATTGATAATATAAGTTCACAGATCAAGAGCCTGGAGGGTTGATAGATCGACCCCAGAAATCCAAAAACAAGGCCAAGCCAGGCATCTGTGGTGTAACGATCAGTGTCTTCACCGTTGCACGCAAGGACGTGAATTCGATTCAAACCGTGAAAATCTATTTTTACTGTCTGAGTATTTTTGCATGGATACCGTGTCCCGTTAAGCCACGGTCAAAGTGACCACCTCCCTATAATTCATCTATTTTGTGTAGATATATGTGTAGATATAGCGTGTAGGCATAGGGTGTAGATAATGGAATAGTAAAATGTATATTTGAAGTTTCTCTTTTAAAAAATAATTTCATATCGTCTTTCACGAGTAATATTATGACTACACCAATGTTGGCCTCAGAAGGTGGAGATCCCAAATGCATGAAGTGGGTCAAGTAAAATTCAGAATGGAAACATTAACTAGACCTTTTCCGAGAATTTTAATTTCAGTCAATCACAGGTGACCGAGAGCGATGTTGCCCCCCGGGACGGTTCTCGAGCTGTTTTCACTGCGTGATTAGAAAAAGAAAGAAGTTTATTATGTTGTCGGTCAGAACACCGCTAGTTATGAGGAGTGAAAAAAGAAACATGTGGTTATTAAAGGTTAACGCCCATAGTGGCGCAGAACAGATTGTTCCAGAGAAAGACTGCTTGGCTAGGTCGAACAAAAAGTAAGAGAAAAAAAAATGAGAAACGACTATTACTGTAAACGTAAATTGTTATAGAAATATATTGGAAAATCTACACACTGTTAGCATTTTTCTTCTTCATTTTTCATTTTTTAAAATCAAAACTGTTCTTGACCTAGTTTGGCATACCAGTGTATAATACGGTGTACCCGTTAGGCACTTTGCCATCGCATAGAGAAGGCGTAAGCTCTAATTTCAGTATGGTGATAAATTGTTATCAAGTAACTTCATCTTACATGGGCTTGGTCCTGACAGGTAGGGTCAAGATGCCCGCATCCTAAATGATCTCAATAGTATTCAGGGGAAGGTAAAATTTCTGGAATTATAAGCTTTGTATGCACGTACATGAAATGCACACAGGTCTTAATGGAAATGGAAGCGATACAAAGCAAATCCAAGAAGCGAAACATCATTAGAGTCCATGAGCAAAAATCTAATTGAAAAAACACCAAAATCACAGCTCCATTTCTGGAATTGGCTGAGAATATTTTATCTTGTAGGGTTAAACGGGTTCAAATTTCCAATGTCACTTCAAATATTGTTTGGTCAGCTCTATGATTGTCATAGAGATGATTAATTACGCCATCCAAGGAACATTAAATTACTTTGCAATAACATCCTATTACGTTCTATCTGTTTTAGTCCGTATTTCAAGTGCAGAAAAGTTATGGTACTGAAGGAAAACAAAAACCCTCTGAATGTTATCGTCAGACAGATGATATAAAGCGACCGTTTTCGTAAATATGCCAGTAGACGTCCGTCAAGAATGCAACTTAAGTTTTTATTTAAAGAATTTGAAAAGGGGGGGGGGGGGGGGCGAGGAAGTAAGGATAGACTAACGAAAGAATTTTTTAAAAACCTGCAATATAAACAGGATGAAAATGAACCCCCCAAAAAAGGGAAAATTCAGACTTCTGTTTAAAATTATACTGTGGTGATTGCTAAAAAGGTAAAAATTGAAGAAGCAGTGGTTTGCGAGTGTGGTCTGATGTTTTGCAGACGTATTGGTAAATGTTTTTAGTCGCCCCTTCCATCCAACACACACTTTTCCCACACGGCACAAGGTAGAATCTAGATCAATTATGCTTTGGGAAAAGACTTTGTCCCGACGTGCCATTGTTGAACCATGCTGATTATACTTCATGCTTGGCTAAAGCGAGGTTTGGTGCTTGCACAGATGGAGTTCCTGGTAGGGGTAAAGTTATACAAAGCTGAATAGAAACAGTTGAAGTTTGTGTAAAGTTCTGTTCCATGTCTGATGTCTTGACCGGAAGTACGCTCCCATGAACCCGCAAAAGGATGGGGAAAGGGCTGGGTGTGTGAGGGGGGGGGGGTGTTGGGGGGGGGGGGGGCGGGTAATGGTGGATGACCGCTGAGAGTAGTCATTAACAATAATTTCAAATCCCAGATTCCTCTTGAAATTAGCTTTTTTTGCTGAAAGGAGATGGCGTTGGATAATACTCTATGGTATCGAATAAACGGGGGTGGGGGGTAGGAATTTAAAAAGAAGGGTGGGAGTGGGCAAGTGGTTCAAAATTCATAAATGGGGGATTTGGAATAAAGGGGGAGGGCACATTCAACCTCATACCTCTTTCCTAGTAGGAACAATCTGTTTTATTTCTCCTTCAGTGAATAAAAGAACAAGAGATCAAGAAAATTCAGTGATTTTAGTAAGCTACTGAGCCTACTTTTCCTATTTAGGAACAAACCAGCTTTACTAAAAATTATAAATCAGTGAACAAAAGTTTAAAGATTCACAGAAAATTGAGGTAGCCAACCCGGTACCAGTACTAATACTGAGGGTAATTTGCCATTTACAACAACAACAAAAGAAATTTAATTCAGATATCTAGATTCCAGATATAAAGTTTCACATGATCGTCGTTCGTGGCAAGCTGGAAAAAAATAAACGAGGGTATGGAATAAGGAGGGGGGGAGGGGCGCAGAAAAATCTGAAAAATTATTAAATTAACAAGCGCAGGCGGGGGGGGGGGGGGGGGTTTCGATACATTAGAGTAGTAATATTGAAAAATAAATAACATTTGTATAGCGCAAAGGCCCGCTCAACAGCAAACTCTAAACGCATTACAGTCTATAGTGTTTTTAATCCAACAGAACTGATATCTTTTTGAATCAATATCAAGTTCCTGGGAAGCACACAGTGCTGACTGTCATTTTACAGGTGAGGAAACAAGTGAGCAAAAATAGTGTAAAGTGCCTTTCCCAAGAACACAACTTTGGGCTTGAGGCTCGAACCTCGGAACCTGCAACCTCACGATGATGAGTCCGAAAGCCTAACCACTTGTATCAACGTACGCACATTCCAAGAGTTCAAAGTGCTTTAGCTATCAACCCTTTCTGCGCACAACAGAAATATTAACATAACAATAAAAACTCCTTAAACAGTTGTTATGAGTCCATATAAATAAAACATTTGATGTCAATTTAATGTCTTAGTTGTAATTAGATTCCAATTAAAAGAAATACTTTTTAAAAAACCCAAAAAAAAACAAAGACAACAAACGTTTGGCAGGAATGTGGTCCTTTTGGACATTCACGATAAACAAAAGGGTAGTAGAGAGTCTGTAAAAAAAATTACTTTTACCCTAATGTCGCTTAGTCCATCATTTTCCCCCTTCATTGCTCTTTAATTCTTTTTCTCATTTTTCCCTTTGTCCACAATATATATCGCTACTAGAAAACAAATGCTCCTACGAAAGGAATTCAAAGGATAGAGATCTATTCGGGATGGTGTTGATTTCTCTTTCAAAACAGAGATCAATTTGGACGTGGGATTTTCTAGTTATGTCCATCATCTATATGATTTAACCAAATAAGGGAGGAGCCATGCAAACTCTCCAAAATATCTTTTACTTATAACTACTCACTCGCTTCATGCCATTACAATTATGTTAAGTACGCGTGACCTACTTGTCATATTCAGATGGTTTGGCAGTTGGAAGTTCTTTTCAGCTTAAACAGATAATACTAACATAAAAGCTCAATGACTTTGTTTCAAGGTGATTTTTTTAAATAACCTTATTATGTGCTGCTAAGAAAATCAAGAGAACGAACAAAGACAAACTGTTTCAAAAGAAAAAGAAGATCTACTATTTATTCTGAACAATCTGACTAACTGTAGCCACGAACAAAACAAACAACAGCAAATGTAAGGAATTACTAACTTTTCTATTTAGAGTTGTCGGGAGGAACAGAAGACGATGCTCTATGAGTATGAGTATCCCACCTGCTTCCAGGAACAAAAGCACCGTTCACTCAAAATTTAAAACGCTCATACAGTGGACACGACGTAAAGAAAAATGGAGGCAAAACAAGTTGGTAGGGGACTATAATTCCTCATTTTATTTCATGCTTGCGCTGCCCTCTTTGCTGAGCCCAAGGGGCGGAACCTTTTGCAAGCCGACCGAGGCACCGTGTCACTGGCTGCACGATCGAACGCTTTGATTGAAATCCCCTCGATGATGCGAGGGGGGAGGCTGAGGGGATGGATCTATACTTCGTAGTTGTCCCAATACAGGAAACTAACTCCAACAGCAGAGACAGCGAGAGTTTTTTGCTTGGAACGATCAGTTTGAACGCTTCGATTTTTATGGAGCGCAAGGTGAGCAATAGTGCTTCCATTTATGTGTTTTCTGATTTCGAAATTATTAACAAATAAAAGTGGGAATGTTCATGAATGCTCAGGTCAGTTAGTCTAAAATAACTAGTTGTAGAGTTTTTGCATATTTACTGTTGGTAACATTAAGTAGTAAATTATTTTACTCCTATACTTCCTTTTTTTATTGTGATCTTTGATTGCTTTGTCAACAATGAGTAGTCTCATGGGCTTTTTGTTGATAATCGTTTTTTCACTTGATTTTTTAAACTTATCTTTAGATTGCATTAAAATTGATATCCTGCAGTAACTATCAAGACTCAATTTACAATTTCTGTTAGAATTTGTATTTTCTCGATACGTTTGAAGCGCTTTGGTATTTTCCCCGCAAATGAAAATGTCAGATAAACTGATTTTAAACTTGTGAAACGAAGACATAGTTACTATGTTAGTAGAATGGTCTTGTGCATCTTGAGTGACGATCTTAAAGCAGTATGCTTTGCCTGCATGGTAGAAGAAAATGAAGTATATTGCCAAAGTAATACTCCCCTTCCACCTGTTCTTAATTTTCCCATTGTTCCAAAGGAGAGACATCGTCAATACTTTTCGAATCAATGAAGCCATAAGAGGTGTCTTTACTATTTCGCAGATATGACTAGTGGTATTTATTAGTGGTAGAGATCTTTTACATTTTAAATGTTCCTCTCGTGGCGACGTAATGGCCACCTCTTGTACAATTTTAACCATCAGCGGATAATTAAGGTGTGCAACATACATGGGAGGTCTGAGAAGACTAGTTCCTAGTTTTACCTACCCTAAGGTCATGGTTGTGGATGAAGAAGGACAGATTGAATAAGCAAGAGAGATTTCTTTTTACAAGGAAATTGCTATGCCGCTTGCTTATTTTTTCCTTTTCGAAAGTTAAATGATACAAAATTGTGACTTTGCTTATTTGAATGAATTTGCTAACATCGATAAATCTGGATTTA
The DNA here is from genome assembly GCF_000002075.1 of Aplysia californica. Lineage (NCBI taxonomy): Eukaryota > Metazoa > Mollusca > Gastropoda > Aplysiida > Aplysiidae > Aplysia > Aplysia californica. The sequence continues at coordinate 1,036,344 of NW_004797317.1, read as the reverse complement.
ATCCAGTAGTTGAGTAATGAGATTGCTACCCGCCTTTTGGTTTTGATTAGTTTCTGTGCATTTGTGTTTGTGTGTGTATTCACACTAACGGGTCACAGATTTGTGTACTGGAGAGTTGATAAAGGGGATTCCTGTTTTGAGAACGAAATATAAGAATGAGAAAGAAATAGAGAGGGACAGACGGGGGAACGGGGGGGGGGGGGGGAGGGGAGAAAGAAGTGGAAAGAGATAAAATAGGGAGAACAAAGGATAGGGGGATGTGGTTTCTGGTTGATGTGACGGTAGGACCAATGTGAAAGTGTTTTCTTTTGTAAGTGTTTTTTTTAAACTGCGCTCGCAACTGCATAAGGTTCTATTAGGGGATGGGACACATAATAAACATTTTCAGACGGTAGGAAATTTAGAACTTTGCCCAGAGCCTACTCTTATCGATTTTGGACCACCAAGCGATATTTAACGAGTGCAACTTGCACACAGGACCTCTGAGATTTTTCACCCTTTCCGAGAAGGCTAGGCGTTCGATCTTACCTACCATTAGATAGGGATGTGGCTGGAAGACAGCAGTAAGAAGGAGTCAAGGAGTAACAGTAGAAAGGCTACAGAAAGAGTCAGGAGCCTAGATGAGGGGACACAGGAGGTGAGGGGGTGGGAGCAGAAAGTGGAGACGAAATCAGACGACCTGAACAATGTTAAGGAGCAGGAAAGGAGTTGAAAGGAGAACCTTTCAGTGAAGAAAATTTTTTCGTCGCTCTCCCGATTCGAACCCGGGACCTATTGAATGAGAGGAGAACATCTTAACCACTCGACCACGAGAACCTCCTGTAGAAGTGTTTCTTCTTTTAAAATATTATCTTTTCAAAATATTTAACATTGAGTTGTGTGCAAGCGCGTGTCAGAGTGTATGTATGTATGTATGTATGTATGTATGTATGTATGTATGTATGTATGTATGTATGTATGTATGTATGTATGTATGTATGTATGTATGTATGTATGTATGTATGTATGTATGTATGTATGTATGTATGTATGTATGTATGTATGTATGCATGTATGTATGTATGCATGTATGTATGCATGTATGTATGTATGTATGTATGTATGTATGTATGTATGTATGTATGTATGTATGTATGTATGTATGTATGTATGTATGTATGTATGTATGTATGTATGTATGTATGTATGTATGTATGTATGTATGTATGAGCGTGCGTGCGTGCGTGCGTGCGTGCGTGCGTGCGTGCGTGCGTGCCTATGTGTGTGAGTGTGTGTGTGTGTGTGTGTGCGTGTGTGTGTGTTAGTGTGTGTTTGTGATGTGTTTGTGTTTGGTGGGGCAAGAGATGTTAGGGTAGTTAAAATGGTGTCCCCGAAGGTATTTAAGAACAATTCTGAAGCAATTATGTACACGCAGACTGTGTTTGCATTCAGTTTGTGGATATGAGTACATGTGGTTATATCTGTTTGTGTAAATGTTTGTGAATACTGTAAACAGAGCGAGACGTAGTTTTCACATCTAATACTATCTCTATCTCAATCATATCCCTGCACAGTTGCACTTGATTACGCTGTCGGTGTGAAGGGAGCAGCAGATGTTGATCAACCGGCGCGCCATCGACAAAATGGGCAGGCTGTTAATTCCTCTTTATCTGTGTCTCCATCTCGTCGATTCGTCTGTTATTACAGGTAAATTGTGTTCTCTGTTGTGCGAGCTTCGTTGAGTGCAAACTGTGCAATTTTGTTGATGCTGAATAATTTGACTCTACTTGAGTTTTAGAATCCGTCCGAAAATTAATGATGGAAAAATGGGGTGGGGAAGGGGAGGGGGATTGACTTTGCAGTGTTATGGCGTCCTATGGTTCCTGATCTCTGATTTCTTTCTAATTCGATTGTTTTTCACATTCTGCGATTCTGCGAGGAGCTCTTTTCACTCAATTGGTATCGGACTAGACTTCGGAATGTACGGCCTTTGTTCGAAACCTGTGATAGATATTCTTGAACTTGAGTCAATTTGTGAAGCTTTCAAGGCTCTGAACCTGCTTGCCTCGGTCCAGTAGGATACGGGAGTTAAATTCGGAGGTTTTAACCTCTTAAAAAACTAACACTGTTTGATTAAACGGAACTTATTCACTTACCTTCTGTATATGTTCAAAATAATACGCCTACTGCACATTCTCGTAAATTTATTTTCGCTGCTCCCTCGAGTATTCAAAGCTATTGTGTAAGATCACGGGATTAAAAAAGTCATTAAGCTTTATTCGTTTGAATTCGCACGAGAAATTCTATAGAATGATAAACGTGTCTGTACATTTGAGTAAAAAAAAGGGTCCAAGGTAACTTACAACTAGACTCTATATACCCTTTTTTATCATGATAGCTCAATGAAAGTATAATCCATTACACGATTGCTGGGCTTTGCTCCAAGCACAAAGATTTTCTAAAATTGGTTAAAAGTTTTCGATGCCCTATGCCTGAACTTCCATCTTAACTCTCGAACATCTGCACTTTTATCGTAGCTTCTATTGCATTTACTTTCAATACATTTTCCTATCTGGGGACGTAGTACTTCGTTTTCCGTGTAAAATCTCCGGGGGGGGGGGGGGGGGAACCAAATATAGGATCTTTTCCATCGGCATACTCGTTTGTTTTAACCAGAGAGACAAGTCCTTTGTATAACACACAAAGACACGCATTGCTCAATGGCACTCTTAATATTGTCTTTCGATCTGACACCGCCTTGGTTTGCCGACTAACGGCTTGTTTTCAGTTGTTAAAGTATCCTAATCAAGCATACCGGGCACATGAAACTATCTTTTATCTGTTCCCTGATATGCCTAAGCATGTACGGATCAGAAGCATGGACTGTAGGCAACGACCTTGAAAATAAATTTATTGACTTTGAAATGTGGTACTATAGGAGAATAGGCGAGATCATTGATCAGATGGACAGACAAGAAAACCAAGGAAGAAGTCTGGTAAATATTAAAAATATCACAAGAGTTTCTAAACAAAATGGAATCTAAAAAAAACCCTTCAATATCTCGACCACATAAAGAGATACAATACTGTTAAAAAAGAAATAGTAGAGGCAAGCCAGAAGGGACGGATAGACTGAAGGCAGAGACTACTTTGGGCTGGCAACATAAATTTTTGAACAGCATAATCATTGGGACAGTGTTCCAGAGCGGCTGCCAATCGAAGTAAGCGTCGGATCTTTGTATATCAACCTCAGAGGCCCCTTAGGCTGATATGAGCACCTCCACCACCACCACTAAAAGCCCTAAGTGCTTGTGTTTACCGATCCGAGAATACTAGGATTACTAAGCTGAACTCTGTTGTTTCTAGGGGTAGAACTGTAATATTTTCAAATTTAAACCCCCCCACTAAAAGTCCTTTTTGATTCCTTGAGTACTCAAACTTTGGTCTCATAATATTAATTACGATTTTTTAAACCGTAGATTTTTTTTTAAGCCCCGTTTGAGAATTCACAAAACGTTCCATTTTAGACTAGAAGTTTTTATCCATCGTATGTGTGACATTCACTTAATTCTTCCTTTTAAATTAGAAGTTTTTCTTTTCTTTCTATTTTTCAGTCCTCATTCAACCAAGATCAACCATCCTACCTTGGTCAGAGCCAGAACAGTCTTATCAGTTGGATGACATCATTGCTAATGAGACAATTCGAGTGGATCACGTGATTCACGAAAAAGATCTTATTACGTTCTACAGAGACGGTAAAATGTTTAGTGCTCAGATTTACGGTCAACCTTATGTTGTTTTTTTCTTCGGGGTTTCTAAGAAAACAGCAATAAAAAGTAACAAGTGTCTGCTGGCATGATAACAAATATTATCTGTTGGCAATTTTATTGTTTTATTCCAGGTTTTAAAAAATATTTGGAGGAAATCAAAGAAGGCAGAATCATTTCAGTCAGCTTGTATCCTCAGCAACATGTTATGGTCAGTGGAGCCTGTAGTCAACTGTCTCAGTAAATCATTAAAGCAACAATAATTAGGCAAATATATACTAATCAGGTTTTATGTTTTCCTGCTAGCTAAAGCTGGCCCTCGATTTACAGAAAACAAACCAATCACAGTGAAAAGATGGCTGCGCGTGATTTATTGTCAGGTTCCAAATGAAGAGGGGGAAAAGTACTCTGGAAAGAAAAAAGCTGTGATCGCAGAAGATCGCTGGTAGACTGGCATTTTTCACAGAAAGATAAGATTAGTCGATGAAATCAAGTTAGATGGATGCGTGAGAGATAACGAAAAAAACCACCACTGTTTATACCCTTTTGAAAAATGCAATAATATATAGCGTTTGTTTAGGCAAATCCTCGCTCAACAGCAAACTCTATGCGCTTCACACTCTATACTATTACCCCAGCAAACCTATGAGCATTCTGAAACAACTTCATCTTCCTGACAAGCATACAGTGCAAACAGTCATTTATAGGAGCTAAAACACTAACATGCTAACAAGATCTTTCACTGTCTATGGCCTGGTACCCATTCCCACCTTGGTGAAATGAGGAAAAATCGTGTAAAGTGCCTTTCCCAATGACACGACGTCGGATCCGTGGCATGAACCCCGAACCCGCAACCTCACGATTACGAGTCCCGTAGCCTAACCACTAAGCGACCGACGTTTTTACAGCTTTTTATCCCCATCCGAAACCAAGTTTATCGTGCCGATCTCCTTTCACCACTCTCAAACTGCATACAACTATAAGGTTCTCTGATTATTTTTTTTCTATTGGATAAAATGGGCCTACGGTTTACAGAAAGCAATCTGTCCACCATGAAAAAATTGGAACCCTACCCGGCAGGCAGCGGGTGGGAGTTGCCACAACCCATCAGTGGAAGTGGAAACCGGTGCACATAGGTTACCCACTTTTTGTATGTATGTATGTATGTGCAGGCAGCGGGTGGGAGTTGCCACAACCCATCAGTGGAAGTGGAAACCGGTGCACATAGGTTACCCACTTTTGAAAGGCAGGGGACTATAACTATCTCTATAGGCCTCCATAGGGTTTATGATAATAATAATAATATAATAACGCAAATGTGTATCTATCGCGCCTGGCTTCACACACTAATTTGAACCTACTTGCTTGAGATGGCGTTTTCAACATTGATCATCATCATCATCATCATCATCATTATTTCTTCTTCTTCTTCTTCTTCTTCTTCTTCTTCTTCTTCTTCCTTTTCCTCTTCTTCTTCTTCTTCTTCTTCTTCTTCTTCTTCTTCTTCTTCTTCTTCTTCTTATTATTATTATCATTGCTTTTATTGTTGTTGTTATTGATTGAAATTTTGAAGGCAAACTAGATGTAGTGTAGATCCTTTGAACTGCTATGTATAAAATTGTTCCACTACTGAGTAGCAGGTTACAATGCAAGATTTAAGAAAGGGGGAAAACTCCAAAACTTAAAGTTAAAAAAAGCAACCAAATAAACAAAAAAAAAAAAGAAAAAAAAAGGAGAAAAAATCCTCAACGTACAAAAATTAAACAGACAATCTACGTTAGAATTTTCTTTTCTCACAATGTCCTCGATATTTAAGTTGACAAAATTGTACGTCGTTCACATTTTTAATTTCAGTGAAATTTCTACTTCTCTGTGTTCACCTGCTAGGTCTCAGGAGTAGTTGACTCCTTGTTATTCAACCGGCAGTGCTACTGATTTTTTCGTGTGACCGTTTTTCCTATTTTGTTGGGCCCCTTGCCTTTAAGCTTTTATAATGCATAAAGTGTTTTTAGCTATGGTAGGAAAATTGTTTTTCTATGTGGCAGCCGATGTCTAGTCTTATTGATTTTAGGTCCACCAAAAGATCTTTTATGCGCTCAATTTGCACACCGGACGTCGGGTTTTTTCGCCCTTATCCAAGAAGGCCAGGTGTTCGATCTTACGTACACTAAAATTAGGGGTGTGGCTGAAAGACAGCAGTAAGAAGGAGCCAGGAAAAGCAGTGGAAAAGGTCCGGGGAAAGGTATAGAGGCACCGAGAGGAGGTCTGGGGTGGGGAGGGGTTGAGAAAGTGGAGACGAAAGCAGAACAGGACGAGAGAACAGGAAAGGAAATGAAAGGGGAAAATTATTTTTAAAAACCACACACACACAAAACATTTTGCGTCTATGTCAGGATTCAATCTCGGGACAGTTTCCGTGACAGGGAACACTGCACCTCTAGACGACGAGAGCACAGCCTTTTCAGTGAATAGGCTTTGTTTTCCATATTTTCTCCGTTTCGTAGAAAATTGATCTGGCGTGTTTTACCAACATGCATGGTGCATTTCCTATATTACTCATCGATCGCTGTACATAACTCTCATGTTTCCGGCACCCGAGGTTCATCGGTGCAAAATTGATCTGGGTCATTTTTTTTCTGTGTAAATTTTCAGATTTAAGAAGTTGCAATAAGTTCACAAAAACTTTATTTGATCAACGTTCAGTGATTAGTTTAGTAGACCCGAATTATGGATTTAGTTTCTGTTTCACTAATGAAAACCAATCTATCATTACGGTATTGACATAGCGCAGTTACCTATAGTCATAGTAAAAAAAAAATTAAACCAACAGTGCTTATCTATGTTTTCCTATTGGCTTGGGCAAAAGTGAAATTTGTCTCCTGTTGCACTGAGGATACAAAACAAAGAGCAAGCATTTCTAGCTCACCAATAACTGGAAATCTGAAACAGCAATTCTGGTATGACCGCAACTTTGGGACGTTTCCGCTCGCGATGTGGTCTTTTTTTTTACCACTCCCAAGAGTAGGCTGAGAAGAACCCCAGATGTTGAGCCGATTACTACTGTTGGCCTATTGTATAGTTTTATATTGAATCTCGATGAGGCGGTCAACTCATTCATACGTCATATGACGACAATACCAATACGTTTGGCGGTTTATTGATTTCTACAGGGAAAATGGACATAAAGGAAAGTCCTGAATGCGCCCTGCAGTGAAATTCTCCCCTGTAATTCGTGGTCATAACGGCAAAAAGGTCGTGCGTTATCGAGTCTTAGTCACATTACCATCGTTGATAGAGAGCCATTGTCCTGAATGTATGACATGGGCTGATCATTTATTCAGCACATACTTTCTCATGCTCTTTCAAGTCTTCTTTCGTCCAGTTGACCTACATTCTTAAAGAGTATATTTTATCTGATATTTCTACTGGTGTCCTCTCATATGATAAAGTTTTAAAGTTTGGTTTTATCCACTCTTATAGGCTAACTGCAATAAAAATGACTACATTGTCAGCAATAACAGACAAAAACCGAAATGATCAGACGTTCTGTAACAGTGTCGAGAACGTTCTTACAAGAGCTATTTCCGGTGGTACAATGGTAAAGGAACAGGACTACATCAAACTCTCATGTAAATTGAAAGCAACGAAAGTGAGTAAATGCGTGGACATTAAGTTCGTGAGCAAGACGCGTTAATTTTCATTTAGAGGACTTTTAAAACGTGACTTGTAGGGGGCTGTTTGTGTGGATAGATTTGTTGATTAAGTTTTTGAATGAATACCTGTATTATTTTTGTCTCATCTGTAGGTATTTACTGCATATGGCACTATTCTTGTCAGAAGACCATTTGAAAAGGGACAACAAAACAGTCTCCTTTATTCCTTTGAAGTATTTTTTTCTTTGTGATATTAGTGAAAGAAAAAAACAGACGTGAAAACTTTTCTTTTCCCATCGAACGATTATTTTTTATATCTTCTAAAGCAACAACAATAACAGCAACAACAACAATCTTTTTTTCAGCTCACTGTTTACCCGGATTGTTTTTTATATTTATGCCCCGTAAAAGAGACGCCTAGAAAGTTACAAACTTGTTGCAATGACGAAAACTGCAGGTTCGATCCTGATTTGCTTTCCTTTTTTTCTCTTTCTACATTAAGGGGACACAAATCGTGCCTTTCTAAAGACTACTTTTTACCAATCACGACACCTATCACGACATTACATTTGTTAAAGAAACTCTTGCGTATTTTCCAGTTTACCTGACCAGTCCTAAACCACTCATCTTCATCGACTTACGTCATCACGTCTGCCCATTTGACATCTTCCCGAAACGTCTGCTTGCTTACGTCACGAGGTCCCTCAAGAAATGTCCTCACCTAAGCCAGGAGACCCAGGGGGCAAAGGTGGAGGTCACGACCCAGGCTCTCCAGCTTCTAGACTTCCTGTCGGAGTTTCTGGTGTCGTGGGACAGTGCGGCCACCAAGCAGGACCGCGAGGGATTTGCCCTGCTGTTTGATGAGACAGGGGAAGGTTGGTGGCCGACTCATACTTTGTTACAATACAAACCTTGCATCTTCCTCTTTCATCGTTTTTAAATTATGTAAATGGAAAAACAGTTATTTAGCCTGGTTTTGAGACTCATTAGGGTGTGAATCATACTTTTTTAAAGGACAATTTTGGCGTTAAACTTATCAGCTCTTATCCCTCTAACCTCTCTCTTGCCCCCCACCCCTTTTTTTCCCAATCATTCTGGAAATAAATGATCCTGGTCTAGTGTTTTGAAGGCCGAAAAAATGTTTCTTCTTCGAATTAACCAATATTATAGGAAGAAAATATATTATATCAACAACATAAAAACAAAAGGCCACGTTTTTGTTGCAGATAGTGTACTCCAAAAAACGAGCAAATTTGGTAGTTTTGATAGTGTTTGATCACTCAGGTATTGGGTTGTCACGGAATGAAAACCATAATCATACTTTGCATATTACTATCTGTTAATTCCGGATATGATAGGCTCTTTGGAAAGCTTTCCTTTTAAAGTGTTTTCGGTTTTTGACGAATTTGAAAATTAAAAATTCTAGATTGTCCACATACCCTGTGTTTATTTGCGTGCGTGTGTGTATGTGTGTGTGTGTGTGTGTGTGTGTGTGTGTGTGTGTGTGTGTGCGTGTGTGTATGTGTGTGTTGCACTTGTGTGTGTGTTTGTGTGGGTGTCTGTGTGTGTCTTTGTGTGTGTTTCTGGGTGCGTAGCACCTATTTCTGTGTGTTTGTGTGAGTGAGTGAGTGTGTGTGTGTGTGTGTGTGTGTGTGTATGTAAGTGTGTTGTACTGGTGCGTATGTGTGTGTGTGTGTGTGTGTGTGTGTGTGGGTGTGTGTGTGTGTGTGTGTTTGTGTGTGTGTGAGTGTATTGCACTTGTCGTATATATGTGTGTGTATGTGTATGTGCGTGTGTATGTTTGTTCTGTGTGTGTATGTGTGTGTGTGTGTGTGTGTGTGTGTGTGTGTGTGTGTGTGTGTGTGTGTGTGTGTGTGTGTGTGTGTGTGAGTGTGAGTATGGGTGTGTGCTGGGGAGATGGGGTAGGACACGTTGAAAAAGTCGTGTTTCATAATTTGTAAATGAACTCCTGAAGCCTCATTAATACAGGGTTGTCTGTCGTACACTGAACATAAATCAATTCCAGGAGAGAAGTTTATTGACGTAAAGCAATGAAAAATTCGTTCAGCTCTCTACTTATCAATATTGCCAATGATCAACGTGTTCAAAAGTTTGAGAAGTGATTATCTACGGCAAAGTGTCCCAGCGGAAAGGATCCACTTCCAGAAGGGCGAGTCGATCTGATGAACACCTGAGCGACACTTGTGTCGTAATTGGATATCATTATTTATTCTTAGAAAATGCCAAGGTTAGTTCATTGTTGTGTGAAAAATTTTAAAGAGCTGCGAGATTAGACATCTTTATCGACTTGGTGTCTCTTAAATCACCTGATATAATAGGTGATTATAGATCTAAACTTGGCACTACATGATTGAATTGATTCAATATAAGGCTTAATCATAACACTGACAGAGATACGTAAAGTATGATAAACCGTTTTAATATTCCACAAAAATATTTCTAATAGCTCATAACCGATGATTCGAGTACGGGGAATGAAGTAGCACGTGATTTTATTTGCTATTATTTTGATTGCGAAAATGAAGATTGGTTTAAATTATGCATTTTACCAGTTTAAAATACAACTATAAATAATACCGCACCGTACTGCTCTTGGTAAGGGCAAAGATTCTCCTGTAATGGAGAATCTTTGGTTAGGGGTTGTCTTCTACATTAAAATCCACATCGAGGCTAGAAAAAAGCAAACTTAATATAAAATCATAATTCTGTATTGCTCAAAACTGAGGCAGCTTTGAACTTTTGTTTTCTTTTTACCACGAAGCGCAGTCTTTTTTATCATGAGAAGTTGAGCTCCCCCTTTGTTGATCGTGAAATATTACCTGGTAATAATATGTTTATAAATAGAAACAAGTCACATGAATTCTCTTCTGCCAACTATGTGTTTTGAAGATGCAAAGTTGAAAGACATAAAGTGAAGAACAAAGGAAAAAAACCAGAACTTTCTTCTTGGGGAAATACGTTTTACACATGTATTGTGAATAGACATCAAAGGTGAGCTAAATAAAAGTTGGTTACATGATTATATTATTATTCTATTTGAAGACAATTCTCACAAATGAAAACTCGCATACACACACACACTCACACACACACACACACACACACACACACACACACACACACACACACACACACACAAACACACATACACACACGCGCGCACGCACACACGCACGAGCACACACACCTGTACACACAGACACAGATGTGCTATTGTTTTCCCTTTAAATTCACAGCAAGCACGCCAGCAGCAGCCCAGAAAATGACCTGGATCAACATCTTAAGTTATTCATTAGCGCCACCTAGTATGGTATCATCTGAACTAACTGGGTTCCCAAGTACTAACACACATGTTGACACTTGATCTCGTGATAACCAGACGTGGGAAGAAAAGGTCCCACTTTTACAGCCTCTTAGAAATTAGTTTTAGTACTAATAGAAAAAAACCCCTCAAACGTTGCTGTACTCTTCTGGTTTGGAAGAGGAATGGTATATTTCTGTAAATAGTGTCAGCGTGTTTACAGTCCTTCCTTTGACTGATGATTCATTAAGCATAGTTGATGGCTATTAGGGTGTTAGGACCGGTACCATCTTGTATTTGAAGAAGGCAAATTTGATCTTAGAGGTAATCGTCCCTCCACCATCTCTCTCATTTTCGTGTTTGAATTTGTTTTCAATGTTGGTGGACATAATAGCCCCCGAGTGTCATCATTAGCCCGAACTGAGAGCTCACATTCCTTTTGAAACCTTTATATCATCGACGACGTGCAATTGTCCTTCACAGGTATGGCAAGGGAAAGTAGCTTGCTTGCCCAATAACATGAGGCAGGGGAAGCAGGAAAACTCAAATTTTTGCTTGCAATATTTCATTTATAGTTATACGGGTATCCTTTGTCAAACGGAGGGGGGTGTTTGCATCGAAAGTTTTAAAATCAACCACTACTCATATAAAAAACCAACAGTTTTCTATTAAAAATAATACTGCATTGTGACGAGTAAATAAGTTGGTCACGTTGTTTGAACAGATGTATTGATTAGTGTCTAAATTATTTCTATAGAAAGTGAACGTGCTTGATGCTCAGCAGTCTTTCCTCGTCGTGAGCCCACGCGTAATAGCTGGATAATTCAGAATGTTGTTCATCTCATATTCGTGTAATTTGGGATTGATACCCTTACTAAGCTTGTTCAGATTCGTCTGACTGCAGTTAAAATAAGATACAAATAATCGCTGGTTTTTATCTCTTGAGATCTTTGCAAATCTAAAAGTGATATGACGAACAGACTCCAAAAGCCCTTTAATGCAGACCACAGCAAACTTCGGTTCCAACACGTTTTCTTTGATGTTAGCATAAAACGTTTCCAAAAAAGAGGGACAATTTACAGCATACACCCAGACCATCAAAATATCGATCTATTTACATCAACACTAATCTTTAACGCATGCTTATGAAATACGGTCCAACAGAGTGAGTACCTTTTGAGTTACGTGGAGACGTCTTGGCGATCTTAGGAGGAAATAGTATAGGCTTACAATGATGGGGGCAGGGTGGTATCATTGACTCAAACTGAGAAGTGTGTAGGCAAGGCTCTTTGAATCATTTCTCGTAGTGGCCATGTGTATGCATCCAAACGGCAATGAGTAGTAGACGGGCCAAATAAAGAAACGGAAAAAATATTGGCTCGAGGTCTTAACAAATCTATTGTTTGGTCGCTGGCCTACAGTAGTGCCTCGCAAAGTTAGGTGAGCAATGGGACATGAATACATACACGAAATTTTTTTTTTTTTTTAAACGGGAACTGACAAAGGTGAACAAGCTGTTCGAAAATAAAACTGCAACGGAGGGAAACTCCAAACAAAAAACAACATTATTTATTTACTTAACATGCTGTCTAATAAAACTGCAATGCTTACAGATGCAAGAGAAAAGGCAATATTTTCTTCGATTTGCCTTGAGCCAAAAATATAAGGACTGAAAAAAAAAGAAGATAATTACAGTAAGTGTAAAGACTTGATCTAGAATTCAACACTTATGTAGTCGGCAGTCGAAAGCACTATTAAACTATTTCTGTCTTGTTTCCCACCTCATGGCGAGACACATCAGCGGTTGATAACCTCGGCTTGCATAACAGTCCAGATATTATTATGTGTCTCTTGTTACACGAACCGACGTACATAATAGAGTCTGCTGCTCATCTTTAAACTTTCCACTGACACAGGTTGCCGCTAATTAATGGCATGGTAGGCTTTTTGCTCTTGATTTTAAAAGAACAAAATTACACAGCCCTACTTTGATAGTTATGTGTATTACCGTGTTGCGCCTGAAGCGTGTTGAATATGAGAATTGTTTTTGGGGCCTAGAAGATAAATCCAAGCTTTAATTATATTTTAAAAAATCATGAAGTATTTTGAATAATACGTTCTTTCACCTTTGCTTGTATCAAATCGTTCGTCCACTGGATGTACCAAAATCAAATTATAGGATTGTGAAAACACTGATTTGTCATCTGATTACGGTAGATCATATATGATCACAAAAAAGATGTCAGACGTTTATCTTTCTTGACTGGAATAAAATATTATGTTCAGCTGAATGTCCCCATTTGAGGATGAGCTACTTTGAAAAACGCTTTTGAAATAACCCGCGTTGTGATTGATGAGACGATAGTGTTAAATGCCAATCAGAATTCGTTTACCAGCAAAAATTCCCCCCCCCCCCCCCCCGAATACGGCATGTATTCTCAAAGTGACGAAATGTAAGAATAATACATTAATTAACTGTCTTTTTTTGAATTTGCATGTGATAAGACAGATGGTGATAGGAAAATAATTCACATAATCTTTTTTCTAAAACAAAACAGAAGCGTATCAGCAAATCGTGAAAATGCTTTAAATAAATGAAAATCTCGGATTACTGAGTTCTGTAGTGCTTTAGTGCTTTGGAAGCCTTAAAGAAATACGAATATCACATTTTCCAATCTGGGGAAGTGATTCGTGGAATCAAGCTCTCATTCAATCTGTCATTTCATTTCTTTATATTGAATGAGTTGCCCGAAAGATCGTTTTCTAATTCTCTGCCAGTGTCACGATTTGTGTACAAAATAGCAAGAATTGCAAGACAAGGGGCGAAACTGAAAGGAATGTTCCAAAAGCGAATTGCGTTATTTAGCTAACACAGAGGAAACCAAAGGCATGTGATGATATGTTAATGCATGCTGAGTGTGAGAAGTTAACCAAAACGAAATAATATCCTTCTCCATATATGTGAGGTTGTCTTGATGCTGAGTAATTATGTTGCGGTAATAAATTCGAAGCCCAACTTATTGTCAAATATTTCCTAAACTGTCAAGCATAGACTTTCCAGCTTTTGCACAATGACTCTTATCATTTGGTCTTAACAGATCGATATTTCTTAATACACAGCCCACAGTCTGGAAGGGAGAAGATTCCCTTTCAAGACTGACCTCTTGCACTGAAATTTATTGGTCTTGAAACTTTTTGTAATAACGAACAAACAGTTTTGTTTTGTTAATTTCCTAAATAAAATAAAACTCAACTTTCTTACTTCCATCCAGAAAATTGTAACTCAACACAATATTTACTTTTTTGCAGATTACTTTTTACTGCAACACAGGAAATTGCACAAAAAGCCCATTTTTGAGATTACGCTTCCTTTGTACAACTGTAGCAGTTCAAGTCACGTGACTAACCTGGCTGCCAACACAAACACCAAGGACGTTGTTGTGATAGCCCAGGCTGAGTGTATCCACGAGCTTCTCATGGCGGTGAGTATTTCTTGCTTCCATATATGATTTACGGCATTTGCGACACAATTATGTCATACAAGGGCCGAAGATTTGAGGAGTTATAAAAGAGTAACAAACACAAGAAAGAAGGAGGAGAGATAATAACTATAGCTGTTTGATAGGAAAGAAGGAGCGAACAACAGCAGTGCACCTGCCAACCACTCACTAAGATGAGTCTAAAGCATGCAGGAGACTGTAGAAGAAATTACAGTTTACCTGTATCCGTGCAAATTTCAATTGCCAGACGCCATTTTTGGATTTTTTATGTACGATCTGGGAAACCGTTTGCGTGGACCTGTTACCCAAACGCAAACTTGTCCGCCCCCCCCCCCCCCTCTCCCTCACCCCCCCCCCCCCCCTCTTTATTTTAACCATTTTAATTAAGTGGGAAACTTTCATTTCATTTTTGGGATTGTGAACTCGTTCACAGGTCGCTGGAGTGTATAATGAAAGTGGTCGCTCTAAACTTGTACCGCCTATCCCAAATGAAAGTTTGCAGGAAATGAATAGGCTTGCTGCACAACTTTTACAGATGGAATCCCTTCAGTATTAATGCAACACAAAATAGACGCACCCTATCATCATAATGACTAGCAGTAGTGTGATACAGAATATTTTGATTCGTCTTCTCTCTCTCCGTTATTACGTACTTCCGTGCTTTTTCTGCTTTAGTGTGGCCTTTTTTGTTCAGAAGAGCGTTACTCAAACTATAGGAAACAAAATCCCCCCCCCCCCCTAAAAAAAGGGTATGTGCACGTTCTCTCATGTCTTGTCCACTGAAGCTTGCAAATGAAACAAACCCAACGTCCAGCCCGTGCAAAGCAATAATTTTGTTACTTTTATGGATGTTACCTCTATCACTTGGCGTTTGATTGTTTTCTATACAAAAGCAGCATTTACACCTGTTATTTTGTCTTTTTCATTTTCATGTTTTTTTGGCCCGTAACTAATGAAGCAGATGCCTCAAGTTGTTCTTGTTGATATTATTTCACAAACTTGTAATTATCTATATTGCTTTTGGAAACGTTATCTTCACACTTGATCAGCTACATGTGATCATAATAATATTATCATTTTCCCAGAAATCGCTATTGATTTTTCTCGAAAGGCTGCTGCGAGAATAGATAATGCAGTCTAGCCCCCGCCCCCCCCCCTTTCCTCCGACTTACCCCCGCACAATGATCCTTTTTATTTCTTTTTTTCCATTTTGCCTCTTCGCCACAATCATATAACACATCAATATTTGCCGTATTTCGAATTTCTTTTCCTTTTTAATCTGGCTACCGCTTTTGCTGTGTTCCTTCAACGGAAATGCAATCAAACAATGAGTCAGCTACACCTCTCGATCTTTTAATAAACACACACACGCACACACACACACGCACACACACATACTCACACATACACACTCACACACACGCTCTCTCTCTCTCACGCGTAAACACACGCACGCGTGCGCACACCCCAGAGGGAGAGAGAGGGAGAGAGATAGGTAGAGAGAGAGAGAGAGAGAGAGAGAGAGAGAGAGAGAGAGAGAGAGAGAGCAGACAATAGTGCACTGTTAATAAGACACTAAAAACACTGTTATCCCTAGTTCCCTCCCCCCCTCCCCGCTCACACTTGAACACTCTTGACAACATCCCAGGTCCCTGGGCACAGACGTGGATTTCTAGTCTAATCTGCAGAATATAAATGTGTTGTTATTGTTTTAATGAAAACTAGTCACAGCATACAGAAGATTAGCATATGGCTCCAATACTCTAGGGACGTAGGGCAAATGCTCAGGGAACCTTTGCCGTAATTGCCCTCGGTCTCCCAAAGAAAAACCAACACTGTCTTGTTTAGAGAAATGATATCTTGCCCAACAAGCACGTATGGTCCACATACTTTTCTTAATTGTTGACACAGGACACAGAAAGTGATGCGTTTGTAACAAAAAACAACCATAACCCCTAAACATATGATCCTAAAAACCCGAAAATTGAAGGATAGCCTCATTACATGTATTGAGGAGAATAATATAAGTGGAACGAATTAGAAAGGCCTAAGAAATTGGTGTGGTGGGTCAAGTGGGTGAGCAGGGGTGGGGTTGGGGTATTTTGGCAGAAAAAAAGAAGGTTAAGGATACGTGACAACCAAAAGTTCTCATTTCCATTTCATGATACATATTTTATGAATGCAGAAGACTGTTTGTGCGGAAGCAACTGAAACCCCTCAAGGGATATGTGTGGCATCATGATAAGATTAAGCGCTCGTCAAAATAATGACATCGATGAAACCGACACTTTCCCGCCCGTTAGGCTATTATTATGGATTTTTTTAGGGGGAGGGGGGAGGTTTGCAGGGGGTGACTTGCTTCCTTTTATGTCCACTCAGAATCACTTTTTTGTGTGGATTTCACCTGAAAATGTTGATCAAAAGCCCTAAAAAAGTATATTCGCAGTTGCCAAAGAAATAATGAGCTTGTGAAGTCCCCAAATTTTGGGGGCCATTTTCTCACTGATTTTACCCCAAACACAAGGCGACCCCGCACTTCTGTTTAAGAAAAGCGGACATTTTTATTTAATCAAAAGCAAAAAAAAAAAAAAAGAAAGAAAAAAAAAAGAATAAGCTTTATATGAAACCAATAACTATGCATTTATACTATACTTATAGCTGTGTTTACACGGGAGTGGGCGCTATAGAATTGATCTTCATCATTATTATTATGTGCCAGAAAATTAACGAGCGCCTGATTCCAGCGCGTCGTGACGCATAATGGTTCTGGTGAGAAATATTCGGGAAATCCAGAGGTATTGAGCACTCAATTTAAACCTTCGGATTATTGATCACAGCGGACAAAACCGTCCATTTCTTTGTCTTTGTATTTTCCCTTACGCTCTAGAGTGAAGGGTCTGGCAACAAACATAGTTTTGTTGTGTTCGTTTTGCGTGATCAACATCCATTACTATTGTATGAAGAATGTGGTCTTAAGCAATGGGATCCTCAAAAAAGAGTGAGAGTAAATACAAGTTTGATTGAGTAATGTAGATTAAGTGTTCTTTGGCTGGGACAACATTCTTTGATCATCGCGTGGAACACCATGACCATAAAGGTTCTGGCATTGGTTTTTTTTTTCTTTTTTCGGGGGAGGGGGGGATTGTCTGTGCTTCTTGTTTTTGTTCATATTTTGTCTTTTTTTGTTTTGTTTTTATTAGGGGCGGGGCGGGTTGTGTTGTAATGCTCATATTTTGTGAAAAATGTGATCACCAATATTTGTTGAGAAGCCGGCCTGCTTGGGTTTTACCAATAGCTCAATCCCCAAAGTCATGGCAATTTTATCAAGATGATGCTTAATTAAGTTTGAGGATTTTGTTTCTACAAATAAAGAGATTTGTGCACTAATTCATTAGTTCTAAAACACTCCCTTCTCTCTTCTCTCCCTTCGTTCTCTTTCTCTCTCTCTTTCTTCTCTCTGTTTCTTTTTTTTCTTTCTTTCTCTTTTATTTTCTCTCTCTCTCTCTCTCTCTCTCTCTCTCTCTCTCTCTCTCTCTCTCTCTCTCTCTCTCTCTCTCACACACACACACACACACACACATATATATATATATATATATATATATATATATATATATATATATATATATATATATATATATATATATATATATATACACACATTCACACAAACCTCGCATGTTATTTTGAGACTTTTAGCTAAACTCTTTTTGATAAATAACTGTTTGAAAGGTAAGCTTCTCAAGGAATTTTAAAGTAGAACAGGGTCGTCTTGGCTCGGAAAGTGAGATTGCTTGGTTTAAAAATTTCACCTCATCTGCACATCCCCTTAAATGCACTAGAATGCAGTCTCTTCCCTGATTTAACCTTACGTTGCACGAATATAGATAAGAAAAGATAAGATACATCTTTATTATTCGGATTCTGGCACATTGGTTTGGTGTTTCACCACGTAAACACACACACACACACACACACACACACACACACACACACACACACACACAAAAACAAACATCCTCACAAACACAGCCTTACAGTCACATGCATAATAAACATGAACAGAAATATAAACAATAATAATCAAGCTAGATACATACTCATTGTTATTCTGATGCATGCTCTAAGGTTATATGAATACTTATATCAAGATGGTTAAGATGGAAGAATTTTGATGGGTGATGGTAAAAATGACCTTCTGAACTGTATCTTTCTTTTTTCTGTATCTCTCTCTGCCATACATGGACTAGACGTTTGATACGCCGACACACCTGCAACATTCTATACAATTTAGACCCTACTTATGTAAAAAATATATTTTTAAAAGATCAATAGGACTCTGGTATCAATTGGAAAGTTACATTTTCACACACTATGAGCAAAACTGTTCATCAGTCAGCCCAAAATGGATCGTTGCTGATTAAGAGCTGTTGGTCTTGGAAGCCTTTTTGGAATTCTCGCGGGTACTTGATAAACAATCGTCATTACGAAATGATAAAGTTTGAAAATGTTTTAGCTTTTTATTTTGCTTCGAAGTCTCGTTCAGTTCCAAGCTATTTCTCGCTGTGTTAATGCTTTTTTGTTGGCTCTCTTTGTTTTGTTTGAGTAGAGTGAAACACATCGTCACAATAATGGTCATTTAGGTATGGGAAAAAGAAAGACAGATATACAGAAACACCGTGACAAAGGGAAAGTTTTAAAAAGTATAACATAACAATGGCGCTCTCCAAACACCTGCATTTTGTAGGTTCAGCAAAAAAAGTCTTAAGACAGATGGAAGTCAATTGATGTTAAATGTATGCATTTTCCAAAGTTCTCCTCCCCTCTCTCAGGTGTCACTGCTACGTCTTCCACCGACCAGGTTCCGGTGGTTGCTCTACTCAACTGATGACAACAGCGTCAATTGCAATGACTCGCTGGACATGTTTTGTGACGTCATCAAGCCTGTGCTACTGACAGAACGCGATAAGCCTAAAGTAAGATAGTTGCGTTTTTATTAGCTAACATGTGTGTGTGTGTGTGTGTGTGTGTGTGTGTGTGTGCGTGTGTGTGTGTGTGTGTGTGTGTGTGTGCACGTGTGTTAGTGTGTATGTGTTTGTGTTTTAAACAAACCTCAGCATTCTCCTTTATAACACCCTTTATCTCTCCTTTGTCCTTAGAATCGACTTGTCTTCACCGCAGAGAAGATTCTCAGCTACGTCCACTCAGGAATAAATATATACACTAAAGGAAAAAAAGGTGAATGGTTTCCATCTGCGTGTCAAGAAAACTGTGCAGTAAACTGCTCCGAATGTCAGGAGATCTTCCAACAAGGACTTGGACAGGTCAGTGTTTTAGAATGTGCTGTGCACTCTTTCGACCTCTATCGCTTTTTTGTTTGATCTGCTTTGTGTTTGAGACTCTTCTGACAAAATTTATTTTGGTATATGCCAATTTCCTAATGCGCTGTACTAGATAAGTGCCCTGTACTAATCGTATTTGTTATTCTATTAGGCAGTATTCAGATCCGACTAGGCTAGAAACGGCCAGCTGTCATGATAGCAGACCTTTGCTTGAACGCCTAGGGGTAGTTTAGCTTTGCTGTAGTAAAAAAGGTAATACCACAATATCATGTAGAATTTCTCTGGCACTATAATCGTTCCCCCTTTTAGTAAAATAATCTTAGACAGGCTTAAAAGGCCACACATTTCAATTAGACAAAGTCCCATATTCATAAGTGCACAAATGTTGTGGAAGAGTCGATAAAGAAACAAGACGGGGAACAGGCCAAAGTTTAAGCAAGCCCCTCTTTTTTGGAAAATATAAAATAACATAATAACTTTAATGGGTTTGTAAACAGCGATTTCTACTCTCTTGAGTCTCATTTGAACTACGAGCAAACATTTTTGGACAATCTAAAGTAACGGTTTCGCAAACTGAAAGTGAAATACGATTCTGAGACACCATAACAGGATCTCGGTGTTTTTAAGGCAGTGTGCGGGGCTAAATCATAATTTACTCACAACAGGAACATATCATTATAGAGATCCAGTCGTTTACTGATACTTTTGTTTTGGGTATCTTTTTCTCTAATTTTCTTTGTTGCTGTTTATCTTCTTCAGATACCAGGCCAGGAATTCGATGTGTTCAGATATCAGTCTGATGATGCCAGCGCCAAGGATTCGATTATCTTTGATCTGCACCGACTTTTGCCTAATGGGCAGAGATATGTACGTTGGTGTGTGCAGTTTATTGTGTTGGTAACATGATGCGTGTTTCGTTTGTAGTTTGTAGTGCTTTATTTGATATTGAAACTTAATATTGTTGATTTGATCTAGGTCCTGAAAAAAAATCGTTGTTCGTTTCCGGAAAAACAAAAATTGTTTGTGTTTATTCTTACTTAATGCAGATATTTTGCGCCCCCATCAAAACAATTTTGACCATTTAGGATGCAAGCTTTGACCACTGCCTGTTAGAATGAACCCAAGCCAAAGGGGCACGTCGTCCCTTCAGAAAGACAAAGATACTCGATAAAACGTATCTCTTCACGGTATTCGAACTCAGGTCTACAACTGCGTGCGACAGCAAAGCGCATGAACTCAACACCACAGACAGCACGTTCTTTATTCTGTTATTGACTACACCTTTACAGTAAGAAGGATGAGGCTCATGCATAGTGTGGCCTGTACTTACTTAGACTTAGATAAAGGATGCAGAGGGATCCATTTTTCGCAAAACATTTTTTTTTTCAATTGCAATTATTTATTGATTAATTTAAAACAAACACATTGGCTTAAATTTCACAAGGAACAGAACAAAACAACCCTCTTTATAGCACGACATAAGAAGATTTGTTATATGAACCATGGATGTATTGCTTTTCAAACTGACGTTCTGGTACATCTTTGATGTTAGCTATGATGTAGGGCACTGTTTTTAAGCTGGAGTTAAATGTCTTCTACAAGTATGCTCTCCAATGACAACCCCGTTAAACCCCAAACAAACAAACAAACAAACAAAAAACCCAACCAAAAACAAACAAACAAAACAAATCAAAACAAAACAAAAACATAACAAAACAGAAAGCAAACAGAAACAAACACAAACAACAAAAAAACCTACATAAAAAGAAAAACAAAAACAACCTCACCAAAACAACAACAACAATAACAACAACGAAACAAAAAACAAACAAAGGAAAACAAACCACTGTTTTCCATTTTTACACGCCATACTCTAAGGTATCGAATAAAAAGAAGGGTAGGAATAAACGGGAGGGTTGGACAAGGGGTCCAAAATTGATAAACAGGGGGAGGAAGGGGGTGGAAAAAAGGGAGGGGGGGCACATTCAACCTCATACCCCAGATAGGAACAAATCTGTTTTATTTCTCCTTCAGTGAATAAAATAACAAGAAATCATGAAATTTTAGTGATTTTAGTAAGTCACAACTTTTCCCATTTAATTTAATAACAAACCAGTTACATTAAAACATATAAATCAATGTACAAAAGTTTTAAAAATCCACAGAAAATTAAGTTAGCCAACCCGGTATCGGTACTAATAATGAGGGTAATTTGCCATTTACAAAAGAAAAAGAAGTTTCATTCAAATATCTAGATTCAAGATATAATGTTTCACATAATCGTCTGTCGTGGCAAGCTGGGAAATAATTGGTGGCTTTTAAACACAAGGGGGCTATCCCGAAAAATGCTTTTTTTTGGAGAAAATCAAAGATAAAGTTTTTGCCCCTTGTTCAGTTTCTTATAAAGACAAGCCGAGTTTTCTCTACAATCAAGCACATATGCACACTAATGAAACTAAACTTTTCATATAGGTAGGGGCGTAGGGCAATGCCCATTTTTGGTGCATGTCAAGATTTCTGGAAACCCCCGAAATCTGGGTTAGCCCGCTTGTCCTTAAAAGCGACGAATTAACGGGGGGAATGGAAATAATAGCCGGGGAGGGGGTGTGGGTGCGCAAAAAACTGGAAATTAATCAGCTTGAAAGGGTGGGGGGGGGGGGGGGGCGCTTATTCGATACTTTAGAGTAAAGCGCTTGTTCCTGTGTCCACAGATTGGCAACTGGTCCAAGGATTTGGGACTTGACATGTCGGAGCTCGCCTACCCCGCCGACTTCATAGACTCCAGGCTCACTGTCGTTGTCGTTGTGGTATGTACAAAGGATAATCTATGTAAACGTCTCTGATATATCATTCTTGTGATTCCGACCTTTTTGTGGTTTTTTAATTAAAAAAACAAAAAAAACCCCACACTTTTCAGGCTTCAAAATTTAAACCATGATAGCATTCATATTGCCTGAGGATATGACTGTGTCACTTTTTTCATGACCGTGTATGAGATGTAAAAGTGTAGGTTTTGACGGCTATAATTACATCGTTATAACGAACTCCAGAACTAAGTCATTGGTGTTCTATTACACTTTAAAGAGATCTTAGTGCTTGCTAATCAGTGCATGTTCAAAGCTGCTTGGATTAAACCGAAAAGGGATATTCATATCATATTGATGTTTATTATTATGACCCTAGGCACAAATCCCACTTGCACTGACAGTCAGCCGTAGAACCACAACAATAACGATAAAATTAGAGGCCGCAGTTCATTTGATGCTCTCAGGCAGCCTCCCCTCCCCCCCCCCCCCGGAAAAATCCTCCGCTCAGATACCCCCTCCACCTCAAAATTGGTGTGTGTGTGTGTGTGGCAACTGAATGTCATCTGTTGGAGTTATTGATTTTGTAAGCAATAGAAATAAAACCCCCAGTAAGCCCACCATGTCACGCAATCTTTCACTATACAACCCCCCCAAAAAAAACCCCAACAACAACAAAACAAAACAAAAAAACCCAACAACCCCAACAAACAAACAAAAAACCGGAAAGCTTTCATACGGGTTGAAAGAAAAATACTACGTTCAACGAAGACAAACAGCTTGCAAAATTCTACTCTTTGTTGTTATAGTTTTTGCCATAGGCAGATTATGTTAATGAATTTCTTTAAAAAGAACATTTGTGTCACAACGCCGTTAAATCAGGCGCTTGTCAGTTTTTGGCAATGTGGAGTTATTGGTATCAATTTAAAGCTAGCTCGTTCATTGTCTATCTTTCGATGAAAAATACCCATCTATCTTGGGTAGCAGTTGAGATATTTGCGATTTAAGGAGATGGGGTCGCCTGGTTTCTGAGGTAAAATTGGCGAAACAATTGCCGGCAATTTTTGGTGACTTCCATAGTTTGAGAATCCTTGAAAACTGAACAGTTACATTTTTTGGTGCCTTTAATCAACTTTAAAAAAGTACAGGTTTTAAATGGACCTAAAAGGTGCTGAGCCCAAAAAGCAACAATTCGATAAAAATTACCAAATCGGCCAGAAAATGCTGGTATTTTCGATTTCATTGTCTTGACGAGCGCCTGAATTCACCACGATGCTTCATATTTGATTCTATGTTTTTAAAAAGTTAACAGCACTGTGCAAACTTTTTGATGAATAGAAAGGACATAGCTCGATTTAATTTTCTTTTAAAAATTGATTTGTACACTTTTACAAGTTTCTTAAAGAACACTTTTATTGAAAGTACTCAATAATTATGTCCACACTTCAAAAGAGGCTTGGTGTATAATTACCTCGTGACACGCACTCCAATCTCAATAAAACAGCAACATTTTTGCAATACATAGCCCATGAGGCAAGAGCCGTATTGTTCTAGTTTCCTTACAGAAATGAGCACAAACAATGTGTATTATTGTTAACACTTTTCACTAATGCAAACACAGGTAGGTCAAAGCGAACCTGTCAATATAATATAATTTGCACTGCACCCAACCCCTTTTTAAAAAACATATCCAATATCTATACTAATCAAGTAAGTTATTAACCTGTTTGAGCAACACTCTTGATCACGAAAGGGCGCAAGTATAATCAATCTCCTCAATTCACAGCCCAATCGCTGCACACGAGGTGCCGGTAATGAAAGGTTTCTCGGAACGCCACACTTTGAGCAAGGTGGTTAGTGTGAGAGAGACTCGACACCTCTCAGTCATGCATGGGTGCTCCCGTTCATTGTATTCTTTTCCTTTTGTTGTTAGTTTAGGTGATGCAGGCCTTTCTTTTCTCTTCCGCAAAGGCAAACAATATATGGGTAAATAAATAGATATATAATCTACCAACAAGTGAATTGATGAATTAATCAGTTGATCGAAAGTGTTCTAAACATTGGCTTGATTTGAGGACACTGCAAATGTTGCCGTATTTGCTGATATTGGCCTAAAGTAAAATGAATTTCGAGACGCATTTAATGGGTGACGTTTTGAATTGTGTTATAAAACCTGCAAGATTAGAGGTGAGAGAAGGTGATACAAGTTTAATGTGAAATCAAACCACATTATAATATTTTTGCTTGGTATTTCTTAAAGACTTTTTAATATTAAAAAACCAGATAGATTGATATCGATTGAAATAGAATGGCACAGGTTAATGAGTTCAGAAAAGTAAAGTTTCTACTTCCTTTGTCACGCGTTTTAAAAAAAAATTCAGATTGTACTTTTTTTTTTAGCAGTTAAAATATTCCACAATAGTTTCTTGTTACGTATCCTGGCAGCGGAAATGCTATCGATGTATTCATGCTTAAAGAGGGGTTATGAAGTGGAACTTGATGAACGGTTTATGAATAATGCAAGAGAAAATGTAATCATGCTGGACAGCTAACTGTGAGCGTGTCACTCAGTAGGCTATCATTTGCGGAAGACGTTTTTCCCACACCTATTCAGTTTGTCGCTCAAGCTCATTAAAGCACCTGCCTGTATTTTAAAAAAACCAAACTGTTAGTCTATTTTCATTTATCTATCTATCTATCTATCTATCTATCTATCTATCTATCTATCTATCTATCTATCTGTCTATCTGGCTGTCTGTCTGTCTGTTTGTCTGTCTGTCTGTCTGTCTGTCTGTCTGTCTGTCTGTCTTTCTGTCTGTCTGTCTGTCTGTCTGTCTATCTATCTATCTTTCTATCTATCTCTCTATCTCTCTATCTATCTGTACACACACACACACACACACACACACACACACACACACACACACACACACACACGCATACTAATATAAATTGATTATTGTTTTGAGGAAGGGAGTTGGGGGGGGGGGGGGGTCTGTCTTCTTTTATTTTGGACTACAACATATTTTTGCCGTTTAGAAAAATCAATCGGGTTTCGTGTCGAAAGAATGAACGCCCCGATTCTAATTTACATCTTCTTCTGGAAGAGATTGTGACGTCATACTTAAACTTCAACGAGAACAGTAAACAAAGGTCAAGGAATGACTATCGTTTTTAAACATTTTTAATACATCGAGGTCAAGAAATATAATTTTACTACCAAATGTTACAATATCTTTTATACTCTGCACACGTTCAGACACACGACCAAATGTAATACACATACACACACACGCACATGCACACACACACACAAACACATACACACACACATTTACCTTGCAGACACCATAAAACACACGTGCATGTCCAAGTCCATACAAAACAATCACGCTCCCTCACACACACATTCGACAGTTTCCAGGTGCCTTCTGTTCAATTATATTAATTTTTCTTTTAAACCTCAAAATGAACTTCAATCTAATTCTCAATGACTTAAGAGATTACAGAGTAAGGTTGTAGCTTGTAAAACATTGAATAGCCTTAAACACCTCATTGTCAAATCGTGCTCTTATCATTATTTCTCTA
Organism: Aplysia californica; assembly: GCF_000002075.1. NCBI lineage: Eukaryota > Metazoa > Mollusca > Gastropoda > Aplysiida > Aplysiidae > Aplysia > Aplysia californica. Next base: position 1,010,389 of record NW_004797317.1, on the reverse strand, counting down.
ACAACATGCTTTTCAAGGCAAACCTTAAAGGAATGTATTTCCTCAAGTACTAGTTAACCATTCTTTTTTTTTCAGGAGCCGCCGTTTGTGTTTCGGAATGACAGTGGCGGTGGAGTCCCGCGTTACTATGGCTACAGTATGGACGTGTTGGACGAGATCTCGCGACGCGTGGGATTCTCGTACACCGTGCGAGAGTGTGACAGAGGTGGTTATGGTGTCTTGAAAAATGGCGAATGGACGGGCTGCATCGGCAATGTCGTCAGAGGGGTGGGTGAAGAAAAGTAGTCTTATTCATGTTTTAAAAAAAATATAACATTTATTCTTGTTTTGTTTGCAACGCAATCTCAAACTTCAAACAGAGAAATAGCAGCAGCTGAGTAAAATACCATCATCATTAGTATGTGCAGCAACAACAAAAACAACGACAATAAACCATTTATATTGCAAATAAAACTACTTCAAATCATACACAGGGCAAAATGTATATCCTTTACGAAGTCCATCGAACACAACAACAGGGCCTAAAACATGAACCATATTCGCTACATCATCATCATCATCATCGTCACCACGACTAACACCACAAACAACGTCACCACTACAAATAGAACCAACATCATAGATTTTGATAATACCAGGAGCAAGAAACGTTTAAGCACATTTTTCCTTTATAGTATCGATAACGAAATGCCAGTATGGGTACGATGAAGCCTTTATTTCTCCACGATCTGACTACTATTTTAGACAAACACAGAAAACAAATAGAAGGTATAGGCCACACGAAAGTGACCGCCAACAATTCTAAATTAAAAACTGCTTTCAACAAGATGGCAATCAAGGGGTCACCTTTCCCCACCCCACCCCCACTGCCCCTAACAATTCAAATTCAAGGAAATAATTTTAACATGTTTTTAAAAAAAAAGGATAACATGGATATACATTTATCTCTTCCCCCATCACTTTTCACAGGAAGCAGATGTGGTGCTAGGGGCGTTAACTGTGACTGCGGAGAGGGACAGAGTTGTGGATTTCAGTTTACCTTACTACGACTTTGCAGGCATACAGATCCTCATGAAGAGACAGGCGGCCGAGATAAATTTGTTCTACTACGCTAACGTCTTCACCACCTTCGTGAGTGACACTATTCATTGTTGTTTATCTTTACAGCTTTTCAGATTGCTGATGTTTCATAACAACAGTGTTGTGATTACAATTTATTTTCGGAAACTACATTTGGGATTGTTTGACAATAAGAGAATGCGATACATATTTGTCTAATTGTTTTATCTTATTAGCGAGGTAAAATTCACGCTGCCAGATGTTATAAGACCATGTAGGTCCTCTGTCTGTTAAGGAAACACAATGCTGATTATTACCTTTTTCATCTTACCTCTCGAACCCCGGCATAGAACCGTGACGCCACCTTTGCTGGATAAGGGTTCTGTGGTCATGGTTCACGCAAGTGCCATACAAGTTTGTCTTTCTTCGTAAAGTAGTGTTTAACTTTTTAATTTCTTCAGGCTTAAGCAAAGTCATTTGAATAAAGAGGGGAGGGGGAGCAAAAGCATTGGATAAACGCATGTTGGAATTTCAACTGTTTCGCTCAAACGAGTGTCTCAGCGAGTGTGTAATAATGGTTGATAACTTTGCCAGAAGGCAAGAAGTCAAGTCTTTTATCTTTGTAACAACGTCCTTCATCATAATAAATCCGCATGCTTCCTTTAGAAATTTTCCGACCAAAAACGGCACGAAAAGCAAACCTCGCCTTCAAGGATTAAATAATGCAGGCTGTCAAGAGAGTGGATGGTAGTAAACAGTTTTGATATCATATTTGTTGTACATTCTTTTGTACAAATTCTAATTCCTCACATTTTTAATAGCATTACGCTGTACAGAAGCAGGGGGAGATTCCTAACACTTACTTGATTAGATATAATGATAGGCGAGCTTTATCAAACTTGAGTTGAATACGTCAGGCCTACCTGAGCCTTTTATGGTTTAAAAAAAATCATTAACATTTTATAAAGTGATCTACAGTTGCATTTAGGAGGCTAAGACGTGTGGTCAGTGTCAATTGTCGCTACCCACCGAGTGAATTCATTTCTGAAAGAATATTATATCTGTCTTAGATTCGAAAAGTCCTTGATCCTCTTTTTCTAGGCCTGGTGTTGTTTGGGTGCAGTCGTGGTGGCTACAAGCCTTCTTCTGTACGCATTCGAGAAATTTACTTCCCCTGGCTACAGGAAGGGACAGTATTCAGAAAAACCTACCCTTCGATCTACGAATACTTCTGTCCCTTTGACTATGTTCACCGTCTCCAACGGCTCTGTGGCATCAAGCGTGGGAACTGAGCATCGCAGTGTCGACGACCGTACCTCTACCACGACCACTACCACAGATGAGTGAGTTAATGCGGAAATGAAACATCTCACATTGGAAGCGTTAACGTTTTATAACATTATAAACTCATATATGAATACCTGGTCAGTGGAGACAAAATGTTAGTTGAAGCAAAAAGGTGTCGGTGTCTCATAATATTACCATACCTCATCACAAAAAAAATGCATTTCCTAATAGTAGACTATCATTTTTCTTATTATTCTATCTTTTCTCATCCCATTTAATGTAGGCATAGTCTTGTTCCATTCTATAAGAACAAACATGTTTTTAGTCTGGTGAAATGGATGGTTTCCTCATCGGCAAGCAAAACAGTGACTTTGATTCACGAGTTGAAAAGATATCGTGCTAAGTATTTTTGTCTCTCTAGGATTGATCTTACACATTGAGACCGAGTTGAAACATATCATCTCTTTAATTGTCAGAAATATAGTTATGTGTCAGTAAAGCATTTGCATTAGTACGAGTATTAATGCCATAATGCTAAACTATTTTTCTTGTCTTATATCTTGTCTTTCCTTGTCATAATTTATTACGTCTTTTCCTGACAGCATCCCGGCCATCCTTAACAACAGCAGCAGCAACCACACAGAGCACGGCAACAGCATCAACAACAGCAACAACAGCAACAATAGCAGCAACATCAACAACAACAACAAGGCAGAGCATCACGACGTCAGTGCAACAACGACAGCAACACCAGTTGAGACAGTTTATACGCTCGGTGAGAGCATCTGGTTCGTCATTGGAGCTCTTACAATGGCAGGTATGGTGCACATGATATGAAATTTTAATTAAAGCATAAATTTTAAGAAACTATGTCTTTGCTGATTAAGAGGCTAAGAGCACTAATTTCACCACTTAATTAAGTAGTTATACATGAGTTGCTGCCTGTACCAATAGATCACTCAAATGATTGTATAGCCCATATAAGTGGTAGGCACATGGGTTTATAAAGAAACTTCATCGCAAAAGGGGAGGGGGGTGAAGAAAAGTAATTCTTGCAAAATTCTCAATGTTTTAGGAAGAAATTCACCTCACAATCTCATTTCAGAAAAGGTGTCAAGTAAAGGTTGTGAAGCGGGGGGGGGGGGGGGGTCAAGAAAATACAGCATAATATAAAGAAGGAGTTGGACATTCCTTACACACATAGAAAGGCAATTGGTAGGAAAGTGAGTGATTTTATGTAAAATGTCTCTATTCTCTGTCAGCAGAAGAAGTGACTTTAGGTAGACTCTCTCCTTTCTCTGGCCCAAGATGAAACGATTTTGGGTCGTGTAGAATCTCCACTTTCTCTGTCTTTTCTCTGTCCCAGGATGAAGCGATTTTGGGCAGTGTAGAATCTCTCCATTCTTTGTCCATTCTCTGTCTTCTCCGTCCCCCAGGAGGTGGCGACGCCCCTCGTAGTCTGTCCGGCCGTCTGCTCATCGGCGGCTTCTGGTTCTTCACCGTCATCATGATGTCCACTTTCACCGCCAACCTGGCCGCTTTTCTCACCGTCTCCAGGATGGGAATGGCTGTGACGTCACTGGATGACCTAGCTGCTCAGACGGACATTAAATACTCCGTTCTGGATGAGGTACGCCTTTAATAATGAATGTGTTTGAATGTTGTTGTTTTTTCTTTACTAGGGGGGGGGGGTATTTTTGTCCCTATTTATTAGATTCTTTTCAGAAATGCATACTTTATTATGAATTTGTTATACTGCCATCAGGTATCGACATGGTCTGCATCCAATGTCTAAATGAAAGATAAGACAAAGAGGTTGTAATTAGAAATGATTAGTTCTTTTTGTGCTGTTATGGTTTAAACAATTGGAAAAACACAAAAGAATGTGCTATACTAAACCCAAAATAAAATTTGCTATTCCGAAGTCAAAATAATTATAAAAGTTTATATTGATTAACAAGAGCTTGTTAAAGCATTTTGTTATTGAAGGCCTTTAAAAAAATACATAACACATATATCAAGGGGAGTAATAAGGTTAACTCCAGCTTCGTGAAGAACGAATTTTTCTGCTTGTCTCTCTTCATCCAAGAATGCTTACAATAATAAAACACGACAACATCGTGATAGGAACTCAAATATAATAAGCAGTCAGACGAGCACGAAATATGCAAACGTGCCCCGATTTTCAAAAACACACATTCACATGGCACTTTCGTAAACGAGCTCTCGTTATGAACTTTATACATTGTAAGAGATCTCTGAAAGCTGTCTCTGTTCCGCTCCCTGTGGTTTGAGCTGATTTTCCTAATAATATTATGAGACCTGCAAAATTCTCTTTGTTACTTTTTTCAGGCTCTGCTGGGTTCCCAGAGAAAATACTTTTGTGAGCCCTTAATGGAGCCAGGTATTCATTCACCTTTGCTGGTGATATATAAGTGTTATGTAACCAACATCAAATACATTGAGGACAATGACTGCTCATAATGCATACATAAACAAAGAGAGAGAGAGAGAGAGAGAGAGAGAGAGAGAGAGAGAGAGAGAGAGAGAGAGAGAGAGAGAGAGAGAGAGATGGAAAGAGATGGTAAGGGGGAGGTTAGAGGTAGATATATAGATAAATAGATATATATATAATATATAGATACATAGATAGATAGATAGATAGATAGATAAACAGATAAAGATATAGATAGACATATGGATAGACAGATAGACATATAGATAGATAGATAGATAGATTGATAGACAGATTAATGACTGGATGGATTTTTTTCAAGTAAAAAATGACGTTGAAAGAATTGAAGCAGCTGAAACATACCTTTTTCGGGGTTTGCTCTATTTTGGTTTTTGCTGATAAAAAATAATAAGACCAGATTGTAAGAGAAGATATTATATTTATATCAGGAAATAAAATATTAAATTAAACTAAAAGTTATTTGACACGCTCTACCAAACCAAGAAACTGATCTCATGAAGAAGTTCTGCTTGCCTGGACTGAGTCCAACACAAAAGATGCTGACAGGAAACATTTATTAGTGGCAACATCACCGAATCAAACAGTCAGAGCTAGGGAAACAATTAACAAATGGAGACGATAGTATTATATTGAGTGTAGTAGCAGCTGGTGATCCTGTTTCATCATCATCATCATCATCATCATCATCATCATCATCATCATCATCATCATCATCATCATCATCATCATCATCATCATCATCATCATCATCATCATCATCATCATCATCATCATCATCATTATTATTATTATTATTATTATTATTATTATTATTATTATTATTATTATTATTATTATTATTATTATTATTATTATTATATTATTATTACATTATTATTATTATTATTATATTATTATTACAATTTTTATTATTATCATCATCGGTAGTAGTCTATTATACTTTTTTGAATGGTTATTAACAGTTATTATTTCTACCATCAGAAGTATAATCATTACTTCATTGTTGTTTTGATGATGGTAGCGTTGCGTGGCACATAATATCTCTTTTAACCCCCCCTCCCCCCTTAAACTTCAGTTTTGTGACAATGTTATGTTTGAATGGAAAAGTAAAATGAATGATCTTATTAGTTATAGAACGATATGGGATTGGTTTTTTAAATTATTCCGCTTTCAATAAGGCAAAAATAAAAACAAAATAAATAAACTCGCAGTCTGGGAAATGCCATAAGATTTGAAGCAAACAGCCCACGCAAATAGATGACACCATTCTGCTTCAAAATGTAAACTTAATTTTGCAATCAAGTTCTCTCCTTTTTCTCCCTTTCATGACCTCACCCCAACCGCCGTTCGGCTTGATACAGAAACTGATTCACACAGTTCAGGTTTCCTGTCTATACATGGCTTTTCTTCGTCTCTAGACTAATTCCTTCTTAAATTCCCAGCCAACCATTTCATTGAATGAAGCAATTCAAACCCCGTTCAAACCGTGCGTGAAATGCCGTTTGGATTTTCCCTCACAAAATCCTGACCTTGGCTCAGTCGTCGGCAGATTCATAGAGCCATAGGCTAGATTGAGTCTTTAATTTTTAGAGTGCGAAAAGGCTTCTCTATAATGTTCACCGTAAAAAAAAGACATTTTTCTTTAATCTTTCAGAACTTTGTTTTGTTTGTTTGTTCAGAATGCCAAGTTCATGCAGGACTCACGATGAAATTGCGTCTTATTCTAACTAGAATACGTTAAGGGGAAATTTGCTACAGAGCTGGCCTTTTCATTTATACCAATATGAACATTGGTCCCATAGGAAAACGTCTGAAAAGATCAATAGATTAGCCTCTTCCCCGCTTTGCACGAGACTGTTCCGGGATATTTAAGAAGATTATAATTATAACAGTTCCTTTACACCAATTTAAAGGAGGGTGTTTCGCAAAAATCACAATCTCTAAAGGTTAATTTAATGAAATTCTTTGTACCTTTCTAGATGACTGTTCCAGGATGTTCAAGAGGATTATAAACCAGTCATGGGAGTAAGAAGATCTCAGATTGCGAAAGAATAAGAACATTCTATTATTTTTCGCCGAATAAAAGTGGTATTTCCTTCACATTTCAATGGCAGTGATTTAATTTGAAAAGTATTTACATTATTTTGATTCAAGAAAAACTTAAAACTGTACGTCTATTGTGTTATTGTTGTTTAGGTTAAAGAATGAGCGTTTCGTTCTTCTCTCTGTCTGTCTCTGCCTCTATCTCTATCTATTTCAGTCTCTGCCTCTGCATCTCTGTCTGTCTGTCTCTCTGTCTGTCTGTCCGTCCGTCTGTCTGTCTGTCTGTCTGTCTCTCTCTGTCTCTCTCTCTCTCTCTCTCTCTCACACACACACACACACACACACACCCTCTCTCTCTAAATCGGACCGCACACGAATAAATGAAACTTCCAACTTTTTTTTTTCTAAAAAGAAATGCTCAAGCTCAGAACCTGCTGGGCTTCGTCAACAATTGTCAACTCGATGGCAGTGGTGAAGTGATTTGCCTCTTTGCAGTTGACCAAAAAACCCAACAATTTTGATATAGGCTAATTCTATTATTGCAAAGCGTATTTCCTCGAGTGTTTCCTCGACATGATCTTTTCTATTCGTCAGCTACAAGAAAAATGCAGGGAGCAGCAACTTCCATTACATACTGCATTCGTCGATCTGACAAAGGCTTTTGATACAGTCAGTAGATCAGGACTGTACATGGTGCTTGGAAAAATTGGTTGTCCCCCAATACTGCTACAGCTCATCATCTCATTCCACGAAGATAAGAAGGCCACCATTCAGTTTGACGGTTCAACATCAAACAGTTTCAACATCAATAGCGGAGTAAAGCAAGGTTGTGTCTTAGCACCAACCCTTTTTAGCACTTATTTTTCTGTCTTACTGCAACATGCATTTAAAGAGTCACCAGGGGATGTCTTCCTCCACTGGAGAACTGATGGGTCGCTCTTCAATCTTGCTCGACTCAAGGCCAAGACCAAAATCAACAAAACAACAGTACGAGACCTTCTCTTCACCGATGATGCTGCTCTTGTTGCTCATAGTGAATCAACCCTACAAACAATGATGGACTGCCTATCAACAGCATGCAAGGTCTTTAGTTTGGTCATCAGTGTTAAGAAAACAGTCATCCTTACCCACGAAGGTGCAGAGCAGAGCCATATATGGCTGAACGACAAGGAACTTGGGACAATGGACAAGTTCTGTTACCTGGGGTCTACCATCAGCTCTACTACATCACTTGATTATGAGATCAACACCAGGATAGGGAAAGCAGCAACAACTTTTGGAAGGCTGACAAAACGAGCATGGGAAAACAAAAGATTAACCATCAAAACAAAGATCAAAATTTACGAAGCATGTGTCCTCAGCACACTCCTTTATGGATCTGAAACATGGACCTTGTACAGTAGACAAGAAAAGCGCCTCGACATTTTCCCTCTCAGATGCTGCCGCAAGATCTTAGGCATTTCGTGGCGTGACAAGGTTACAAATGTTGAAGTGTTGGCACGCCCAAACCTCCAGAGCGTGACAACTATCCTGTGTTTAAGAAGATTGCGGTGGCTGGGCTATGTCAAGAGAATGGACGACAACCAGATTCCGAAGCAACTTCTCTATGGAGAACTTGCCCAGGGAAAGAGACCAAGAGGAAGACCAAAATTGAGGTACAAAGACACCTGCAAAAACAGCTTATCTAAGCTTGGAGTAGATGTTAGCATCTGGGAAGAAGTAGCTGAAGACAGGAAAACATGGAGGAAAATGATAAAGGAACGAACTATAATGCTAGGGAACAGCTTTAGAAACAACCAGGCTGAGAAGCGCCAATGACGAAAGGAAAACAGCGGAAATACAGAGCTTTGATCTACGACACTGACATGCAAGCACTGCGACAGAATCTGCGCTTCAAACATAGGAAGTATTAGCCATGAAAGAAGCTGCATGAAGAAAACCTTGAGACCATCTTAAGCTAAGCTAAATTGACCGTCTGCATAGACGAAAAGAGCCATATATATTTCCTGGAGTCTCTCCGTGCTTCTGTTGTATCCTACTCAGCCTGTCTTGGCCATAGATATCAATGTTGACGCAGCCCGTCTCTTTAATGACCCCCATCGTACAAACTTGAGCAAACATCATCTACAATCAAAGCCCCAGTGAGCATAAATCCGAACAACAGAAGTCTAATCTTAAATAAGAGAGCCTTTGTCAAGTTGAAGTACCCAAAAGGATTCTGTGGAATAATATGGGTCCTTTCTCCACATTTGTTGATCTTTCTGAACTAAACTTGTCTGCTCATTCGCAAAACAGTAACCGAAAAATATATGAAAAAAAGGGGAAAATATGCTACGGATACCTTGAAAGTATAGCTATTGATTATGTTAGAGTATACCTTAGCCCATTACTCTTGGAAGGTCAAAAATAGCAGACGGCATTGGCAACTTCATAGTACTGAAAACTGTGTAAGAGTCAAAGATGCAACTTAATTCATAATTGAATAAGCTCATAAGAAAAACATGTACCCCCCCCCCAACTCCCTTCACACACACGCTCTTTCTTCCATTGAAAAAAAACTGGCTGAGGATGGAAACTTTCTCACAAGCTCGTGATTTATGAATGAAAAAAAAACAACAACAAAGATTCATTAAAAAGAGGTTTCTCCAAACAGCGAAAGACGTGTAAGGTAACATGAACAAAATGACAAAAGTCCTGACTTGTGTGTGTTTGTGTGTGGGTGTGTAGGTGTGTGTGTGTGTGTGT